>NC_091117.1:61222500-61550000 GCF_040183065.1 Periplaneta americana | reverse complement strand
TTATGAACTTCTCCCTAGAAAACTGAATCGACTTGTTTTCCTCAAAATCGTGTCAATTATAAAAATAAAATATACCAACTAATAGAGGAAGAGAGGTCAATAAGGTATAAATAATAAATAAATACCAGCTTGAAGACATTCAGGCTGATATCCCTGCACATCTAAAATTATTCAAGCTGGGAAGCTTTGAAATGAACACAGGGATAGACGTACAGAAAATGTTCTTGCTATATGTGACAATTTTCGTAGCTAGTTTAGGCAATAGTAGAATAGGGTTTGAATGTTGAATAGCTGGATAATAGAGTACCTAGATAACTTTGACATGTAGTAAGTAAGCAGGACGGTGAATTGGGGAGATAGGTTAGATTAGCTGGGTAGGTACTGTTCGGTAGTTACGTTACAGTTGCTGGGCAGGTTGGATCCATTGCTGAGTAGTTGAAATATTTACTGAGCAGTTGAGTTCAGTTACTGAGCGGTAGCGTAGAGTAGCTTGGTACACAGATAGATTACAAAACGCATGGTTGTTTAGTTCAGTACTTACAACTTAGTTCATCTTTTTCTGCTATGTATCCACTTCTTTATTCATGCGTTGGCGTTCCTGAATACGCCATATACGTAACTTATACATTAACGTCAGATGCAGAAATGTCTGTCATTTCCAGTCTTCTGCTACCAGAATATATTACATAAGAAAATACATTATTTAAGACGAATGAAAGACAGTCTCCAAGACGTGAGTTCCATTCTTAATTCAATAACAATTGTAATTATGTTCCGAAGATTCTTATAAAATTTCGTGCTAATGAACCTTAGTTAGCAATTAACCCTCCAATACCCGCGCGATATAAATTTGTAATCCACTGTTGTTTATTACGTCATCACATCTCCGCTTTCAATACTGATAGCGTGAAATTTTCAGTACCTCCTTGTTACAGTTAGCCTTAATGTCTGAAGTGTTTGAATGTGATTGTGACTTTTTTCTGTGTAGCAATATATATGTTTTTACAGTGGAGTACAAATGTAAAATTGTTGTAAAATTACACATTCATACGTACAAAAGAATTGATTAATTATTAAAAAAAGATACGATGAAAGAGTAATGGAACAGAGAAAAATTCTCTCCGGCACCGGGATTTGAACCCGGGTTTTCAGATCTACGTGCTGATGCTTTATCCACTAAGCCACACCGGATACCCATCCCGCCCATCCCGGTGTCGGACAGAATCGTCTCAGTTTAAGTTCCATCTCTTGGGTTCCCTCTAGTGGCAGCCCTCTGCACTAGGTCATAGATGTCTATGAACGTAGGACTGAAGTCCACACATGTGCTGAAGTGCTCTCGTTATGAGTGACTAGTTGGCCGGGATCCGACGTTCATAGACATCTATGACGTAGTGCAGAGGGCGGGCACTAAAGGGAACCCAAGAGTTGGAACTTAAACTGAGACGATTCTGTCCGACACCCGGAGGGGTATCCGGTGTGGCTTAGTGGATAAAGCATCAGCACGTAGAGGTGAAAACCCGGGTTCAAATCCCGGTGCCGGAGAGAATTCTTCTCTGTTCCGTTACTCTTTCATCGTATGATGACGCAGAATATCTGCATGGAAATATATGTACTCCGGTACATTAAAATAATATATATATATATATATAAAGATGGATTAGAAATGTAATCCGCGCGAGTATTAGTGTCACAAATTATGGTGCGAGCACTAATAGTTAAAATTATGCAACTATTTATTTTGCTTTTGGGAGTTGCACATAAATTAGTGAACTGTACTTGTTTTTCGCTGTAAACCAAACCCAAAATATAAGTTAACTCGGCAGAACTCGCGCTGGGTCTCTGAGACCCAGAGCAAATTGTTTACATGCTCTAGACTACTATGTAAAAACATAGTTAGTCCACACCTGTGGAGTAACGGTTAACGCGTGTGGCCGAGAAACCAGATGGCCCCGGTTCGAATCCCGGTCCGAGCAAATTACCTGATTGAGGTTTTCTCCGGGCTTTTCCCTCAACCCAATATGAACAAATGCTGGGTAACTATCGGTGCTGGACCCCGGACTCATTTCACCAGCATTATCATCTTCATCTCATTGAGACGCTAAATAGCCTAAGATATTGATAAAGCGTCGTAAAATAACCTACTAAAAACAATTAATATTCAAGGAAAAAATTCGCTCCGGTGCCGGGGATCGAACCTGGGTCCTTGGTTGTACGTACCAAGCGCTCTGACCACTGAGCTATGCCGAATTCAATCCAGAGTACCGGACCGAACCCTCCTCCTTCAATGTTTCCCTTTGTGGCCTGACTCCAAGTTAGGCATATATGTTACGTATAATTATGTCCAATGTCAACTGCCATTATACTAGGAGCGCACTCAGCTGAGTGACTTGTTTGGCCGGGATTCCGCAGTTAAGTGCACAGTAATCTGTACAAAAATATATGCACTGCATCTATAATACTACTAAAAATAGTTAAACTCTTATTTACCAAAAAAAAAACTATATAATAATCTTAAGATCATTAGTTTTTTTAATATCTAGATTGCGTCTGACAGACCGGAGCGAACATTTATGCTAGGAAAATATGTGTGAGCTCTACCAGGTTAAATATAAAGGAGTGATTATCTCACCTCATCTAAATCCATTCTGTTCACATTGTGTTCAGATTAAAATGATCGGAATTGCTCTGAGATGAGATTATTAATATTCTAATACAATAGGCTGCTTAGTTATCTGATATATTTATCAATATTTAAATTCTTTGTTCTTCGTTAATCGTGTGAGAAGCTGATGGAATAAACAAATACTTCAATATGTAACGTAACCTAGCAACGGAGTTCCGTTGTTTCGTGTCATGGACTATCGATTTTCGATTGTTGCGTTGGGAATTACAGATCGCTAACGTTAAAATATTACATTACATTTTGATAAGTTTCCTTTGTCGGTATGTATCGGTTTATCGACAAGTAATGAAATTATCCATTATCCTTTTTTACATGATATTGTATACAGTATTTAAATTTATATCTACCCTTAGTTCAGTTAACTAAAATTTTCTTGCCAAATTAAGACTGGCTTGTGTTTGATTCTATGTTGGTAGTAGGCCTATGTGATTTGCTCTGAGTTTTGTGGTTGCTGGAGGAATTTTGTACGGATACTTCTATTTCTGCTCTTTGCAATTCAATGAGAAGTAGTAATTTACATAGCTCTCTATCGTCGAATCGACACTCTGTCACTCTTCTAAACAACCTTAAGCCATTCTTTAATAACCACCACCATCCTAATATATAAAATTGAATGTGGGTATGTATGTATGTATGTATGTATGTATGTATGTATGTATGTATGTATGTATGTATGTATGTATGTATGTATGTATGTGTGTGTATGTTCTCTATACAAATCTATACGCTTTGACCGGTATGTGCCAATGTTTGCACATTTAACCTTCATAACCAGGAGAAGAACATAGGCTACATTAAAATTGTGCAAATGGACGTTAAATTAATTAAAATTGTAAAAAATAAAAATAAATAGATCAAATATTCATGTGTAATATTAAAATACAAAATCTTCTACAGTCAGCTGTTTTTTATTATTGTCTGTTGTATTCAACATCGACTTTCACGAGGCCATGGAAATTTTAACACGAAATTAAATTACATTGTTGTTACAGATCATGAAAGCTAAAACTAGATAATTCATGCAATATGTATCTTTACGCAGTCCAAGACCATATTATGAATTCCTCGATGCAGTTTTGTAGATAGCAAACTGTTTTATACAACTGAATTCTAGAATTCTCTGAAACTACAAGGATTGCTACCACATAATTTACTTAATATTGAATAACTAATAGTACTGTTGCGAAATATTGACCCACCAAAATTATGCACGAATAAGAATTGGTGTAAAATCTCATACGAAATGTAATAGAATTGGTAATATTAACTGCAAAAATAAAAGGAGGTGTTTTTATTCCACGTATTGCTAGGATACGCAATCAATTTTAAGCAACTGCAATTTCAATGCCACTAGCATTTGTAATGGCATATTAAAATGAAGCTCAAGGACAGTCGCTCAAAGTTGCAGACATTAACTTAAAAACTGCGTGTTTTTCACATCCTGAACTATATTTTATACAAAGAAGTGAAAAAAAAAAAGATTTTACACATATCAATAAGCAATTCAGTGATACTTTTGTCATGTTGCTAATGTAGTATGTGAATGTACATAAGCCCACTGAAAATAACATTATATTAATTCTCAAAATATTGTTGTTCACGTTGCAAATTTAGTATGTTAAGCGTTGTGGAAATAAAATTCTCTTAATTTCTAAAATATCGGTAGGCCTATGCGTTTCTCAGAATATTAGTCTTTATGTTAAAAAATGACTTATTGCGAGTTTATATTATATCTGTATTCTGTGTATAAAATTATAAAAAATATATGTTCTGAATTTATGAGATATAGTTTCAAGTTATATTAAAAAAAAAACTGGGTATGATATAAGTAGGTGTACAGCGGTCGAGGTAAAAAAATCTTCCAATATAAATTAAATTATATATGTGTAGGCCTATACTGTATATTCATTCGATGCTGAAACTGATCAGAAAGAGAAGGAATTATATTTTCGTGGGGTTTTACTTTGTTTATAGTTTGATTTTTCTATTACTTTATTTGTATTTTTGGCGCTGTGGAAGAGAAGGCCTAATGGCCTTAACTACACCAGAATAAATAAATAAATAAACAAATAAAAACAAATAAATATATAAATTTAAAAATCCGTCGAACGTCAGGCACGTGATGACATGTTTTCTTTTCGGTGCCTGATTTACAACTGTTTTAAATTGAGTTAACGCTGACAGGCATTTCATCAATTCATGTTTGTGACGTTAAGTGAAGATTCATCTTAGCTTAGTAAATGCAATTCGTTTTGGTTGTCTACAGTTAGGTTTCCGAGATTCCCGAAAATTTAATAACCAGTTTAATTAAAAATAGAAGCAGAAAGGAAAACCCGTGCAACGCCGGGTGCTTTCTGCTAGTTAAGAATAAAAAATAAATAAAATTATTTTCATACACTTCTTTCATATTCATTCAGTGGTTTTCTCCTTCAATCATGCATTTTACTACTGTTGTCTCTACTATATTTAATCAATAATTAATTAATAACCATGTAAAATTGAATTGAATATGATATCCGTTACAGAAAAGACGTAATATTTTAAACCCTTGATATAATTTTGTTGCGAAATGAACCTATGAATAAAGCTCATTGTAGGTATTAATTTATTTTTTAGAGGGAATAAAGCCTTATTTAGTTTTAAAATATTAAGAGTTTGACCAAAATACCAATCAATGTGAAAATAGTGGTAAAAATTTTCTCACATCCGTTACACCCTCATAAACGAAAGTAAAGAGAGTGTACAAAATGAACCGAAGTAATGTCATAAATTTCAGGGAGTTATTTCTTCAGATATTTTGAAGAAAGCAGTTTAATACAGTTTTGCTAACTTTTGCTTCCTTTTCGAGATAAAAATTGTTTTATACGAAACGTGTCTTACCTACTCTGTTTTGGGAAACCAATTGATTCAATTCCCAATATCCTCAGTCAGTTTAAGGGAGCAGTGTATTATGATTGATAATAAATGGTTGAAAGAATTGTAGTTTAGTCCATTAAATGTGCAGAATTTTAATCCGAACAAATGTAACTTTTCGTTTTTCAAAGTAATTTTGCAAGATTACATTTATTCGGATCAAATTTCAGCACATTTAAAGGACAAAACTAAAATTATTTCAATCGTTTATTATCATAATACACTGCTCTCTTGAATTGACTGAGCATATTGGGAATTAAATCAATGAGTTTTACAAAATACGCTGTGAAATGTTTCATACAAAACAATTTTTATCTCGAAATTGATTCTTACATTCGAATAAAACCAACTTTATTATGCATAAATGTGTATTTTGGGGGTTTTCCCCTTCAAACGCACATATATACATTCATAGTGTTCTGCACAAGGGTAGGTCTTTCACTGCAAACACAGCATTCTCCGGTCTTTCCTATTTTCTGTCTTCATCTTAGTCTCCTCATATGATCCATATATCTTAATGTCATCTATCATATGATATCTTCTTCTGTCACGAACTTTTCTCCCGTTTACCATTAATTCCAGTGCATCCTTCAGTAGCCAGTTTCTTCTCAACCCGTGACCCAGCCAATTCCTTTTTATCTTTCTTCATCCAATCTTTCCAACACAGCTTCGTTTCTTATCTTGTCTGTCCACTTCACACGCTCCATCCTCCTCCACATCCACATTTCAAATGGTTCAAGTCGCTTCTCTTCAATTCGTCATAATGTCCCTGTTTCTGCCCACACAAACCACATCACTAGTCTCTTCCTCAGTTCTTTCTCCAGAGGTCCGCAGAAGATGGTCCGTTTTATATTAAAAGCTTCCTTTGCGTTTGCTATTCTCTATTCTCCTTTTGACTTCTTGGCAGCAGCTCTGTTATTGCTTATACGTGGTACAGTCATAAAGTTCTGACACTGACGCCTGAAGGGTAGGCACCCACAAGAATCTGGATGTCTCAGAAGATGCCGCGTGATACGGCGTACACTTAAACAGCTCGACATTCTCCCTCAACATAGTCGCCGTTGGCCGCTATGCACGTCTGCCAACGTTGGTGTAGCTGCTGGAAGCACTGCTGAAAGATGTTGGCAGGAAGATGCCGTATGGCTTCTCCTGTGGCAGTCATGACCTTTTCGGCCGCATAAAAAATACGCCCACGTAGGATTGATTTCATGAGGGGAAAGAGAAAAAAAATCGCATGGTGGGAGATCAGGTGAGTACGGAGGGTGTGGCAAAACAGCGACCTGTTGCCTTGCAAGTTCCTCTTGGACAAGGATGGAGCGATGTGCAGGGGCGTTGTCGTGTAGCAACAGCCAATTCTTCCTATGCCAAAGCTCGGGACGCTTACGACGAATTGAATTGCGTAAACGGCCAAGAATCTCTTTGTAGAGGATCTTGTCTACAGTTGCACCTTGTGGGATGAATTCTATGTGAACAATTCCATTTGAATAAAAAAAACTGTTAAAGCATCACCTTGCCCTTTGACCTGTCTTGTTGCGGATTTTTCTGTCGTGGAAATAATGGCGTTTTCCAGGTGGTGGATTGTCGCTTCAGTTGCGGATCGTAAAGGAAACACCATGTTTCGTCTCCAGTTATGATCGGTTATAGCAGTTTCGCCTAATTTCCGACAGAACGTGACGTTTGCCCGTTTCTCAAACTGCAACATACTCGAGTTCCGACGCGCGCATTCATATCACCGTCGCAACAATGACCGTAGTTCTGCTCACACTATATGCACGTAACTGTATGATGCTGGGACGAGAGACTAACTGACAAGGTACCATATCACGGCGCCACCTATCCGTTCTAGTGCACCACACCGCCACTATGCCCTCAGTCTCAGAACTTAATGAATGTACCACGTAATACACCCCAAGTATTTGAAGCTGTCCACTTGCTCTACTGCCTCATTTAAAATTCGCAAGTTTATCTTATTTACTTTTCTTCCTATGACCATGGTCTTCGTCTTGTTGGCATTTATATAATTATATATGCCGTATATATTCTGCAGATTTAAATAATGTGATGATGATAATAATAATAATAATAATAATAATAATAATAATAATAATAATAATAATAATATTTATTGGTCAATAAATATTTAAAATTACAATAGGCTTTGTTAAAAGGAAACGTTAAAATTAAAATTAATAATAAATTAAAAGACAAGATCATTCACTTCACATTAAAGAACTCGTCAACAGTGTAAAAAGGCTTATCAATTAACCACTTTAAGAGAACTTTTAAAAAATGGGGAAGAGCAATACATTTGACATTAAAAGGTAAAAAAAAAAAAAAAAAATCCCATAGTTTCCCAAGTTTTTATTGCAGTGAAAGAGCGACAACAGTTAAAAGTCAGATCATCACATGACCTAGTGCCATAATCATGAATGTTTGATCTACTACAATATTTATCCACATTTTCTCTTATAAAAATCAGGCAAGCAAAGGTATAAATTCCAGGAAAAGTTAGTATTTTACAATTAAGAAATAAGCTTTTACAATGTTCAAAATGAGTTTTTCTTTCATGAAACGTAAAGCTTTTTTGCATCTTGCTGGCACTAGACGAATGACCCCAGATGTGTACAGTACACCATGCAATAAAATGGCAGTGATAAAGACCAATGCATATTATATTAGTACCTTTTTCTGTTTTACCCGATTTATCATTTAATTACAAATTTGTATGTGATGAAAATAAGGATAATTTCCAAGGGAAGTAAAAATTATCTGAGAAATAAAACAATAATTAGTTAATTACTGTTGAGAACATGAAATTTCTGCGACGACAATGAATACTTCTTCCCATTGTAGGGTATAAGTTGAATCGTTTTCCACTTTAACACAAAGCAAGCTCTATGTACATACTAATAGAGTTGAGCTTAAATGATATTTCCAAGTATCTGTGACAACTGTGACTGTGACAAATAAATATCTGTAACTTTTATCTGTGATTTTGTCACACCGATATTTTATATCGATAAGTAAGCACAATATGCAAGAATTACACCGATATTTTGTCACACCGATAAAAATTAACAGGAAATATTGAAGAGCAGTGCAATGTGAATACACGCCACACATCAGTGGTGTATATGCCTGGGAAAATGCAACAAATAAGTTATGTACATGTACCATTAACAAATAAATACTAATCTAACTAAACAGTAACATGTAAAAAGTTAACCTCATATACCAAGAGGTTATATCGTAGTTGATTGTAGATATGGAATCAGTTGCTAATTTTTTAATGTAGTTGGGTATGGAGAAATTGAGGTTATGTGGTTATCCTAATCGTTTTAAAAATTGATCCTTTTTATTGTACACAATATAATGGATAAATTATTTTAAGTCGTGCATTAACATTATAATATTGAGTCGGAATAAAAATTAACGAAACATCAGTATTCGGAAAAACAATGGAAAATAATTAGAAAACAAAACAGTTGTTCAGACAGGATTTTACACAAGATAAAGTATTGGTAACCAATGGTATTATTATTATTTAAATCGTGTAATCACTATATCATTTATAATAAGATGGTGAAACTAGCGCTCAAGTAGTTTCGGCAATTTCGGATGTAAAAATCGTTGCATTTATAAGTTTTTTTTTACAGTTCCTCGGGTTAAACTAGCGCTGAGGTAGTTTCGGTGATATCGGAAGTGAAAATCGTTGAATTTTATTTTTTGTGGAGATGCAGTTGATCGTATATCCAAGGCATAACAAAACCTAAACTAACCAAACCTAACCCGTCACAGATTCGTATATGCAAAGTTTATATGCGGAGTACGAAGGGAACTACCTTAACGCTAATTTAGTCGTTGATCGTATATGTCTAGGCATAATAAAAGCTTAAACCAACCAAACCTGACCTGTCACAGATTCGTATATGCAAGGTGTATAAGGGGAATACGAAGGAAACTACCTCAAGGTTAGTTTAGCGAAATAAGTTGCCCATCATATTAGCCAGTTTTGTCTCGTTCGCTTTGAATTTAGTGGAAAATACTTACACATTAATATAAATTCACAGTAATATGAAAATGTGAAGATCTCGGGGAATACATAAAATGTTTATAAAACATATATACAGACTAAAATATGTAAACAAAATGTCAGATTCATGATTATATTATTATAATGCCACTAATAACTTTGCAACACATCATCACTTTGAAAAAAATAATATTGAACAAAATATCACGAAAAAATAATCAAATACCACCGCCCGATTGCTGTTATTGTATCATGCGCATGCGCAAACTCACGACGTAGAGGAGAAAATATCAGTCACAGACGTTGCAAAGGTCACAGAGTACTGAATACGGAGCAGATTTCGATAGCGATATTTTGTCTCAGATATTTCGCGTCATCAGTCACAGGTTTATCTGTGACAAAAAAATATCTGTGACAAAATATCGGTTTGTGAAATATCGGCCATCTCTACATACTAATAGCCGTGGAAGTGTAATGTGTGGCCTGGATGTCATTCAGACTTTTACTCTAATTTCCCATATGCATTTAGACTCTAATTTCGTAGTATTAAAAATGAATGTATTTAGACACATGCGACAATGAAGTCACTTGCCACATCCGTGATGTCGACAGATCGTTCTAGGCATTTAAACTACAGAGGTGTGAAAATTATTAGAATAATCTTAATTTTAAAGGTTTTTTAATAGTTCCTTCACAAATATTCATTGAAATGATGAATATTGGTATATAATATTACTATACTGATGTAGGATATATTTACTACTAACAATGCCGGAAAGCATTGTTGTACATTGGCATTTTTCTTATTTTACAATTGTTATGGGAATTCAGAAATTATTGTATTATGTTGGCGGAATTGGAAACATAAAAAATTAATTAAGAAATGCTTTAAACAAATTTTTCTTTGCGTTTACATTGTCGTGAAGGTTCAAATGAACGTATACATCTGTTTTGTGCATATAATTTTTTATGTTTCCAATTCCGCCAACATAATATAATAATTTCTGAATTCCCATAACAATTGTAAAATAAGAAATATACCAATGTACAACAATGCTTTCCGGCATTGTTAATATTAAATATATCCTACATCAGTATAGTAATATATACCAATATTCATCAATTCAATTAATATTTGTGAAGGAACTATTAAAAAACCTTTAAAATTAAGATTATTCTAATAATTTTCACACCTCTGTAATTCTGGCAGATAAGAGAAGTAATTTCATAGTAGAGATCCTGGAGAAATCGTTGGTTGTTTACTGCCATAATATTAACGTGAAAGGCAAAGGAAGTTTACATAAAAAAGTTGGAATTACCAGTTAAATATGTAAAATGAAAAATTAATACATTTATAGAAAAAAATTATGGTGGTTTTAAATTATTTTAATTCACATTATATTATTAAACCAAATAAAACTATAAAGTGTATTTTTACATTTCAATTTAGCAAATATTTCAACAGATTTTACTGTATAGTTGCATGCAAATTTCAAGTTTTTAGTCCCATGAAGTTCCATAATCTACTGATATCTGTCGAGGTATGCAACTCAAACTTTTTAACGATCTGAACGTTACCAAGCAACAACATAACCACTCTATAGTATACTGTACTTCTAAGGATTGCCAGGAAATACAGCCCAAGATTCTTCAATAATGTTAATATTATAAGTCAATAATTTAATGTTGTGGCCTTAACGACTGTGTGAAATCCTTAACAAAATTGTGAAATAAAGTCAATAATTTAATCAGTTGTGGCCTTAACGATCATGTGAAATTAAGACTATGGAAACGATTTAAAGTTTCTGCGGGCGTAAACTGAATATTTCCTCTTGTACGATTCACTTCATGATTTCGTAGGTATACATGCTTAATTTCTTGTTCAGTCTGTTTATTTCCACCGAACAGATTTCAACTTTTCAGTCACTACTGTGAATCTTCTGAAATTCTCGATGATTGATTGCGTGATGTAGGCAGCTTCGACCTCATTCGCACTAACTCACTTTACGTGTAGTGCTCACGCAGCAATCACCATCTCCGCCCATTTGACTGGCGAACATGAGGCAGTGTGTTAAGGTAATTGCATATCGGATATTTTTGCTTGTCACCTAGCATGCTCTCGATATTCTATGCTCAGATGTTGCGCTATGCTGTCCCCAGTTTTCATGCGGAATTACAAGTTTCCGGTCTACGCGTAGTCCCCTAATCGCTTAGATAGATTTTCGGAAATATATAAATACCTGAACAATGATTATCAGTTGTACGCTTGTATTATGAGCAGGAGTAGACGAATTCCCGTCCCATTACATGATCTGTATAACAACAATAAGATATACAGGCTGATTGAAGAGGATTTACCGTCCTTTAGGATGTTTGGCCAAGCAATCTTGACCTGTACAGAGACGAAACGTAGCCACAGTCACCTTACCTCCAATTTGGTAGAGAATAAATTTCTTTTTTCCTGATACTATACTGTGACTTCAGAATTGGATTTTTCTGCATGCTACTACTGGGTGTTCATTTCAAAATGTGTCATGACGTCACTGTTGATGAGTCAGCGATTTGAAGCGAGTTTCAGCTTTTGTGTCAGAGAATTTGCCTATTAATCAAGGCCTTCAATCTGAACTTGAGAACGTGTACGGTATAACTTGAATGTCGTAGCAACAGATGGCGGTCTGTACGGTCTCTGTGTTACCATAACCTCTTTCGAACTGTGTTTTGCGCGGGCAAGTCGTACATCGGTTGCGTACGGCAACATTCCACAATACAAATCAGATGCTCCGTGTCCATGTTGACCGTCAAGTTAATGTCAACAAATACGTAAGTAATCGTCTTAACCCTCTGCACATATCCCGAGAGTAAGAAAAAGCTCACCTCAGTACATGTTTCGAAACAGTTCACATTCCTGCCACTACCGGCGTTACCGTACGTATCGGTAAGTACTATTCTGAATGAACGCGGTACTTACTAGGCAACTTCTCTTTCACATAAGTAATACACCTCTGCGGAAGTGTAGGAAGATTGAATTCTCTAGGCTCATCGACTAGCCACATGACGGCATACAGCGAGCCATGACACACTTTGAACTGAACACCCAGTATATATATGCTTGATGAATGGTTCGTAATACAGTACGGATGAATACAGGATTGTATTGTGTTTCCAGAATTTGAGTGTCTCTCTTGGTAAGTGGATTGGCGTTTTCATTACCCGTGATGCTACAGTAAGATGGAATCCATTGTTTTATGTGTTCATGGATACGTTTTAACATTATTCTGCATTCTGCTATGTCATTTGTGGTGGCAGTATTGAAGATGTTTGTTATATACTGAAGTGCTGCTGTGTAATCAGGAAGGACAACAACATTACTAAATTCTGAAATTCTATTGTACATCCAAAGTTAAGAGCAATAAGTATAGCTCGAATTCACAATTAAAAACAGACTGAATATTACCAAGTGATGAATAGTGAGAGAAAAGTTTGCAGTGGAGAATATTAGCAAATGAATTTCATTCTCTAAGAGAAAATCCAAGACACTCGTAGTTTCAGAATTCAAAGCCAGAATGCTAAAGTAGAGACGAAATGTAGGAAGATCCCCAGAAGGAAACAAAATTATTGAGAGAGTTTTGGAAGAGCTGCCACATATACGTAGGCCACTGAGAAGACCAAAACTTCGATATTATGATAACTTACATAAAGGCATGCCTTGCGAAGCGTACAGGGGCTACAGAAAGTCTTAGGAGGAATATAAAATAATTCAGGATTATGTAGCTTGGGTTAACCTACATCGATTTAATCTGATACACCTATGTCCGAAGTCTAACGGTTGGGGAGAAATTAAGAGAAGGAATACTGCCACGTCTTGTGGTTCTATGTGCTATACTTCACCATCAGATATTCTGCACACTGAGCATCGCAAAACCAGTGCATCACACAAAATTGAATACAAGTTCACTTGATATTTAATTTGTGTATTCGCAGAGTGAATATGCAGACATTCTTTTTATGAATTGTGTGATTGCAATGCACTGACTACTTTGAGGAATACAGGCAAAGTTTTCTCAATCGAAGATTTCCATCTAGCTGTGTGTTTTCCCGTGTTTGTAGGACATTATCTGAAACTAGCAAGATACCAAGTTCTTCAATGAGGTCGAAGAGAAAACCGGTACCTGATATAAATTTACAATTGAGAACTTCAAATGGTAAACCATGAAAGTGCCAAAAACAAAATTGTTCAGTATTATAGAAAAACATTATTAGCATAGTAAAGGCACTTACATGGTTCTTACCTCACTGATACTCGAGCAGGTCCTATACTTTTAACTTCACGAAACCCACACTTTCTTTATTCACATTACACTTAATACACTCTGTAAATAACATTTTACACCAGCTCTATAGTTCAGCTTCCCATGTCGGGAAGAAATCTCTTTATTAGTCCTCATCGCTGGCTGTACTTTCAAACTCCATTTGTTGTCCACACATCTATATCGCATTTTTGAAATTTTTGTTTGTATGTCTGTCTGTATGTTTGTTACGTTTTCACGCGATAATGGCTGAACCGATTTATATGAAAATTGGAATATAAATTAAGTTAGTTGCAACTTAGATTTTAGGCTATATGGCATTCAAAATACTTTATTTAAAAGGGAGGTTATAAGGGGGCCTGAATTAAATAAATCGAAATATCTCGCTTATTTTTTATTTTTGTGAAACATGTAACATAACAAACGTTTCTTTACAAATGATTTCCGATAAGTTTTATTCGTTACAAAATTTTGATAGGGCTGATATTTAATGAGATAAATTAGTTTTAAAATTAAAATAACGCCGTCTAAGACGGTGCAATGAATTAAGAACAAATGACTTCGTCTATAAGGGGCCTTGGACAACAACAATCGAAACAAGGGCCTTGGATATCAACAATCGAAGGCTATTAAACATAGCCTACAGAGAATGGTTCTGTGTTTATATGAAGTAATATCAGAAGCTAAATTAACCGATTTGTGTAATTAATTATTATTTCACCATTGGAAAGTGTAGTTTCTCTAGATGGACATAATGCTATAATATTAATACAGTAATGTCTGAGTAAATCGAGGACAGGTAAGATTAAAATAGCTTCTCATGCACAGAAAATTTGATAGGCTATTTTGTACATTCGTTTTCTGTATTTCTTAAAATAATATTTATGTACACTGATTTTAATCTCAGAGAATTAACGAACAACGAGAGTGTATTGATTTAGTATGCAGTAATAGTACGTTAGCTTAGCAATCCATTATTTTATAATTCAAATTTTAACTATGCTCAATTGAATCGTGTTAAAATACATAAAATATATATGCAACAAATGCAATGCAAAAAAATTGGGTAATGAGCGAAGAAGATTATGTTGCGCTGTTGTAAAAGTTGTTCCCTGGATCAAACGTCCTATTTTAGTTATGTAATTACAGTAGATGAAATTATTGGGGACAATCAGTGTGGTTTTAGGCGTAATAGATCGACTATTGATCAAATTTTATGTATTCGACAGATATTGGAGAAAAAATGGGAGTTTAAGGGTACAATACATCAGTTATTCATAGATTTCAAAAAGGCGTATGACTCGGTTAAGAGAGAAGTTTTATATAATGTTCTTATTGAATTTGGTATTCCCAAGAAACTAGTTCGATTAATTAAAATGTGTCTTGGTGAAACTTACAGCAAAGTCCGTATAGGCCAGTTTCTATCTGATGCTTTTCCAATTCACTGCGGGCTAAAGCAGGGAGATGCACTATCACCTTTACTTTTTAACTTTGCTCTAGAATGTGTCATTAGGAAAGTTCAGGATAACACAGAGGGTTTGGAATTGAACGGGTTACATCAGCTTCTTGTCTATGCGGATGACGTGAATATGTTAGGAGAAAATCCACAAACGATTACGGAAAACGCGGAAATTCTTGCTGAAGTTGGAAGTAAATCCCGAAAAGACTAAGTATATGATTATGTCTCGTGACCAGAATATTGTACGAAATGGAACTATAAAAATTGGAGATTTATCTTTCGAAGAGGTGGAAAAATTCAAATATCTTGGAGCAACAGTAACAAATCTAAATGACACTCGGGAGGAAATTAAACGCAGAATAAATATGGGAAATGCGTGTTATTATTCGGTTGAGAAGCTTTTGTCATCTAGTCTTCTGTCAAAAAGTCTGAAAGTTAGAATTTATAAAACAGTTATATTACCGGTTATTCGGTATGGTTGTGAAACTTGGACTCTGACTTTGAGAGAGGAACAGAGATTAAGGGTGTTTGAGAATAATGTTCTTAGGAAAATATTTGGAGCTAAGAGGGATGAAGTTACAAGAGAATAGAGAAAGTTACACAACGCAGAGCTGCACGCATTGTATACTTCACCTGACGTAATTAGGAACATAAAATCCAGACGTTTGAGATGGGCAGGATATGTAGCACGTATGGGCGAATCCAGAAATGCATATAGAGTGTTAGTTGGGAGGCCAGAGGGAAAAAGACCTTTGGGGAGGCCGAGACGTAGGTGGGAAGATAATATTAAAATGGATTTGAGGGAGGTAGGATATGATGGTAGAGACTGGATTAATCTTGCTCAGGATAGGGACCAATGGCGGGCTTATGTGAGGGCGGCAATGAACCTACGGGTTCCTTAAAAGCCAGTAAGTAAGTATTACTTTATATTTATTTCTAACAGGTGCAGCTGAGCGCACGGATACTGCTAGTTTCCAAATAAAATCTTTTGTGCTTATCTTCAGACAAAAAGGGAGCAATGCTATCAAGTCCTCCTTCTTTTCTTCACTTATGCCTTTTTCACCCTTATTCCTGATACAGATACAAAGCGTTCATTCACGTCGTTTCAGAACTAAATAAAACACGGGTATCGTCGGTAACGGCGGCGGCACATTCACTGTTCTTCACTCTACTCAACGTGGCACATACACAAGCAGCACAGCATGTCGACGTCTATATAAACTGAAATTATAATCTTAGGCACATTCACTGCATGGGCAGGGCATGTAGCACGTATGGGCGAATCCAGAAATGCATATAGAGTGTTAGTTGGGAGGTCGGAGGGAAAAAGACCTTTAGGGAGGCCGAGACATAGATGGGAAGATAATATTAACATGGATTTGAGGGAGGTGGGATATGATGATAGAGAATGGATTAATCTTGCTCAGGATAGGGACCAATGGCGGGCTTATGTGAGGGCGGCAGTGAACCTCCGGGTTCCTTAAAAGCCAGTAAGTAAGTAAGTAAGTAAGGCACATTCACTGTTTACCATTTTGTTCAGCTTGAAACATACATTCAGTCGTACTAAAAAAACGTATTTTTCCTTTTTGTGGCACTTTCATGATTTACCATTTGCAGTCCTCAATTCATGGAATCCATAAGAAGGGCAACCTTACTAATTTGCCTTCGTAATTATTTTATTTTCTTATTGAGTTTGTACTTAATTGTGAAATAAACTTATTGCAACAACACAAGATGTAGCATTTTCAATAATGTATCATAACTAGACTTCGTGGAATTGCCACGAGAATCGAAGGTTTACTACGTACGCGGTATGGACTGTATGATAAGGGGACGTGCAACGGATGGATTATGCCTCTGATGTAAACACTGAGCAGTATACTGCGGTTACAATAAAGCCTGTATCCTGCATTCAAGAAATATAGCCCAATGAGTGATCATTGAAGTAGGAAATGTCTAAACATGTAAATACACAATTATTTTGTAGTGAGATATATTAACTCTTAAAATTTAATGTAATATATTCACATCATCCTTGAATATGTGCATTGCAGTGAAGAGTTACGTACAGTACATTTTGAGCGACTGCAAAGTGAACCTCCTTCGATGGTCACTAAAACAGTTTTTATATTGGGAAAATGTACGTTCAACATCACACGATGTAATATGCGCATATTTGAAGAATGGAAAGTCACTACTTTTTAGTACACCAACTTCAGATATCTTGTCGTGACCTGATAGTACATAATTTATAATACGAAGTTGTGAATAGGCAGAATTTTCAGCAATAATGTTTCTCAACTTACATTTCCCTTTTTCTGAAATTAGCGAATTGTTATTTTGGATAACGGTTTGTTATACTTTATACACTATATTAATGGCTTCTGAGAGTTGTACTGGCTGCGGGGGTAAGGGTATTCCAGGGGCAATTGTTTGGAACAGCAACACTCTCATTGTAGTATGTTTGATTGAATTTTTGTCTGCACTGAACAAATGTTAAGCTTTGACTATACCAACCACAGTAATCCAAAAACAAGTGCGTACATAGGTATACATTACAGTAGCTGTAGCTGCTCTATTTGGACCGGTCGCAACTTAACATGAACTGCTTATACTACGAGACCGGGCGGTCGCTCACCTCTTCTATACTACCGTACATCGGCAACCTGATTGCATGCTGCGTGTGGCAATTCAACGAAGTCTAATCATAACTTATCACAATGTTCTAAAAAGTATAAATGCGTCCATAATGTCTCTTGTTACTCGTATTTAAAAGTTCGTCCATCAATAACTTCCCAACCGTTACATTTTGGACATAGGTATATCGAGTTAAATCGATGTAGATTGACCTAAACTACATTACCCTGAAGACTCCGCCGATTTAGCTCTGTGGTAGCGTGTCTGTCTCCAGACTAGCCGGCCCGGGTTCGATTCCCGACGGGACTAGGAAAGATGGCGGTGCACAACGTCTAATCACTAGATTGTGCACCAGTATGCCTGGGTTAAATCCCAAATCTCTCCGCAGTGCATATGAAGGCAAGGCATATGTCATAATTGACAGTGATTCGTCTGTCGGATGGGGACGTTAAGCCTGGCGGCCGCCTTGGTGCTATTGGACAGAAGTAGGCTACGTGCCGACACCGGGTTTCCCTTTCTCTCTTCCTCACCTTCATCATCCTTACCCATTACCGCTACTACACTTACACGAACACTTAGCATACACTCACCTTAATCCCCATTTCAGTTTGGTTGATAGGCTTTCCCCGCTACTCACACTCTTTACCATCCGTGAAGGGGAAGATGCTACTGTCTATCTTACTAACGTTCGCCTAATTGAATTTGGATATAGTGAAATTTCTTATTATTGAAAATATTTACCGGTAATCTATATTTCGAAAATCTATACTAAGCGTTTATATTTCATTTTATTGCTGTTTATATCAACTGGCACATTAAAAAGCTACTGACAGCAGAAGATAAATGTTTTCTTCACTGCTAGTTGCTACTTTACAGCATAAACGACGGAACAATCTGCACTGTGTCACTCCCCCCTGATTTCATAATACAAACTAGCATCCCTTTATTTAATTAATTATTAGTTGAAAATTTTGTAAAAACGACACTAAAATATACTGAAACATGTAATTGTCAAACATCTGTGTCACTGTATTTTATATCTACTTATGTACTTTAGTTAATGTTTTATTTTTTTGTGTGTACAACTTGGGGGGGGGTGCAGGTACAAGAGGTAACAGCTACCGGTCTGTTATAGTGACGGACTCAGGGCAAGTAGAAGGGGAAAGAAATTCCTTCGCATCCTCTCAACTTGTATGAAATGTCGTTTAGTCTACGACATAACTCCTCACAGATCCACATCATGCAAAACGTTGCCCGCCGACGTGATGTGCAATTTGAAAATGGGTCCCAGTCCTGGCATCTATCCGCTGCATGCGGAACTGAATCGCGTAAGTGAAGTGGGTAGGCATTAGTCACACATACACACACACACACACACACCTGAAGTATTTTACATTTCTTTTAAGACAACTGTACAACAGAAAATGTCACTGAGCTTGCGGTGTGAGGGAAGGATAGAGGATCCTGTATAAACTGAATAATTTGTCTCGAGGTAAACTCAGTGCTCTTTGTTGTACTCTTTCCGTTTAAAAAATTGTTTATTTATATTTTAAATAAATGTGCTGAGAAACAACAACCCATTAAATTCACATACTTTATTTTTCTAAAGTCTGCCCATCACACAAGAGAATACTGTATACGAGGGTTTGAAGAAGGAAGAGAAGCATGCATATGTAGTTAAAAGTTTCTTGAATTCTTAAAACATTTAGTGGGGAGGACATCTGCCGGAAAAGTTGAGTAGCCTTGGCCTCGACTGATGGTTGCCACCCACTTCTTCGATTAATACCGTCGACGACTATGTGTCGGGTTCCCACACGCGCTGGCCATTCCGCCGTATGACAGTTTCTCACCTTTGCCATTTGCTAAAAGCAAAAGTCATTGGAACTGTTTTTTTCTCTGTGTGTTTTTACCCCTTCATTTGATCTTGTCAGCATGTTATCATTCTGTTTTAAAGCCGCAGCTATTAAGGGAATTTCACGAACGCAACGCAATTGCAGCACGAAGTTATAATCGTACTTGCCATGCCCCGACTACCTCCTTTCCTGACATTTCAGTGACACCACAAAATGTCCTCCTCTTCTTGTATCAGGAGATTTTAACATAGAATAACGTTGTTATTCGAGGGCCACTAGCATGAAATAGATTTTCGAGTAATGCTGACTTAACTCCGTCGTTGGTTCCTAGTAACTTAACACCTATAGAAAATTTATAGCAATGTGTTATATTAGAGTCAAGCGTTTGGTTATCTAAAGCCTCCAAGCGACTCGCAACAATGTAGGTATTAGAGTCGTGCACAACCGGTTACGAAAAATATAAATTATATATATTACTATTGAACGCTTGGTGCTGTAGTCAGTACGCAAAACTCTACCGTCTCGCGGAGTGTCTCAGGTTCGGTTTAACGAATATTCAGTTGTTTCTGACTCTTTGTGGGTGGACGGCAAAGGTAGACCATATTGAGCCATGCAGGAGTTCCAAGAGTCTGTCTGTCTGTCTGCCTGTCTATCACCTACCTACCTACCTACCTACCCACCCACCCACCCTATCTATCTGTCTGTCTGTCTGTCTGTCTATCTATCGCTTCCACATACGTTCCCAAACTCTCAGATAATACTCTTCAATAACTTTAATATTAGCTGGGACATACTTTTGATGAATAATACCTTCACTGCCGTGGAATAAAATCAGCATCGTTTTGATTTTCTATTTCTGAAACCTTCACTTTCTATGAGGTGACCGACGTCCATTTTGTTTCATTTCACAGTGGAACTGATAGCACAATTATTCATCACCAAACACGATTGATTTAAAAAACGTTGTGTTCCTTCGAACAATTTTAATCATGGCTTTGACGTATTCAATACTGGCATATCTTTAATCTTCTATAAGACTTTGAGAAACACTTTTCTTTTACCAAAATTCATGGCTGTAATATCGCGTATGAATTCCTTAATTCATTCATTTATGGCCTCTCAAACCGGACAGTTTGGCAAAATTGACTAAACCTCTTCTGAGATTCCTATTTTCAGTTGCGTCTTCATGGCCAATTACCAGGATGACACCACTGACCACTTAGTCCTTGTTTCATATAAAACAATCTTTATCTTGAAAAGGAAGCAAAAACGAGAAAAATTGTATTAAACCTTCTTGTTTCACATATCTCAGAGAATAACCTGCTGAAATTAACATTACTTACGATTCACTTTTTATATTAAAAATCTTCTGATTTTGCCTCTAATTATTTACTCGCAATTTGATGGTTACGGACAGACTCTGTATTGCTCATCTTTATCGTTTTTGGATGTCATAATATTATTATTCTAAATCGAAGTTGATAAGAACAGTCGGTACAGTTGGACTTCGTCCTTCACTTCGATCGCCGCACGAGGTGTCATTTATTGCCGCTATTATCACCTCCCGGCACTGACGTGAACATAATGGCGGTCATTTCCGGCCCAATCAGTGTTACGATGTGAACGCTGTCACACAATCTACAACGAACATCATTATGTCTGTTATTCAGGATTCCATTTCTTAAACAATACAAGACCAGTTTTTCGAGAGTTTTTTCCTTTTAAGTTCATGGAGCCTTTAACTGTCAAGTAGCTAGTATTGGATCTTTAATCGAGTATTTTCGGGTTCAGTCCGTGGCAAGAAAACGGAAATCTCTGTGGGAAATGGCTGGCTGTTTGGTCTTCCACTTTGCCAGTAGCATTCTCTTGAAAACGATCGACCGAGTTCGCCGATCAGTCCTCGGTTGTGGAGAAGGCAGCCGGGAAATGAGCCGCTCGAGCGCATGCAGTCGACAATTTATAACCGATCGGTTGAAAAGTTTGCTCGATCGGTCCCGAGCCCTCGAGGTTGTTCCACTACAATTACATCACCTTTTAATGTCTGATACCATTTTGTTTTTATTTCAGATAGCACAAAAATTGGGAAGTATTTCAATATTTAAAGAAGGAAACATAATTTTTAAATAACATAATTCTTTAAATGAAATATGTCCACACCTGTGGAGTAACGGTTAGCGCGTCTAGCCGAGAAACCAGGTGGTCCGGGTTCGATTCCCGGTCGGGACAAGTTACTTGGATGAGGTATTTTCCGGGGTTTTCCCTCAACCCAATATGAGCAAATGCTGGGTAACTTTCGGTGTTGATCCCGGACTCATTTCACCGGCATTATCACATTCATCTCATTCAGACGCTGAATAACCTAAGATGTTGATAAAGCGTCGTAAACTAAAATTAAAAAAAAATTAAAAAAATTTAAATGAAATAATGTTTTATATTATCAATCATGTTAATCAATATGTTTAATGTAACTTAGTAAATAAGTTATTGCATAAAAGAAACAGAGATTTTGTGATACGTCTCAAATGTCTTCAAAAACAGACATAATCTATTTCAGTCACAGTATTTAATAAAAATAAACTTTATCTTGCAGGTTTCTTACTCCATTCGAAAAATCCAAATCCTTGTAAAATTACAAACAACTATGATTTTATTGAAAACCATTGAATATCACCCAAACTATGAATTTGATTTTTTTTTTTCAGTATTTTCAGGAAGAATTTCAAAACAACTATGACATTGACAGATGGATTCTGAAACAGTTTTCAGACTGTTGCGTTCAACTGCCTTAAATTATATATATATATATATATATATATATATATATATATATATATATATATAGAAAAATTATTGAGACATGACGTACTTACTGATGGAAAGTTGAAACTACATTTTTTTTTCTCAGATCATAGACCAGTTTTAAGTCAAAAGCATTTCTCGAGTTTGCAAGAGAAATTTCATAACATTATTATCATCTTTATGTGCTCTTAAGTCTCTTATCCTGGACTTTAAATGTTGGTATACAAAACATATTTGTGATTTAAGTATGTTATTTTCCTGCTACTCCTGTTAAGAATCTTAACCTGGTATTAACATATTAAATTTCAATTTTAGAAACAACAGATATTTTTGTGAATTACGTATAATTTGTGTAATACTCGGTATTAGAATGTTAAATTTTAGTTTTAGTAATAAAGATATTTTTGTGAATTATGTATCATTTATATAATGCTCTGGTATTAGAATATTAAATTTTAGTTTTAGAAACAACGGATAGTTTTGTGAATTATATATAATTTGTGTAAGGCACTCGATTAGAATGATAAATTTTAGTTTTAGAAACAAGAGATTTGTTTGCGAATTACATATAATTTATGTATTAGAATGTTAAATTTTAGTTCAGAAACAACAGATATTTTTTGCGAATTACGTATAATTTTTGTAATACTCTGGTATTAGAATGTTAAATTTTAGTTTCAGATACAATAGATATTTTTGTAAACTATATATCATTTATGTAATGCTCTGGTATTGGAATGTTAAATTTTAGTTTGAGATACAATAGATATTTTTGTAAACTATATATCATTTATGTAATGCTCTGGTATTGGAATGTTAAATTTTAGTTTGAGATACAATAGATATTTTTGTAAACTATATATCATTTATGTAATGCTCTGGTATTAGAAAGTTAAATTTTAGTTTGAGATACAATAGATATTTTTGTAAACTATATATCATTTATGTAATGCTCTGGTATTGGAATGTTAAATTTTAGTTTGAGATACAATAGATATTTTTGTAAACTATGTATCATTTATGTAATGCTCTGGTATTGGAATGTTAAATTTTAGTTTGAGATACAATAGATATTTTTGTAAACTATATATCATTTATGTAATGCTCTGGTATTGGAATGTTAAATTTTAGTTTGAGATACAATAGATATTTTTGTAAACTATATATCATTTATGTAATGCTCTGGTATTAGAATGTTAAATTTTAGTTTGAGATACAATAGATATTTTTGTAAACTATATATCATTTATGTAATGCTCTGGTATTAGAATGTTAAATTTTAGTTTGAGATACAATAGATATTTTTGTAAACTATATATCATTTATGTAATGCTCTTGTATTGGAATGTTAAATTTTAGTTTGAGATACAATAGATATTTTTGTAAACTATATATCATTTATGTAATGCTCTGGTATTGGAATGTTAAATTTTAGTTTGAGATACAATAGATATTTTTGTAAACTATATATCATTCATGTAATGCTCTGGTATTAGAATGTTAAATTTTAGTTTGAGATACAATAAATATTTTTGTAAACTATACATCATTTATGTAATGCTGTGGTATTGGAATGTTAAATTTTAGTTTGAGATACAATAGATATTTTTGTAAACTATATATCATTTATGTAATGCTCTGGTATTGGAATGTTAAATTTTAGTTTGAGATACAATAGATATTTTTGTAAACTATATATCATTTATGTAATGCTCTGGTATTGGAATGTTAAATTTTAGTTTGAGACACAATAGATATTTTTGTAAACTATATATCATTTATGTAATGCTCTTGTATTGGAATGTTAAATTTTAGTTTGAGATACAATAGATATTTTTGTAAACTATATACCATTTATGTAATGCTCTGGTATTGGAATGTTAAATTTTAGTTTGAGATACAATAGATATTTTTGTAAACTATATATCATTTATGTAATGCTCTGGCATTGGAATGTTAAATTTTATTTTGAGGTACAATAGATATTTTTGTAAACTATATATCATTTATGTAATACTCTGATATTGGAATGTTAAATTTTAGTTTCAGAAATACCAGAATTGCAAATTACTTATAATTTGTGTAATACCCTAGTATTAGAATGTTAATGTTTAGTTTTAGAAACAACAGACATTTTTGTAAATTATGTATCATTTGTGTAATGCTCATGTTATTTTATCAAAACGAAACTGTCCCGAACTTGACCTTTGCTCTTTCGACGTACTTTGCGTACTTTCATATAGTGTTTTATGTTTATACAGAGTAAACCGTAAGAAATGTTATTAATTTCAATAGGTTATTCTTTGAGATATTTCAAACAAAAAACTTCAATGCAATTTTGCTCGTTTTTGCTTCCTTTTCGAGAAAAAATTGTTTTATGTGAAACATTTTCATAGTGTGTTTTGGGAAAGCCATTGATTTAATTTCCAATATGCTCAATCAGTTTAAGAGAGCAGATAATAAATGACTGAAAGAATTTTAGATTTCTTCTTTAAATATGCAGAAATTTTATCCAAACTAAAAAATTATTATTTCAGGCATTGTTTCAAAATGCTTTGTTATGAGGAACCGAAACATGGACAGTGGCCAGACAGCAAGCGGAGAGATTAATGGTTGTTGAGAATGGAGTTTTGGAGGAGGTCAGTGAGAATATCCAGAAAAGATACAATTGGATACAGCCTATTAGAACAAGAGAAATTCACAGGTGCTCGTGTAAAGGGGGCTAAGTATGAATTGGCTAAAATTGAATAAGCACAGATTTGATCTGTTCAGAATTATTTGTTTCTTGTGTTAAAGGGATTAAGTCATTCTTACATCGATGATGCAGTTACAGTTACATCGTATTTTGTGACAAAGAGGTTTTATTTAGGAACAAAGGAGAGAAGTTTATATATCTTGCAAATTGACTTAACCCCTTTTACATAAGCACCCGCGAATTATGCAGGCCATCAGAAACATTTTAGAGACAATGAGGAAAGCGTTTCAGATTATACGGCCCTTTAAAAAGAATGTCGAAGAATAGTAAACCAAAGAAGATACTTAATTGGAAGGCACAAGGGAGAAAAGGAAACGATAGACCACGAGAATGCTAGCTGGATGGGGTATGAAGAAGAAGCGTGGAGAAAAATGGCTTATGGTATGTGAAGAAGATGCCATAGACATCCATTTGACGGCAGATCTTTTCAGAATCAGTGTAGGCCTATAGTGAAATATTTCTTATGGGGAGTGAAATATTTTTCTAAGCTCTTAATTATCAGAGTGGAATAAAAATGTCCAATGTTATACGATAAATCATTCTGAATTCAGTGGTATAAAAGACAACAAAATTAATTTCGTATTCAAGTGCAAAAGAAAGGCCCTAACTGATAACCTGTTTTCCCATTTTGCTAAATGTATCCTAAACTTCAGGTGCACATTACTTGCTACAATCTTCACTAATATACATTATATTTTTTTAAGTTATCAAATAATGTATATTGTAAATTATAAAGCAGAATTTAGTTAATTCTTAGAGAAACAAAAAAAAATATTGAACTTTAATTAACAATTTTTGCTTATTTTCAAAGCATACATATATTTCTTTCTCATTTTATATGTGTGATATTCATAAACTCATAGGTCTACTTTATAAAACACAGGATGCAAAAAACACTGTAGAAATTTCATGTAAATGGATTGAGTAATTTCAGAGGAAAATGTACTTAAATCTGAAAAATATCAACTCACGGAAAACTGCATTTAAAAAATGCATGACTTACATGCGCCGCCAAATTTAAGGAAATCATCTAAAGGGTTTATTTGCAGAGATAATCTCCACAATATATATTGTTTAAAGAGCAAGTTTTATACTTTTTACACAAAATAAAAAATCGGATTTTTGACCCGTAATTACTACCCAGTCCCCTTAATAAAAATGTATAATAAATCAGAATAAATGCAATGTAAATTATTCCAAATACCATTTCATCATAACTGGAAAATAGTGAGATACAAAATGATAAATAACTCATTTGTAAAGCTGTATCCCCCCCTTTCCCACCTAAAATGAACCTGTGAATGGAATTTCACTCGTTGCGACAAATTGTAGTAATTTCTATTTTGCATGATGAAACGCCATGACATAGCCTATACATTCATTTACGCGATTGATATGATCCAGTGATCGATAGGCTTATTGTTAACGTATGCACAATAGCTTCGCATGTAGCACCCCATGAAAAATTACACGCATGCGCGAAGCGGTCACAAATATAATCGCAGTAAGTGCGTGCATAATTTGTCCCCGTGAGCTGTATTTACACAACGTCATTCCATACATGTAATTTTTATATTTGATTGGAGCCAGCCCTGTCTCATGTCAACCTGTCACTAATAATGCCGCAAGCAATGCGTGATCTGTATTGTTCTCACAGAATTATTACCAGAACTACAACGATAAGAATTTGATACCAATACAAACTTCACTAACTGCTAATGCTCTGTGTGTACTTCCGACAGTAGTGTAATGTGTCATTATCAGCCTCGCTGATTCCATGAGTGAATCGGGGGGGAGAGATGACTAGGGGGGAAGATGCTTATTTTTTTTTGTAGTTTCACATTCTTTTAAGAGAGAACGCCACGTGCACGTCTTCATGATCACTGAGACAGCTGAATGTCTCTAGAGTGGAAGCTAACTCATTTTGCCACGTGTTCTTGTTTTGAGAAGAAGAAAAGCAAGAAAACAGCTCATTTTTCAAATATAAAATAATTACACAGGTATGTTAAAATTTTAACACATCCTTGAATTCGTAATAACTGTCAAACCTTTGTAATGTATATTGTAGTAAAGGTTCTAAAGTTTGTATTGTTAACAACCAACGACTTTGTTCCGCCATCTTAGGTTGCGTCACAGCACTAGGCATCTTACCCCAATACTTGGGGAAGATGATCACTTTTTTTCGGGGTAAGATGACAACTTGTTGCAAGGGTTTTATTTTTTGTTTTATTGCAGGGAATGTGTAAACATTACACAAGATCCTCTGATAGAAGTCAGTGGATTGAGGACAGTCTTCAACTTGTGATGGAACATGTTATAACAGAGGGTATGAACTGTTTTAGAGGATCGTAAACATAAGAGATTTCTTACTGTACCCTTAAACGCCTCCTAAAAAAAGAATGATGACAAAAAATGTACTGGTTGAATTCATTGTGTGCAAGAAGTAATTTCAAGAGTCTTGCACACGGCAATAAAATATGTGCAATGACTGTGTTCCTAAGTAGTGTTAAACGAGTGAAAAAGTGTCCATGATCTTTAGATCAAGTCAATTTTGTTATGTACATGTATCAAACCAAGTTCAGGTAAAATACATATATCAGTAAATGTGTTAATTGCATTTGCCATCTTACCCGACTATCGGGGAAAGATGCCTACAGTGCAGGTAAGAAGAAAACCTGTACCTATAAACAAGGTAATTAATGTTTTCTGTTTTGTACCAAAAATATAGTTTCAAAATACCTTTCAGACTCTGATATTTCAATATGAAATTCAAAACTAAGTGAACAGTATCAGTCAAGGAAAAAGTCAGGCATCGTCCCCCGATCCACTTTAAGTCACCCCTTAGAACCAATGCTTTGGATATGACAATATGCATTAAGTTAAAAACTGAAAGTAATTTAAGGATTTCATTTGGAAAATGTTTTGTATTATGAAGAGTGGTTCATGTAGAACCTAGCCCTACAATTTTATTGTATAATAGATCAGCAATTTGGGCAGGATATGTAGCATGTTTGGATGATAAAAATGAAAACACTTAAATAATTCTCAATTTAGGTCATATGAAATACCAAGTGTGGATAAATCAGTCCACCAATAGATACTTCAATAAATAATTAGTTGTCTGTTATATTTCAAATCTAAAACAGAACAAATGTGTACACTTGAGGAGCTTTGTATCAAAGTTGGACAACTCCATTTTTGCTTTTTTTTTTTACAGGAGAGGGGGAAAAACTAGATCCTTGAAACCAATGTCACTGTTATACGTACATTTTTTTTAACATTTTCGTGAGTCGTAGAAACATTTTTTCAATCTTAAAATGTGATTAAAATTAATATTCAGGTCGCAATTTAAATTTAAAAAGTGGAGTTGTCCGTCTCTGAAACTAACTCATGGAGTTGTCTGTTTTTGAAACCAAACGAAGTTTCCTCGCTTCCTTTTGAGGAACTTCTTTGACACGAACTTCCATATTTTTATTGAAATAACGATATAACAAAATTTTACAAAGTAAATTTATGTAAAACAGTATGTCTTATTCATCCACAAACTGATTATATAAACAATCAACTATGTTGGATTCGCGATACATGATGGGAAAAGGTTGTACGAATGTGGTCTTCTCATTGGCTGTTGAAGGAATTGTCCTAATTTCAAACCAAGCCACTGTGGAGTTGTCTACATTTTGATTCTAAAGCGCACAATTAAGTGCTATTTTCGCTCTGTTCTCTCCGTTTTTTAACCTAAACAGTTCCAGAATCGCATTCAGCATACAAAATTCTAAAGAAATAATCGATATCTCGAAATCGAAAAAAAAAATGGAGTTGTCTAACTTTGGTACTATGCTTCTCACTTATACTTTATCATATTGTAGACAAATAGAGGGAGGGTGAAAACTGTTAGATTTCATTTATTTAAAAAAAAATAGATGATAAAAAGGGTGAGAAATTTTTTCCCAACCTTGGTATGCTAGGGTTAAATGTCAGTAATAAACAAGGTTGCAAGACATTGTAATAGCATTTTCTTAGATTGTTGTGTTAGTACTGTATGATATTTAAATTCTAGAATTTTAACGTTCATTGAAATATTTGCAAGAAGGAGGACCCTGACGAATGTTTGTGGGGGGGGGGGGGAGGCTAAAATTGCTATGGGCTGCCCCTTGTCGACCAAGGCTACGTTGACAAGATAGTTCAGGCTTATAGTCTACCTTTTTAGTGGAAAAAGAATACTGTTGTTGTGAACGCTTCTTATGGCACGTAATCTGAGTTTAAGTTTTTACCTTAAGGGGACACTCAACTTAAAAATTGGAGAAAACGTGTCATAGAAATGAAAAATTAAATTTCTACATTAATTTACGTGACAGAACTAAATCAATATGCAGATTTCTTCCCCTATTCATTGAGAAGTCACAGTCAAATGCACAAAGCCAAAAAATAAAAAATGATAATTAAAAGTGATATTTCAATTAATGATTGATTAAAAATTGAAATATTTTTTATTTTGAAAAGTATTGGATCTAATGAGCTGAGATTTTACATGTTACTTTCCATGTGTATATTAAACTTTTTCGCCAAATTTGAAAAAGATTGGCCAAATAGGAAAAAAGTTCCAAAATATAGTTGAGTGTCCCCTTAACTTACGTCGAATGACTTGTAAAACGGTTGTCTACTGTGTTCTGATGATATTCAAACTTATCAGGATTTTCTGACACCACCATTACAATATAATGGAAAAGAAGGTTGACTTTATTGAATGAGCTGGTTCTCTCAGGATATATAGGAAAACTACTTGGTTCTTGATTTTGATTTCAAAATTTCCCACGAAACCAAACATGGTTTATTTTAAAATAAAGAGGTTAGATACTACTTACATGGAATAACCGCTGAGAGAGCTGACGCCATCTTGTTACCGTGCTTCTTCTCTCAATTGTCACGATCCTTGCCTTGCTCCTCGGTTCTCCTCGACTATCCCGTAATTTCTCAATTATGTTCTGTTACCGGCTTTCCGGCTGTGGCGCCACCTATGCTACCGAGCAGGTGAGATGGACTTTGGGACCTCTGTTTATGCGCACTTTAAGATGTCATCTTAATCAACTATTACCACAGTCTACTATATACAATCACGAAGCTTGAGTTGTGAGGGTGCTAGGAACAATAGACTGTGCCGGTACTATTTCGCATTGTCTGTAATAAGGCGATATTAGCGATCCTAGTGGTTAGCAACTATCTATGGATGCATATTCCCTACATATTGAGCTTCGTGACTGTATATACTAGACTGTGCTATTACAACTAAATCTATTTCAGTGTTGCCAACCAAGAAACAAGAAATTCCCCTGTATCATATTAAAAATCCCCCTAAAATTCAGAGAAACCCCCAATTTTTTTTAATTTGCACTTAGAAAAATTTAACATAAAAATTAGCAAATGTGATTATACATACCCAATTGAATAGAAAAAAATATTCACACATCATACGCACTGACATGCAATAGAATTGAATACTCTTTGGATTTCTCATAATTCGTCCTCGCAGTCCGATTTGTTTGGCTCCTGATGCATCGGGACAACACTGTGTTGCATTTTCCAAGTATTGCCACAGTACACTGAAAGTCCACAACACTTGCAGCTTGCTGTGTGCCGACTTTTACTCGAGCAAGCAGAGAATTAGTTTCAAACTAAAAATGTTATTCATAGCTCATGTGACTGGTATTTTTTGCGTGTAATACTTAGCATAAAATTAAATCTAATTAAGAAAACATATATGTAGAATATAAAAGAAATGAAAATGAGTTGTGTCGAAAGCATAAATTTAGGTTGGGGAAATTGTTTAACTGCATTTTAGGTACTGCAGACACTTTTGTTGTGTAGGGCATGACTTAAGCCAGACGAGAATATGTGTGCAACGCGACGACGAGCGGCAGAAAAGTCATAATAATATAATACTAATAATAAAGAGAGCAAGTGAGGAAACATGCTTGCAAGATGCGACGGCCGAAGAGGGGATTCATGATCATGATATTCATTGTTCAATTACACAACACAGTAGTTTCACTGTAATTAATTTAAAAATAAATCATTATGATGTAGTTTAGAAAAACACCCCCAAAAAAAACCCTCTAAAATTTATCTTTCCCCTGAAAATTCACCTAACATTTTTATCCCCCCAAACCTCCCCCTGGAAAAGTGTTTTCCTCCCAAATTTGGGGGGAAAACCCCGAAGTTGGCAACACTATCTATTCTGTGCAATTCATGAATAAGTCGCTTTTTGGGATGCGCGAAAGAAAAGAGTCCAAACAAAGCTTGTTTTATGCAAATCTGGCTTTCAGGTATAGCTCCCTGTTTTATGCTTCAATGTTTATGTTAATGTTTCAATGCTTATTTTAATTTGACCAATTAGAATGCATGATTAATTTCACTGGACCAATGTTATTAGTCCAGTTGTGATTTATGGCGCAAGGATAGGGGAGACTGTTGTACCTTTAAACACTTTTTACATTTTATTTTTTTAATTTTGGGAAATGAAATTTTTAAAATAAAAAATCCTTGAAATAATTATTGAAGATTCCTTTACAACTTCCTGTATGTATTTTCCTGTTTTACAGATCTATTAAGGATGGAAAAAATAAAATGAAGGGATATGTAATGTATTCGAAGGTACAACAGGTTCATGTACCTTGGAACATACCCTCTTGTAAGTTGGAACACATGGAATATAGGAGGGAATATAGTTGTGAAAACTGACACTCATATTTAAAATGTATTTGCCATCATAAACCAGAGCAGGCTTCTCTGATTGAGATTTTATTTCGTGGCGGAGCAATAACTGCTTCAACAGCTTTCTTCAAGGCATCCGGATCAATTGAGGGCCTCTTAACTCCAGACTTACTTCGTGACATGATCTTAAAATAAAAGAAAAATGAAAACCGATAGTATCGTGTATCTTGAAACATGTTACATGGTACAATATATTTTGTGTTCAAAGGTACAAGAGGGTGCACTTTTGAACAAATATAGCTCCCAAAACTAGATATTTGAATAAATCATGGAAATTAAAATATGTTTTTACTTACCAGATGAAAGGGAACACACTGTACTTGAAAGGTATTAACAAATAAATCTGGTTTTTGTGCTAGAAAACATATATCAATGAACTAAATGTTTACTTTTGATACTAAAAAAACCTTATGTCCACAGAACTCACACTTTGCAATAAATCAAACTGAAACTACGACCAGAGCTACTTAGTGGCTTTCTCTACAATCTACTTCAGATTCAGTCCTCTAGGTAACAGCAAAAATTAAAAAAAAAAATGTTCAAAGGTACACTATGCTAAAGGTACAACAGTCTCTCCTACTTTTATCGCAGGCAGTACCGTGTCAGCAAGTTCAACGGGGTCTGTACATACTCAGTAGAAAATCGCTTTGCGTGCAAATTCTTCTCAAGCTGGAGACGTTTTGTATTTCCTATTTGACATAGATGCATTACATTCACCTTGTCATAAAATTTTTCCTGGATTTTCTCGAAATCAATGCCCAAATGAAAAATAAGCTTAAGCTCTGGAGCGTAACACTATTATTAAAATGCAATATTAAATTGAACGCCCTGTGTACCTACCACGACAGGTGGTAAGTGAAACCACGCCGTGTGATACGAATTCAAAATCCGGTTTGAATGCTGGAATTGAAGTGGTGACTACGTAGCGCCAGTCCATTAGCTGGCGTTGTATGCGGTGAGGCATTACGTGGAGAAATGTAGCGAACCACGACGACGGGAGGGGGGGGGGTTTGTCTCAAAACCGGGTTTACAGAGCAGAGCAGACAAACGTCGTTACCGTACGAAGAATATGAACGAGGCGAGAGATAGGATTTACTGAAAAAGACGTGGAGAGATGGATAGATAGATAAATAGATAGAGAGATGTGTAGGTACGTTAGCACAGAGTCAAAAGAAAGACGGAAAAAAAAGAAAAAGAAAATAAAGTTTAAATGAAACACACAAGAATTAAATTTATGAATAAGAGAACGAATAAAAGAAGAGAGAGAGAGAGAGAGAGAGAGAGAGAGAGAGAGAGGAGCTAAATAAAAAATTAAATGAATGAGATAATTATTCACTCCAGTTTTAAATTGAAAGTCTGTTGTCCTTGCTTCGTACTAGTTAATTATAGTTCGGAGATGATATTTATTTGAAGAGTAGAACATGAAGATGGAATTACTAATGAAGAAAACGGTTGTATTTCGGAGGGATTACGGTCTTTGCCTCTAATATAGTGAGGATCGCGCAAGTGTAGTTCCTAAAAGTCTAATTTGGCCGTCTCTTCAGTGTTACCAACTAATACCAGTTATCACCAGATAGGGAAAAAATCACAATGCTACTTACTGAAATAATAATAATAATAATAATAATAATAATAATAATAATAATAATAATAATAATAAAATATATAATAATAATAATAATAATAATAATAATGATGATATAACAATACTGTAATTAACAATAACTACGTCTTACTTATTTACTACATCTCGCCTTTATGTTTCGAGGTGTTTTCTACATGATTCAATAATTGAATATCCCCTGGAATAAGGATCTAAGTATATAGGGAAACCATGAGCCATATATCCTTATTCCGGGGTAGTATGTATTTATTTATTTACACTGCAAGTGGGTAAGCACTCGGTGGCAGTGGTATATACAATATTAACAATACACAATAAAATGATAAGCAATACACAATAAAATCTACAATACACAATACAATGTACAACACATATACAATTTTATACACAATACAATAAGAATACACAATACAATTTAATACAATAACAATAAAACATAAAATAAAATACCTAATTTTACAACACAACCTACATAATTATGTATAGGTCCTACATAAGTTTCAATAGTCTTTCACTTTACTCTCATCTCATTCCCTGTAGTGGCACTATGACGCATTTCACTGATACTTTAGCACACATTTCACTGACACTCTGTAACACATTTCACTGACACTATAGAATACATTTCATTGACGCTATAAATTATCACTGATCGGAACTGTTCACTGCACTGTAAAACCATGAAATAGTATATTTTCCTTCTGGAATTCTCGCATATTATGCTGGTAATTAAGATTAGTACGATCTACCTATTAAATTTTTTTTGTCGGGCAACATGAAATTCATTGCTTTAACTACACAGTGTACGATTCACGAGACCTAACCTGAAAATGTAGTTCGATCACGTGAAATGATTAGTACGAATTCCGAAAACACAACACCCCCAGCTTACTTAAAATACTTTCAAGCATTTTCTTTCTTGGAGAAGTCGCTACCATGCTATTTTCTCTCTTGGACATTTTAATAAAAATCTAAACACGAAAGGATTTCATTAAAATATCAATATATTTACATGCATATTTCATACGAAGTACAGTAAGTTATTTCTTATATAATTACACTTACTTGAATATAGAGTTGAATTGGAATCACAACTCACCAGAACTGAATTGTGCATTGATATTAGACCTTATATTAATACCGGTGTTACTAATTAATTATTAATTCACAAGCCTAGGTACTTGCATTTTCATCAGTTTACTTTACTGCAAATCGAAGTTATTGATGCCAACATAACAGTTTAAAAATAACTGCCAGTTGTAGTATTTGTCAGTAGCCGACCCGAAATTCGAAACGAAGTTGGTAAAAGAAAATTCAACCTGAGAGCAAGAAAATTACTATAATCCACTAGCATATGTAGTAATAGGGGGAAAATGGTTAGGTTTCACCCTTAGGGTATTAAGTAAGCTGACCCGGACTGTACTTCAAGGATATTGACGATATCGATATCCTAGAAACATTGAAATGACCCATCCTAACGTTTGATATAGAAAATAGTCCTCATCATGATTGACTCATATTGCCTTGTGCTGTACTAGTTTGTGTCACCTTAAGTCACGCCCCAACAGCAGATAAACAGAGAATACAACGAAAGCGAGGTTATAATTAATACCAGACAGTTCAACTCCCTGAGCGCAGTCTGTGTAATAATGCGTAATTTTACAGAGACACGGCATAAAAACGTCCCCACAGGGTCAAATATCGAACACAGTCGTGACCTTGAACCAGGAGCAGATACTGTTGCTGCAGAGCGACGTTCAACACATCATTTTGCGTCGTGCCAACAACGATCGAACCGAAAACCAATAGTTTGTGAGTGCCCATTTCGAAGACAGCATGTCAGGCTGTTAACCTCCTTCCTTTCCTTTGTATAATCGATCCTTGTACAACCTCTCGAAGCTTGCTTACTACTGTAATTCTAACAGCTCTCTTTATGGGAGGAAATTATATTTAAAAAATATGTATGTGTGTAGGCCTATTTGGTTACTAGAGATGAACAAAACTAACTGTCGCTCTCGCTCGCTGTGTTCGTTGCATTTGTCTTTCGAGTCTCGTCTCGTCATTCTCGTGCGATTCGAGTCTCGCTCATCATTCTCGAAATAGCATTTAGTTGGCGTGGAAAGATTTCGTAACTTTGAATGACATAGTACTTCATTGAAATAAATAACATTATAGATGTTTAAATGAGATAAAAAGACAAAACAGAACAGTATTTTAGTTATCAAAATGTTTTGGTTCTATTATATGATATTACCATGGTTATATAAATAGAAAAAAAACAATTCTCAAATAAATTTGCATTTCTAAGAAACATAAAACATAACTTTAATATTTTTTACTTGAGATTGCACACTTGATCTCAAACATATGAAAATAAAATTCCTGGCCTTTTAATAAAAGCCTTGTAATTAAATAAAGAAAAGACTGGGGAACTGATTATTATACACTGAAAGGTAGAGATGATGTTTCAAATAGGCTATTTGATTGTTTATACATATAATTATAACAGTTGCCAAAGAAGATAAAAGTTCAGTCAGGTATAAACAACTGTGGCTATTCAAGGCTGCTTGACGTTCGGGACTTCGGGAATGATAAATCTCGGCGTCTCGAAACATTCACAAGCAGTTTTTAGGTCAACGACGCGACGTGTAGAACATTTTCGTGCGGATGTTCGGCTTTGCGGGCGCTTTAGTCTTGCTTTCTCGATCGTTGTTCATCTCTGTTGCTTACTTACAAATAGCTTGCAAGGAACCCGCAGGTTCATTGACGCTCTCAAATAAGCCCGCCTTCGGTCCCTATCCTGAGCAAGATTAACTCAGTCCTTACTATCATATCCCACCTCCCTTAAATAGATTTTAATATTTTCCTTCCATTGGCCTAATCAACATTTCTCAGCTTTTTCATGAGATTTAAGCACAGTTTTCGATCGTGTATCGCATTTCGCGCACTGTTACAAAAAGGTAAAGTGTAAATATATTTTTGTATGTTGGGCCATTTGTTCGCTGAGCGCCTCATTTATCTTGCATCTAATTTATCACTTTAATATATCTTTATTTGATCTATAAACAGATAGAAAAATGAACATATAAATATAATAAAGCAAAAACAGAATGGAGGCGTGCATAAGAAATTGTTCACGTGTAAACCTAAGATCTCACGAAATCAACTGAGGTCTTCCGAAGGGACTTTGCGTTTGGCAGCCGCTTATTTTTGTCTAAGATGATACATAAAATATACATACATACATACATACATACATACATACATACATACATACATACATACATACATACATACATACATACATACATACATACATACATATATACATACACACAATTTGCTACTTTATTTTATATTGTCCTTATATTATGTAACTGATCTTGACTATTTGTAATTTTCTACTATATTTTATGTAATTTCTAACGTATTTTCTTTTGTGTTGTTTTATAATTTATCACATAATTTTGTATTTAATTCATTATTGAAACCTGGTTGAAGGAAGAGAAGGCCTTATGGCCTTAACTCTGCCAGGCAAAATAAAACATACTTACATACATACATACATACATACATACATACATACATACATACATACATACATACATACATACATACATACATACATAATTTTCTACTTTATTTTATATTGTCCTTACATTATGTAACTGATCTTGACTATTTGTAATTTTCGACTATATTTTATGTAATTTCTAAGGCATCTTCTTTTGTGTTGTATTATAATCTATCACATAATTTTGTATTTCATGTAGGCCTATATTATTGAAACCTAGTTGAGTGGAAGAGAACGCCTTATGGCCTTAACTCTGCCAGGCAAAATAAAACTACTACTACTACTACTACTACTACTACTACTACTACTACTACTACTACTACTACTACTACTACTACTACTACTACTACTACTACTACTACTACTACTACTACTACTACTATTACTACTACATACATGCACACATACATACACACAATAGAAACATAAAATAACGTCAATTTACTGTGAAATCAGATTTACAGATATTCCTTCGCCTACCTTTGCGTCAATCCCTGGGAACTGACGTAGGCAGTAAGCCAGATACACGAGAAATAGTAGAACATCGGCTAAATGGCTATTGATTTCCTGTCAGAAACTTTCTTTTGTTGCACGCACATTATTCTTCACTCAGTATTTTGTTACTCTAATGTTAAACTAGCTCTTGACGTGTGTATTCGAAATGCCTAACCTTAAAAACTGAGCGTTACCTTACGCACCGGTCCGTAGTACATCTGGTGACATCGAAGGCGGACATTGGCCTAGTCAACCGGAATACGAGATCACTCACAGTCGGGAGAGAGGTGATTAACCTACCAAGACAAGATAGTGTCTTAACCTCAGCTGAAGCAGGAAGGAGCTCTGGATTACTATGGTCGCTGAACCAGTTTAAAATCCAAACGATAGCCGAGTTGTATCTGTGACGGACAAAGTCAATGTTTCTGAAGGTTTTTCTCGGAGTTCTCCAGCGTTTCCCTCTTCATTCCACCAACAATCTCCATAATTTTCCTTTCATTATCTCTGTTTCAAAGAAAAGGGCACATACTTGCGTTTTTTCGGCATTACATCGTCCATTCACTGTGACAGGTGCTTCTCGTGACTTGTCCAAAGGTGGTGAATAGCAGTAGTGATAGATTCTACGATTCCTTTGCAAGGCCACATGATCGCGTACATTATAATTAATTCTCCTTCCATTTCCCCCTTCTTTCATTGCGGTATCGCGTCATTCCACATTCTCCTTCCTTTGTCTAATTATTGAATAGAGCGTACTCATCCTGCATGTCAAATTCAAATTCAAATTTATTCATAATTTATATCTGAAATGGTACATTTGAATAGATACCCGAAATGAGCATGGGCTCGTGCTGTGGTACAGTGCAGTAGAATCTACATAAATTTTACAGACATCAATAATAATGTTGATGATAGAAATAATAGTAACAACAACAATAATAATAATAATAATAATAATAATAATAATAATAATAATAATCATAATCATAATAATAATCATAATCATAATAATAATTATTATAGTAATAATAATAATAGTAATAGTAATAATAATAATATAATTACAGTGACGGAGATAATACAAAGATAGTAATAAAAAATAATTCATTAATAATAATAATCATAATAAAACAAATATTAATAATAATAAAATAATAACTAAGACTGATAAAATAAAAAATAAAACCACTTAGCAAGAGTTAACACAACTTATATAAGCATATAATAACCAGACAAAAAACGAACTCGAAAATCAATAAAAAAGTTCGTTGTATCGCAGACGACTGCAACCGCCGTATTGATATTGTGTTATGCATTATTGGAGGAGGGGGAGCCGAAGGTCTACATCCTAACGTTCTCTTCGAATCTTCTCATACAATCATGGGAAGTTAATGCTGAAAAACAAAGTGTCTACGAGTCAAACTGTTCGTTATTACCAGGATAAATACAAATAATACTGAAATATATTAATCAAGTTTCAGTTATAGATCTCCCTTTGGTGCAAGAGGTATCATATCAAAATATTTTATGAATAGCGGGGAAAATATAAATTTTAGGAACTCTCTAGTGACAGAAATAGTGACAAGTACAATCAAGTGTATCTGTAGCGATGCTAAGAAATCATTTATGTGGAAACATATACTGATCTATTTATATTTATTACAACGTTTTATCTAATAGCTAATGTGATAGTATTTATTTAATCCTTAAATTAATTCTTACCTAACCTAAAAATGACTTACCAAGAATAAGTGTGCTACAAGCAATCCGAAGGATTTCATAAGTCCCTTGCCACTTTTTGCGGGGTTTCAACTTCTTACACGCACTTACTTGCTTCTACAGAAATATTTAAACGAGAAGGCATGATGAAATAAATACATTTTCTTTATGTAAAAAATATTTTGGCCATAAGTTACAATTATTTTGACATGCAAATTTGGCAGATGCCATTGCCGTTTGGAGTTGCGTAACGAATAGCAACACAATTATTAATAATTAATTCACTAACAACATGCATTACAAAACCGTCTTCTTTATAAACTGAAGTCATATATGGAACGATTATTACGATGATAATTTGGAATATAGACTACGAAATGCGCTAATATCTTAAAATCAAATTTTAACATAGATTTTCAACCGGAACAGATTTCATCTAGGAAATATGTCCGCACGTTATTTGAATGGCTCAGTGCCTGAATTGTCTAAACCATATTTACGCTGAAAAAATGTTATTGAAGTCTAAACTTAGACGTCGTTTGTTAAATTTATGTGCTCTCAATTGGAAATTATTTCTCATTTACCATCATCTAATATTTATCTATTACACGTACTTTGACACACATCGTCGTTGTTCCTGCAATAACTTCTAGGTGACATATTTATCGATTTTCAGATTTTTGCTCTATTAAATAACTTAAATAGTGATACAGCAAATAATAAAATCTCCTATATGTAATTATATTTCTTTCTTTCGAAAATGTAATAATTCACAATCTCCTATGTACCACTGCCATGGAATGAATAAATATGTTTTCTCTTCCTACTAAAAAATTTTATATTTTGCACATAGGAGTTATTGCAGGAACAACGACGACATATTATAAATTATAAATTACAAATTACAGTCATTTTATGCAGAAATTAGAGGCTTAAAAATCTGTGGGTTAGACAACTCTGGCACACTCTGTTATCCATTGTCCTCAAAAACTTGACTCGAGCAACTGCGGTATCACCCCAGTTCCACTAAAGATTTCTTCCGCTACTGCATTTCTTACACATCAATCCTATATACTTCAATATTCTGTACGTAGACTAAGTACTGTACGTTAAGTACGATGATGGACATTTGCATTGTATAGCTTCAGTGATTTCATATTTTGTGTGTACAGTTCTGAAGATTGCTTAACCTTTACACACTCTCGATTTTCTTGTCTCACTAAATTCAGTTCTTAGGAAAATATTTGGGGCTAAGAGAGATGAAGTTACAGGGGAATGGAGAAAGTTAAGCCTTGGTTTTTCTGAACCGACGCATGCGAGATACGAGATGCGAGGCCCGCCTCGCACAAATCTGGACTGCCCGAGAGATAGTGAGTGGTTTCTATGGCTGCGAGGTGCGAGGTCTGCGCTCCTCGCAGTTATAGAAACCACTATCTCTCGTATAGTCCGGATTTGTGCGAGGCGGGCATCGCAACTCGCATACGTCGGTTCAGAAAAACCAAGGTTCAACACATAGCAGAACTGCACGCAATGTATTTTTTCACCTGACATAATTAGGAACATTAAATCCAGACGTTTTGAGATAGGCAGGGCATGTAACACGTATGGGCGAATCCAGAAATGCATATAGAGTGTTAGTTGAGAGACCTGAGGGAAGAAAACCTTTGGGGAGGCCGAGACGTAGACTGGAGGATAATATTAAAATGGATTTGAGGGAGGTGGGATATGATGATAGAGATCGGATTAATCTTGCACAGGATAGGGACCGATGGCGGGCTTATGTGAGGGCGGCAGTGAACCTGCGGGTTCCTTAAAAGCCATTTGTAAGTAAGAATAGAGGTACAAGGAGAGAATAAGAGGAGAAGGTTGGCAATAAGAGAAGGGGAGAGGAAATAAGAAAAGGATAAAAATAATGAGAAGAGAATATGGATAAGAGAAGGAGAGAGGAATATGGGAGAGTGACAGAAAACAATATGATAGGAAAGGAGAATAGGGTTGAAAGGATGGAAATAAATGGAAAATAACTGCGGAAAACGAAAAAATTAGTGGGGATTAGACGGAGGAGAAGGAAATACTGGGAGAAGAAGAGGGGAATAGTGTCAGATCCAGAGGAGAATATGGGTGCAAAGGAGAATGGGTGATGAAGTGGTGGAAAATGGTGGGAGAAAGAGAGCGTAAACAGGTGTTTCAGAGGGTATAGACGGATTATATAATCCGAGTCAGCTTACTTCATAGCCTGAGGATGATACCTAATTATTTTCCCCCATCACTGCATATGCTAGTGGATTGTGGTGATTGTCTAGTTTGCAGGTTGAATTTTCTTTTGCCAACTTCGTATCGAATTTCGATACTGATAGATACTACAAATTGTAATGATTTTGTAACTGGTACATTGGCAGCTGAGACAAATATCGACAATATTTGTCGGTACTGAAGTTCCATGAAATTAAAATTATACTAGATTTCTGAGCCGGTTACTGGAAGCTAGTGAAATTTGAACATACTAATAAATTAATTAATATCAGTATTAATATTAATACATAATACTTGTTCTATGTATTGCGTTGTCATTATAATTCAGGACTATAGACAGGTAAATTTTCGGAGTTAGTACTAATAATTACATGTGGTCAAACAAAATACATTTTTAGGTTAGGTCTCGTGAGTCAATTGCTTAGTCAAACCAATGAATTTCGTATTGCCAGACAAAATACTTGACATGTCTTTTCCTTTCTCGTATAGTTTGCCTACGAAAATATGTTACAAATTATTGAATTATATTAGAATAACCTTCCAACGTAAAGTACGGTAAGTAAATAAGTCATTTAGTACGTAGGATCGTGTGATATCTGGTAACAGTTGGCAACACTGACAAGACGGCAATATTTGCTGTTTAGGAACTGTTCTTATGTGACCCTCACATTACTCAGCGCATTTCGAACTGGTGGATCAAGGTCACGTACAAACGTACAAACCACGCACGAGTCACTGTACTGAAAACTGTGAACTGAATCACGGGTAATTCCGGTTGTCCCAGTTGAATTTAGTTGAGGATAATGAGGTAAGCACGCAGCCCACTGCTTTACCTTGATCCGTCAGTTCGAAATGCGCTGAGTATAGTGGTAAATAGTGGAGAATATGGGGAGAAGATAGGGAGAATAGTGGAGGAAGGAAATGGACGTAATAGAAAAAGAAGAAGAGAGTAGGAGAGAAGAGAGGATTAAAGGGGAAAAAATGAAATAATAAGGGAGGATATTGAGATAGGGTAAGAAAAGTGGGGATAAAGAATAAAATGTAGGTTGGAGAAGAAAGAAACGTTTAAGGAAAGAGCAATTAGTTGACGAAACGTAGAAATAGAGAGATGGAGGAGCAAAGACGGGTTAAAATGTAAAAGGAGTCCAAAGGGAGACAAATCACAACAAAATAATATTTAATTTTAATAGAACATTCGTAATAACGGAAGAGTTAAAGCTGAAAATTACGTGTTACATATACGAGTACCTACTGTATGTATATACCTATGCCTATGTAGAAACAGACGGTCATGCAATGCCAACATTTGCGTTAAATCTTCATAATAACGTAGACAATTACGCCGGAGCTGAACTGTGTACAACTTTGGTAGTAACTTTCCAAAAAGAATGTATAATTCCCTGACCCTGCTCACGGGAGTTGCCGGATCAGCGATAGAAAGCTGGCATGTCTGTCACAGCAGATTAGAGGGACTAAAAGAGTATAAAGTTGTATTTGATGGGGTATGCAGCACGAAACGGTAATGCTGAGCCGAATAACTGTCGCTATCAAATGACTTTAATGCGATCCTTTGAAGCAGCAGCGGAGTCTGTCGTAACGCCGCCTGGTCACGACTCACTTCGCGATCAGAAAGCTCTGCTATCATATACTGTAGTTGCATGCATGTTGCAGGGGCTCAGACAGTCAACTGAAGGCTTTTCAACAAACAAAACCAGATTTGATCAAAGTGAGGACCTGTGAGATAAACCACTGCTATGTTTTCAATTGCTAGGCAGCGTTAGTTCATTTTTCATTTATTATTTACTTTCATTTTACATAGAATCTGGAGCACTCATCTCCCAAGATACATTTGTGACTTCACTCCCTTTTTGCTGACGATCTGCTGATCATCCAAAATAATAGACACTTGTATTTCCCTATTTTGACTATGCTGACATTTTACTGACGTCTCCAGCGACAACAAAATGAAACTTCAACGCGCTCATAATTTGCGTGTACGTTTTGTAAGCAATGTTCGTAAATATGATCATATTACCCCATCCCTGGAAGCAATAGGTTGGCTTAAACTAGATAAGAAAAGAAATTTACATTCACTTCTCTTTCTCTTCGAAATCTTGAACTCTTCTATTCCTTCGTACCTGTCGTCTCGCTTCACCTGCCTTTCTTCCCACCATAATCTGAACACACGCTCTCGTCACGAAACAATACTAACAATACCATCCCATCGCACCTCCTCATACTCATCCTCTTTCACAATAGCCCTGCCAAGACTCTGGAATTCGCTACCTGCTAGCATCAGGGACTGTCGAAATAAAATTGAATTCAAACGCAAACTTACTAGGCATTTGGTCAGTAATTGATTTCTTGTAAATAGTTTCCTTAATCTATCACAAAATATTTCAATATCCAGTAATTTCATCACTATACAATTTTTTTTATTCTAGGTTTAATTTTTAATTCAGTAAATATAAAATATTCTTTGTTTTTCTATGATAAATTATCTAGCTTTCATTAGTCAGGTATTCTTTTCGTACTTTGATTTTTATTGTAATTGTAATTGTAAATTTAATACTAATTGTAATTTTATTTGCCAATTGTAATTGTATGTAATTTTATTCTTCATATTATAGTTGGAATCTCCTGGTAGAGGGGCAGAGAAGGCCTGACGGGCTTATCTCTACCAGGTTAAATAAATAAATACTACTAATACTACTACTAATGAAGATGCTATTCAAATATCGATTTTTTTAACTTTATTTGCTCTGCAAAGTAACGTACTCGTATATACAATGAACATATCAATAACAAAAACGAAAATTATGGTATTTTGTAGGAAGGCACCAATAAGAATAAGAATAATACCAATAAACGACAGAACAATGATATTAGTTATAATTATGATAACGATATTAATAATACAATATAAAGGGTGGTACTAGAAATAATTCCCAGAGCTACTTAATTGTAATACATTTTATTTTTTCAACCCACTTACATTAAAAACGTTCAAAATATTCCCCTTGAAGTGTTATGACTGCTTCCCAACGTTGTGGTAGCTGTGTCCTGCAATGTTCGAACATGAGAGAGGCAACCAATACATTTAAAACTTCGTCTTATTTCATATGAAAAATTAATCGCAAGATATGTGCTAAAATTCTTAAGGGCTTAAAACATGAGTGTAGGACAGCGAATTTGTGTATAATAAGATGAAACAAACACGACAGGCCTCAATCTTTCTTCTGTTTGTCCAATTTTACTTCCGTTAATTCTCTCGTCCGTTCATTCTTTCGACTGTTCACTCTTCCATTCACACTCTCTTCCGTTCATTCTGTTGTCGGTTCCATCTTTCTTCTTCCATTCTCTCATCTGTTCAATCTTTCTCCCATTAATTCTCTTGTCCGTTTATTTTCTTTGTTCAGTCTTTCTTTCGTTCATTCTTTCGCTTTATCTTTTCTTCCGTTCATTTTGTTGTCGATTCAATCTCCCTTCCGTTCATCCTCTCGTTTGTTCAGCCTTTCTTACGTTCATACACTCGCTAGTTCATTATTTCTCCCGTTTATTTTCTCGTCTGTTCAATGTTTCATTCGTTCATTCTTTATCTTTCGTCCGTTTATTCTCTTGTCTGTTCAATCTTTCAACCGTTTATTCTCTCATCTGTTCAATCTTTCATCCGTTCATTCTCTATATTTCGTCCGTTTATTCTCTCGTCGGTTTCATCTTTCTTCAGTTCATTCTCTCATCTGTTCAATCTGTCTCTCTTCCGTTTATTTTCATTGTTCAATCTTTCTTCCGTTCATTCTTTCGTCTGTTATATTTTTTCTACCGTTCATTTTGTCGTCGATTCAATTTTTCTTCCGTTCATTCTCTCCTCTGTTCAATCTTTCTTCCGTTCATACACTCGCTAGTTCAGTATTTCTTCCGTTTATTTTCTCGTCTGTTCAATCTATCATTCATTCATTCTCTGTCTTTCGTCCGTTTATTCTCTCGTCTGTTCAATCTTTTATCTGTTCATTCTCTTTCTTTCGCCCGCTCATTCTCTCGACTGTTTAATCTTTCATCCGTTCATTTCGTATCTTTCGTCTATTTATTCTCTCGTCTGTTCAATCTTTCATCCGTTCATTCTCTATATTTCGTCCGTTTTTTCTCTCGTCGGTTTCATCTTTCTTCCGTTCATTCTCTCATCTGTTCAATCTGTCTTCCTTTAATTCTCTTGTCCGTTTTTTCATTCTTCAATCTTTCTTCTGTTCATTCTTTCGTCTGTTATATCTTTTCTTCCGTTCATTTTGTCGTCGATTCAATCTTTCTCCCGTTCATTCTCCTGTTTGTTCAGTCTTTCTTCCGTTCATGCACTCGCTAGTTCAGTATTTCTTCCGTTTATTCTCTGTCTGTTCAATCTTTCATTCGTTCATTCTCTGACTTTCGTCCGTTTATTCTCTCGTCTGTTCAATATTTTATCCGTTCATTTCTCTCGTCTGTTCAATCTTTCATCCGTTCATTTTCTACATTTCGTCCGTTTATTTTCTCGTCTGTTCAATCTTTCTTCCGTTCATTCTCTCATTTGTTCAATCTGTCTTCCGTTAATTCTCTTGTCCGTTTATTTTCATTGTTCAATCTTTCTTCTGTTCATTCTTTCGTCTGTTATATATTTTCTTCCGTTCATTTTGTCGTCGATTCAATCTTTCTTCCGTTCATTCTCTCGTCTGTTCAATCTTTCGTCCTTTCATTCCGTTTCTTCATCAGTTCATTATTTTTCATACATTGATTCTCTGATATGTTCAGTTTTTCGTCCTTTCATTCCCTTTTTCTTAATTCTTTCGTCCGTTTATTCTCTTGCCTATTCATACTGCATAACGCCGACACGGGATTGGGTAATGTTACTGTAATAATTTATTATGATAATTACTATTGGAAAGGATAATGACAGTAGAATTATGGAGAGGAGACGAGAGAATCCCAACAAGAATCCTCAGGAATCTTGACTTTGTCCACCAGAAATACGAATCCGCCATCACCAAAATTCGAATCAGGATCTGTAGTCATCGCAAGCTAATACCCTACCAACACATCTACCAAGGCAAATATTTTCAATGCATAGATATGGACATAATTTATGTCTTCTCTCATTGGTGGGACTAATGGTAATTTATTTTGTTTACTTTCAGGTTAATCTTCTTAGATGAAAATGTTACCAGTCGCTGAAGATACGCCAACTCACATGAGGCGCATTGGTCCGCTCGTGCGTTACATCTGAATACCTCCCGGACTCTGAAAGGTCTGTACATCAACTTCCAACATACAGAAACAATAGAAACCGTTGCTAGTATTTAATACTTTAATAGGATTACTAATTTCTTGTTTTGCTTGCTTGCTACGAACAAGTCTTTTTGCTTTCCATGAAGTGTATCGAGGCTTTTATATTCCTGTTGCATAATAAAGATGAAACTTCAAGGTTTGATTGCTTTGTGTTTAAAACGCCTCTTCAAATATGGTTACTTGTATTAAATCTGCAAACTATAAGAGTTATTTCTTAAGTACTTGAATTCGTTTCCAACTTTTTAAGTATAAAGTACAGTAAAGAATGCTTGAAAGAAGTACTTTCTCTTCGGATGATGTTAAGTACGAAGAAACAAGCGTTTCTTCGAAAATCGTCTTAGTCGTGCCACAGATTAAATCGACGTGACGTATTCTCGATTAAATAAAAAAAAATGTTGGTCAACACAATTCTCCCTTTGTCTTCCCATATTTCTCCTATCATTAGATCTACTATACGGCGAAAATATATTTGACTATCTACCATGCTGCTTTTCAGTATATAATTCGTCGATTTGATTGGCACTTGTTTCATTTTTTAATATAAATTATTTATGTATATATGTTGGAAGTGAAATAACCCTGCAAATTGGAAAGACGATAGGATACACTTAAATGAATAGAAAACCTATATTACGTTTTGTGATTAAATGCACGGTTAATTAGAGAATTAAGTTGGAAGTTTCAGTAGTCTGGCAATATTGCCGCTAACACAGTCGTCTGTCTTCTCCTAATAAAGATATAAGAGGTCAAGAACTCAGATCTGTCTCTCTACGGCAGCGGTGGCGCAAATGTAATCGTGCGCCGAGCCACTGTGTAACCTGCAACGTGCATAGCACCTATGGAGGGAGGCGGACACCCGAAGGGGAAGTGAAGCAACTGTCTGACTTATTAACGGATTTTCATTTTCCTTACTTCAAGCACTTAAATATAAATTTATACAGTACAAGGCTACAAACTAATGTTTAGTACGTGTAACGAAGAAAGAAATGAACAATATCACAACCTAAAATTAACTGTCTTCAGAATGTCTCTGCGACAGAGTTTCAAAATCAGGAATTATGTCACTTACTGCCAGTCGTAGTTGATCACGAAGGTATTTGTCTGTCAGTCGTGATCTAAATTTGGTTTTTACTATTTTAATTGTTGAAAATAATTTTTCACAAACGTAAGTTGTAGCGAACATGGCTTCAACAGAGCAAGCGAAAGAACGAAGCTTCGGATATTTAATTTTTGGCAAATATTTGAAAGTTCAACATTCTAGTCCTTACATCTAGCTTTCATTTGACATCACATAGTAAATCAGAGAGTTCAAATTGGAGAGCTAACCGCATTATTCGTACATCTGCTGAAAAAGGGTCGACGTACAGAGATGATGATGATGATGATGATGATGATGATGATGATGATGATGATGACGACGACAATAACACTTAACCTTTTAATGTTTCATCAGTAACATGTAGTATAATGCCGTTTTATGTTATACAACTGTTTTCCTCGTAATAGTTGTGAAGTCCACACCTGTGGAGTAACGGTCAGCGCGTCTGGCTGCGAAACCAAGTGGCCCGGGTTCGAATCCCGGTCGGGGCAAGTTACCTGGTTGAGGTTTTTTCCGGGGTTTTCCCTCAACCCAATACAAGCAAATGCTGGGTAACTTTCGGTGCTGGACCCCGGACTCATTTCACCGGCATTATCACCTTCATATCATTCAGACGCTAAATAACCTAGATGTTGATACAGCGTCGTAAAATAACCCAATAAAAAATAATTGTGAACAAATCATACATTTAATATTCTCATCATATTGACAGCAAAAAAATGCGTCCTCCCATCCTACTTGGAACTTTCGTACATGGTTTCGAGCGAGACATATGCACTCGCAGGTCAGAGACAAATACAAATGGAACGGAGTTTGACTCCAGTGAGTGAGAGGGTGGGGGTTGGCGGAGGTTAGAAACAAAGCGAAATGCACAGCTATCACTGCGAGCCACAATGTCTCGCGAGTCACGTTCTCGCCACGGCTGCTCTACGCGAATACGCGAACCTCTCTCGCTCGCATCATTCAGTGGCTTGAAATTAATTATTTTTAAATTAAATTTACACGAAAACTGTTCACGTTATTGAAATATATTTTATTTATTTATTTTGTTTATTTATTTATTCTGGTGTAGTTGTCAGATGGATAAGTAATTCTTTATTCAATTTTGTATCGATATGGACAAAAATCACAATCTTACTCGCAATAGTTACCGAATAAGAGGGTGTTAAACATTTGTGTAAAAACTTCTTTTTTTCTGAGAAAACTGTGAACTTTCCACCAATATGGCATTACACTCTTTTTCTTTTACTTACAACATGAGTTATTCGTTCTGAAAATTTGCCTTCAGTGACTTGTCTGGTTTCGATACTAGACGCCTCGTATCTTGATTAAAATTGTTCAGAATTTACCCACGTAAGTAGGCTAGGCAACCGTATTTCCTGGGACAGTCCCGATTTCGACCATTGTGTCCCGCGTTCCGAAATAATTTGCACACGCATCAAAGTGTCTCGATTCCATGGCATATTAGGCATTTACAGCTGATTTTCATTTCTATCATATTGTTAGATTTAGACTGGATTGGAAGATATTTCCGAATAGTCTCATACAGACATGCTTTCAGTATGTGACGAAACGAAAAAATGACTCTAGTACGCATGTTCAAGGCAGAAATTTAATTCTCGTTGATGTGTCAACAGAGTAACGGGTGCAATAATCATAACACACAAGTTAGGGCAGCTTTGATCACAGCCTACAGGATACTTACCGAATCATCTATCCTCTATGCTCATCTTATGTACTTTGACTTTAGTTTAGTGCCATTCAGTATTATGTCCACATTGTTCCACTTGATGCGTCATTCATTGGTTTTGGCGGAAAAGTGGAAAATAATAAAATTTATGCGACCACTTCTACGATAGATATAGATATCAACGACGACAACAACAAAGATTTGTAAAATACCGCAACCTCTCAAGTGTGGTAAGATGTAATGGCTCTATTGATAACTCACGTAAACGTCTATGTGTTTTCCGAGAAGAGTAGCTGAAATCTTTTGTGTACGTAGGTTAAGTTAGTTCTGGTTAGGTTAAGTTAGGTTAGTTTATATTGGGTTAGTAATTACATGAATATGTTGGGTTCCTAGTTTCCAACGAGTTAACATTTCTTTTATAAGGAATTTATATTGTTTTTCAACTTGTTTTGTGGTGAATTTGGTAAGTTTTTGTAATTTTTTTTACATATGAATCGAGGTGGTTCTGTTGATAGGTGGAAATAATTAGTACAATAAAATTGTCAGTAACGCTTGTGTTCCTAATTTTTACTTACTAAAGTTGGCAAGCCTATACCTAAGGACGCACTATGCATGACAATTGTTTCCTGTTTAGCACATGTAGTTCCTTAGATCTGCTTTTGCTAGGTTCCTCCAAAAATATATCTTGAATATTTACATCCATTGACAGATTTCCAATACCCAATATGTTTCCTGGTCTCTGACTGTCTACTTTATTGGACCGACAGTTTCACAGTGCCTTCCTTGGACAGACAATCTGCTCTACCATTAGTCTTGACACTTCTGCGTCCCGGCAACTTCAACATTTTAACTGAACTGCGCTCGGTCAATATCATAAGGTGCTCCAAGCTCTACCAGACCAGCTTAGATTTGACTTCAGGATATCTTTGCCGAAGAGCCTTGCTCTCAGTGCGTCATGGGAGGTGGGCTACAGCTCATCTGTGTGATTATTATGATTGTTAATGGAGCAATGGTGGAATTCCGGTAGGATAAACGGGAGAACCTCGCGAAGGCCTACAACGAAGCTCCGTCTTTGTTCATTACAAATTCCGCGCGAACCCATCGCAATTCGAACCCAGGTTATCAGTTTGAAAAAACGACGCTCTAGCATGTCTACTAAAGGTGTGCCATGTGTCCGAAATAACAAACTGTCAAGTCAGGAGTATTTAATCAAAGTAATAGACAGTCATGGCGACATCTGAATATAATGTAATGTAGGTACGCCGTGGTTCAAAATGACATTAATACTTTCATATTATTATTATTGCTGTCATTATTATTATTATTATTATTATTATTATTATTATTATTATTAATGAGAAATTAACATGGTGCAGGTAATTTGATAGCCAAACTCTATAAGTAAAAACCTAGGCCTAACTCACAGCATTTTGAATGAAATAGCCATTAGTGCACTCGAAGGATCGATTCAGATATTGAGAAATCACTTTAAATGGGAGTGATAATGGAAATATCAAGTTATCTTAACCGACGGCTATTGGTTGATTTAGATATCAGTGTCAGTTAATCCGTAGCTATTATTTTTCTCCTTGTTTAAGGGGTTAGGTACAGCTTAAAGCACTAAAATTTTTGGAAATATTCAACATTTTTTTCTCCATTACTGTATCTTGTACAATATTGAAAATTGGTATGTGTAAAACACTGTCCTTCTGCTATATGAAAAAAAAATTACGATTAAAAAAAATTATGTATATATTTTTTCAAAATTCAAAATGGCGGCAGTTTACTGTGCAGTTATGAAGCGTTTTCCTCATAACTCATAAACTTGTTTCATGTTCTCTCTCTTTTATTTTATTGCTGAAACTCATGTTTACAATATCATGCTCTCTCAACTACATTCCTTAATAAATAATATTTCTTTTTATTTTGTGTTAGAAGAAAATACTGATATTTGACCATTTTTTAAATGAATTTATTTTTTATCAGACAATCTATCAAAGGCAGAGAAATGATCTTGCATCATATTGTAGATATGACATGCATAAATACACACAAAATATTTCATCACAGAATGTTGGTTAGTTTTTTAGTTATGTGGGAAACGCTTCATCACTGCACAGTGAACTGAATTTTGAAAAATAAAATGTAAATATATTTTTTTTTAAATCGTAAAAATATTTTTTCATATAGCAGAAAGACAGTGTTTTACACATACTAATTTTCATTATTGTACAAGATACAGTTATAGAGGAAAAAAATTTTGTATATTTCCAAAATTTTACTGCTATAAGGTGTATCTAACCCCTTAACTGAAAATGAGCATGTACACTACTTAGGTGTAAATTTTTCTGACGTTTTATATATTCGATTCCTTAACCGTTTCAAATGTAATCTTTTTACCTTTTAGGTGTGTTTTCCAAATTATATACAGTATAATACGCTTTGTGAAACCCGGCAAACTTTTCATAAAGAAAGCTTAATTAATTTTATAAATTTTGGAAGACTATTTCTGTTACCATAGGAGACATTATTGACAAATGACAACTCCACAACACATATATATTTTTGGCGTTTTGCAGCTTGCGAACACAAACTTAGTAACATTGATACAAAGGCTGTTTCGTATATATTTCCAAATTGACCATCTCCTGCATCATTGAATCGGACTTACTACCGCTACCGCCGCTGATCTGGTCTAGCGTCTTTGGCCTCCAGGTCACCAGACTTGACACTGTATGATGTGAGGGATGCAGTTTACATAATATGGCCTTCACTATTGCCATTGAATAAGCAAGACATGTGATCATTGTGGTGATTTCATCTATTAACGCAGATGTTGAAAGAGTATGGGAAGAATCTGACTATCGTGTCGATGTATGTCGTGTAACAAGGAGTTTTCATATTGAATGTTTATAGCATGTCAGTAAAAATTTTGAGAGTTTCTTAAATGATATGTACCAAGTTAATGTACCACTAGTACTTAGTAACAGTCGTATGAAAGTGTTAACTATAATTTTGAGATACGGTGCACTAATGAGTAATAGTTATTGAAGTATTCAATTGTAGTTAACTCAGTTAAGGTAACTGCACCGAAAGCTGACACTGATCCAAACCCTGACACTTTCAGTTTCAATGTGTCGTAATAAGATTACATGTAGTCAGAAACAGAATTTCTGAAGTTGTTCTAACTTCCTGTTATCTTGGCAACATCGCACAGTACTCTCCTGGAAATACACCTAAATTCAACAAGATGGATGCTGCATAAAGTAGACTGTTGTATCATTTTGCATGGAATAGCCATTATTGTTAAGCAAAGCGGTAAACGTGCACATACACTTATTCTAATCATAGATGCCAATTTTATGTGGAATTTTAAGTTGTTATTAATACAGAATATGTAAAATTGTATGCAGAAGATAGTAAGAACATGGTTTGTTTGAAAACGAAGATAGAATAACCTGTCACAGGGGTGTCAGCCATTGGTACTCTTAATTTTACTGATGTTCCAGTGTTTGACACAATGTGTCAGGCTTTGGTGAAATAAAAAAATTAACATTTAAATTAGCTTTTTGTTCATATTATTCCAGAAACGTTGCAAGAACCTGGTATTTAAATCTACTGGCAATAGGAAGTTCTGTACCAAAAGCTGACAGGGTGTGTCAACTATGAGAGCAGTTTCAAAAATTTTGTTCCTAAGGCTGACAGAATTTTTTGTCACCCAAGTAATAATTTTAAATCGCCTGTTCCAACAAATTCTTTCCTTGTATTCTTCTCTCTGAAGTCTTTAAACTTTTATCATATTCATTAAAACACATTTAATTTTTTTTTTTTGTATCTGTACCGGTGTTTCATATTAAAATTTTAATAATTGTGGTTTTCATTAATTTTGTTCCTGTCATATGAATATTTTTGTCACGTGAGATTCAGTGCTATTAAAAAATACCTTTTCTTGTTCATATTGAAGTTAAAAAATCTCTATTTTCACTGAAATCACTTCGTTTTATTATGGTAATTGTAAGGAATGTTTAATTAGAATACTTTGTTCTTCTTATAGATTCCTAATTTAGCTAAGGGTTCACTATGCCTCCACCATGTCCTTCAAAGGAAAGATAGATAGTAATTATTGAAGATGAAGCTACAAGAATTGCCAGGACAGAGATGATAATGACAGTGATACCCCAGGCCCAAGTCAGTAAAATGAAAATGAAAAATGTTTTTCTCCGCAGAGGAATTTTATTTCTCAAAGTAATCTTCACCAGTGTTTAGGCACTTATCCCACCTGCTCACCAGATTTGTGATACCTTGATCATAAAAGTCTTCTTTCACTGCTGGTGGCACCACTGCTGCACGTCATCGACAGTAGCAAACCGGCACCCTTCCAGGTCACTTTTGAGCTTGCTTAAAATCTGGAAGACGCAAGGTGACAAGTCCGGGCTGTAAGAGGTTTGTTCTAGCACCTCTCAGCACAGGTCTCGAATGGTGTCCATGGTGTGCCGAACTGTGTGTGGTCGCGCAATGTCGTGTAACAAAATGACACCTTCACGCAAACGTCCAGGTCGCTTGTTTTTGACGGCACGACGCAATTCAGTATGGAGGATTTCGGAGTATCGAGCGCAGGTAACAGATTCTTCTCTCTCCATGAAGTGGCAGAGTAATAGACCCTCTGAGTCAGAGAACAGCATGAGCATCACCTTGCCTGCGGTTGTGAAATTTCTGAATTTTTTAGGCGTGGTGATATGCCGTGCTTCCACTGCATAATGTGTCGCTTGCTCTGCGGTTCGTAGTTGCACCATGTTACATTCCACGGTCACAATACGCTCCAAGAAAGCCTCCACCTCCTGTTCATAACGCATCAGATGTTGCAAACTAAGTCCCATTCGGTGTTATTTCTGCTCATTTGTGAGCCATTTTGGACCCACTTTGCGCGCAGTTTATGGTATTTCAATCTGTCGTGGATTTTTGAATATGCAAATCCATGACTGGTATTCAGGTTCTGAGCCGCTTCGTGCACTGTACACCTCCGATCAGCCCGGATGAGATTGTCTGCTGCAACAACATTTTCTTCCGTGATGACTGTGTGGGACTGGCCAGGCGCGGGTCGTCCTCCAGTGATGTTCGCCCTTGTTGGTATCGCTTTGTCCACTCATACACTCGGGCGCACAACATCCAATTGTCCACGTACACCTTCTTCATAGGGCGACGAATTTCAATTGGTGAAACGCCTTCGGCGGCTATAAACTGCACCACATTATGCTGCGATAACTTGGACGCTCCCGTTACTGTGAACGTCATCTTCGTCTTGCTGCCACGCATCACTCCCTGCGCATGCAGGTTGGCCAACCTCAGACAAAACAGCTCTCAATCAGTAGTATCAACTCCAAAACTTTCCCCCATGACGGCGCGTAACCTAATTGTTGGCAGCCGATTTCTCGTTTTCATTTGATTGACCCTCGTAATATTTTAGATTATTTTAATGAAAATTCAGGACACACTTCTGGCAGTCTATCTCAGGCTCAAGTAATATTTCAAATAATCTTTCAGGATACAAAGAACAAGAAGGATATACAGTAAGTGGTTCTGGTCAAACAATTCCTTTTCCCTTAAAAAATACACACGTTAGGCATCAGAAAACAAGCACACCTAACAAAAGAATTAAGAGAAGGTTATATTAGTTGCGATTTCTGATGAGTGGAAAAAATAGCATGCAAAGAATACAGAAGAGGTTTGTATAGAAAAATAAAAGGAAAAAAGACGAAAGAAAAGTAAGAAAACAAGGAGACAAGGGAACAGAAAAAGGTGCTACCAAATAGAGAAGGAAAGGGACATCTTCTGAAGAATCATCTCATTCTTCTATTGATGTGTTGCTAGAACCCGAAGAAGGAGATGACTGGGGTGTAGAGAAGTCAACTATCTTTCGTAACATTATTTCAATGATGGTAAAAGTAAATGATTATGTAATTCTACAATACGAAGAATAATTCTTCCGGGTTTTGTATTAAATACAAACGAAAACACAGCTTATGCTAAAGCAGTGTTAATGAGTAGCAGTGGATGGAAATGGCCACGAATAGAGGACAAACTATGGTATAACTCAAAAGATATCCTCGGAAAATCAGTCTTCCAAAATATGACAATGAGAAACAAATATATCAAGTGAAAAGAATTGAAAAACATCGTGTCACTTTGACTTAAATTGACCACAAAGTTTGGTAATGTTGTTAGAGTAAGAAGTATATTACGAATTTAAGACATTATATGATACACAGTATTTCAAAGTTAAGTTTCATTTTTTCAGTATTGTTCTTATAACCTAACTGTTTCCCTGTACTGTTTAATATAAACGTTTATTTGTCAGTTATAAATTAATTTAACTCATACAAAAAAGTTTTATGTTAAGTGTCAGCTTTTGGAGCATGTATGTGTCAGCCTTTGGGACAAAGCGATTTTTGACGTGTCAGCTATTGGTGCAAGTAACATGCTTATTTGAAAAAAAAAAAATAAAAAATATATTTGTTCTTCATATAGTCTTTGTTTGTGTGATTCTCTAATTTACAGAAATAAGTACCTTGCCTCTGATACCTGTACCAACTCATATAAATAACTAACTTACCTGTAATGAAGCAAAATTCATAATTTGTTCCTTAAAGTGTCAGATTTTGGTACACTTACCTTACGTGGCCGAAATTCCTTCTCCAGATCTCATCGTCTATTTAATAACTGTAGAATTACGGACGTTGGAGAAATGGAAATAAGTTCTTTGATAGCAGTTAGCATGGTATTAATAATATACCTTCATGTATTACCTAAATTAAGAGAACACTTAACTGTCTCCTTCATACGTCTTCATGGATTGAACAGTATCTTCTGGGAGACATCCAGTATGACTATTTTATATTGCAATTACGGCCTCGGTGAAGACGGAGTGCAGTAAGCCACGACATGAACAAACTTCGACGCTCTTAACCATAAACTGACGTAAACAGCATCCTTATGTAATTACAAGTTGGTTTAATCCTCCTGCCTCCATCAACTCTACTAAAGGGCAGACTTGAGAACGGTCTTATGTAACTAAAATTGTATTAAGCAATTCTTGAACGTCTTTCTATCAACAAGTGCGTTACTAACAATGTAATAACTTCAGAAAATATCCTCGACATAGGCTATTCATACAATGTCTGCAATAATGTAAGCATTACCTAAATAGATATTGAAATTGGGCGCAAGTTTTATTACTGCAGAGCGAGTCAAACCTAAGTAACCGGCATTTCTACCGTTTCTGCACTACAGTCTGGGAAGCAGTTTGCCAGCTCTCGCGGATAACATTCTAGCCGGTTCAATCTGGTAAGTGATCTTTCGCGTAAGTAGTGAATTGTTTGTTTAAGAAAATGGAGAGAAACTTACCTGAATTTTAGAGCAGTTCCTCAAAATATCCTCTACTACATTCAGTACATGAGACCGGGAAAACACAACGCACAACTTGTCATACAACAATGTCACAGCTTAGTAAGAATGCAGGTAGCTTAGGTTTGCATTACCCCGACCAGAACATAATACATGGTTTTCATTATCAGTTGTTGCACTATCCTGGCGATACAATTCTGCTGACACTATACGTTATCAATCCTAGTCACTTATCTGGACTGTATTGAGAAGTGCTTATTTTTTAAACAAAGGTTAGATACACAGCAAAACAACGAATTTTTATCGTTGCAACGTATCTACTGAAGATGAAGTCATACGAGTTGTGTTTACACAAATTAGTGAAGAATAGATAGAACGGAAAAAAAATTATTTCTGGCAACGGGACTCGATCCCGGGTTTTCAGTTCTATGTGCTGATGCTTTATCCACTAAACCACATCGGATTCTAGTTTCGATGCCGGATTGAATCCTTCTCAATTTAAGTTCTACATCTCTGTTCTCCTTTGGTGGCCTACCTTCATGTATTGTGTCACAGAATATGTGACAATGGCACACTGTCCACACTATATGTACAGAGGTGCACTCATTACGAGTGACTAAGTGGCCGGGGTCCGACGGAACATGGCGCCGTCTTGAATGACGAAGTGATTACTTACGCTTATCATATTACTATGATATGCCGAAGTATAGACTATACGTATAATATTTCCGTGCAGGAATTCTGCATTACCATATGGTGAAGAATGGGTAGAACGGAGGAAAAAACCGGGTTCGAGTCCCGGTGCCGGAGAGAATTTTTCTCCGTTCTACCCATTCTTCAGCATATAGTAATGCAGATTCCTGCACGGAAATATCATATGTACTTCGGTACATCATAGTCATATTACACAATTTAAGTAAGAATCTTTCTATTTTCTTAAATGTGTAATTCTTTAGTTCAGCGGAAGATCACTTACCAAACTGTAATGCCGTAAATTGGCTAAAATGTTATCCGTGAAAGCTGGCGATCTGCTTGCTAGACTGTATTGCCAAGAGACGGCAGGAGTGATGGTTCCTTAGGTTTGACTCTCCCAGCATTAATATTGTACAGCAGTCCTGCCCACTTGAGGCATTCAGCTCTCAGGGCATACAGCGAGAGACGGGGCAGTGCACGGAGCGCTGTCTCCTGAGTCTAAAAGTCGTGATGTGGCGGATGTACAGTACATTACAATCTGCATCGTTTATAGAGCGTTCGGAGATTAGAAAATACCATTGGGTATATAGGCGTCTTTACCGAACTTTCCTTCTTTTTGTAATATAACTAAAATAAGTTGTTTACATATTTTCTAACGTATATAAAACAACAGAAGTAAATCTAAATACAATGTAAGCATTGCTTCAAATATAAACGCTTTATATTGCTTATTAAATAGACTTAGGCCCGGTTAAATTATAACAGTGGGTTATTCCATTTTAACTGTAAACTTAACAGTTGAAGATTTCTTCTACAACTGTTAGTACTAACAGGCTGTTTAAACACATGTTAATTTAACTGCTCAATTTCATACTGTTAAATCATTTAACTCTCTGTTAGCATAGAAGTATATTGAATATGGCTGATGCGTTAGATGCTGAACTTTTATATCTTGATTATTTAGAAAATGATATTCGTGAATACATAAACAGAGCGGATGATTTCAGTGATTTGACAGAGCAGAAGTTCATACAAAGGTATAGGCTATTTTCTGCCAAGCCTCACTTTTCGCTTTCAACGTAGATCCGTCTCTTTGTTTATTCTCAATAATATTGATTTATACTGTAAAATTATTTCCAGCAGAAGGCTTCTCTTGAAAGAAGAGAAATAAAATTAGTCCCACGATTTCTTTTTGTTCCAGTGTTTTCCATTTCACAACACTAATACCAACACGGCAATACGCCGCTCAGTGCTATTGTGATACAGACGATGGAAAGAACCATAAATCAAACCTGAGAGAATAGAAAGACTTCTATCTTCTCTGAATCAAACAACGGAAACATGCGAGAATCACAATTGCCAAAGTTCAGGAAACAGAATTGAGCCTATACTTGGTTATAGGTTATGATTATCTAGAATCTCTGGTCCTAACAGAGAGTTAACAAACAGAATGTTAAAATGTGATACGTAAAGTTGAAGAAACGCAATATTTTAACAGCAATTTATACTTTTAACTTACATTAACAATCGTACAGTCCGAATATCCCTGGCGTGCCTCTAATACGTTGGAAACCATTAACAATGCACTTCCGTAATTGGTTAACATTATCGAAATGACTGGAATACACAGAAGATCTCAAACATCCCCAAACAAAAAAATCCAAAGGATTGAAGTTAGGAAATTTGGGAGGCCATGGTTTTGGTAAGCAAGGAAAGTCGTTTATTCTTTATTCAACCTTTAGGTCCTGATACGATAATATATGCACATGTAATGTAATTTTACTAAGCTAGAGTTTGTTAATAAAATTCTTCAGAAGAAAGGAATGAGAAGAGAAGAAATCTGCTCGCACAGTACGCATTCTAGCATACAGTGTTACGAAACAAATGGATGACACTGCACTATGTATCGGTGAATGTTACATTGCTGATTGGTAAGACCGGAGGCTTTCTAGAGTTATAATGATGATGATGATGATGATGATGATGATGATGATGATATCAGAGGAGACGGTAGCACTCAAGGAAATGTGCCCCAACACCGCCTTTATTCATCACAAAAGTACTGTTTGGTTGCGTAGAATGCTTTGGTCGTCCTACTAACAGAGCGTCAAAACCTCCTTACATCACTTAATACTCGTTTTTATTCGCCTGTGGACATATTGATTCCTCAACTGGTATTATATAAAGCATTAGCTACTAATGGTCTATTTTAAAACCACTTTCTATTGTAGAAAGAAAGTAAACCTTTTATCGTTACCCACATAAAAATTCAAAACCGCAATATGATTTGTCAATTTTTAGTATGCATTTTCTAACTACCTCGGCTACACAGATCTATACAATCAGCACAACGACCACACACATGTCTAGTTCCCGCCGTAGTATAGTCCATTTACCCCTTATTCCAGTTATTTTTCATGAAACCGACGAACGCAGTATATCGATTTAAAAATTACACAACTCAAACAGAGGAACGGTCAGAAGCACTTCAAGTAGTCTTGGTTGTCGTCCAATTCTTTTGTTTTCTTCTACTTTCCTTTCTCCAGATAACTCTACGTAGTTTAGTTCGTTGACAGAAGTTTTCAACAGTTCAATTCAAATGGAATAATATGTATTTTCATGCCACATAAATTGTATGTCCCCTAAATAAAGGAAGAGTTTTTTTCTTATCCTGAATGCATTAGATTTATTTATTTCCTAGTATATTAACCGATTACGCTTGCAATGTAAAAAAAAGTACGAAAGTGACATTGGTTAGGGGTAGGCCTGCACATCTTTACTTATTAATACCCGATTGTATAAAATTCGAGATATCTATTCCATAGCCATCTGTTTCACAACTTTATGGAATAGATAGGTATGTGCTCATGCTTGGGAAAAGTAGCATAAGTCAGTTTCCACAAGTATTTTTATTAATTTATTGACAACTTACGGATCATCTGCTCGCTTGGAAAAAGAGACATAAGTATTTCTCCCATTATAATAATTCATACAGAAGAAAATCAAATCGACATAAACCAGTGTGAAGACCGTTTTTTTCCTTCTGTAAAATTAACATTTTTGACTTGTGCCACTTTTCCCGAGCACTACAGATATTACATATTTTCTATTGTTAATATAGAAATTTATCGACATTTTAACTTCTCACGGGACAAAAATGTTTATCTTATATTACACATATTGTCTTAGACTCTTAGACTATGAGCGATATTACAGCCATGATAATCTTTCTCGGAAGTGGAATGCAAATACAACACACTTCGAGCAAATTTCGTCACTTCAGCCACCGACTTAACGAATTACGGAAGTTGTAGGTGTTCTTCGTAACGGAGGTATATATGCATTCTAATTCTTAAGAAATGAAAGCTCATTTGACGCGGTCAGATATGCAGGTTTGCTATTCATGGAGTGGACTTCATGGAGGCTATGATAAATCGTCTGTTGTACCCCAGCTGTTATCTCCCTAACCCCCTCTTTCTGTTCCTTTTGTTTCAGGATGTAAACCTTAACATGAGAAATTGATTAATTGTTCCATGTTGACATTAACTGAAAAGAAATGCCCGTATGATATATTGCTTTCACAATCACTGTATCTCTCTATGAGGCATAAATTATACAAAGCAGAAGAAAGATAAACTTGTGGTATACACAACAGCTGTGACACAGACCTAATGCCAGACCAAAATCGTAAGATATAATACAGCCTAGGGAAAGGTGCCCAGTGAAAAGTCTTACATGGAAAATAAAGGCCTAATTGTCATGTCATACATAATATTACAATAAAATACATTTAGTTTTGGAGTTATCTCGAATATTCCTTTTGACAGCCTGTGGATGTTACGAGAATCAAATATGTGAACAATGTACCTGATTAACTTCTGCCGTGGACATTTCTGCATCACATGTGTAAATTTTCTTTGAACAGTGACTCACTGTAAACCACAATACTGCCAGCCCTTTGTATAGTATTAAGCCAGCGGAATGTTGGCATAAGGGAAGCACTGACACACATAGCATTATTGTTGTGCCAGAAAGATTTGCTTGCACAACATGGTGTAGTACAAAGCGTTTTGTACAAGCATCAGACAGAAATTTATTGCTTTCCTCTTGCACTTCAGGCCCTACTAATTATTATATGCAGTTCTCTGCACCGTATTGTATAAATTCGACACGTAGAATTCATTGATAAGGTCATTGAGGGACATCTCGACACGCTAAGAAAAAAAGGTTTTCCGTACATTTCATATATCTGTAACACTGTAGTATTTCAGAAAATACAAATTGGTGCTAAAGTGTCGACTTCTCCCATGATGGGGGAAGATTTCTACATAGAATTACAAACTTAGGAAACACCTTAAAACACACAACACAACATTTACAACACAAATTTTGCTCCTGACATATTTCTAAATGCTTTACGGATCGGTGTCAGTTTCCACACATGCCTTGTGAAACCATTTTTGGTATTCTCAACACACTGAACACAAAGTTCTCTAGTATTTTCATCGTAGTAATAGCCACTACTCGTGGCACAATATGTTGTTTTTGGATTGTCCAAATTGTTTAATGAACTAGCTTCCTCCCCCTACACGCCGAGCATTAAATGGCTTCCGTCTGTGGGAAAACTTAACTTATTTTTATTTTTTAGTGTCCTTCAACTATTTCCTATAGCTTTTAGGCGTTAATAGTCTGAGTCTTGCAAATTTCTTACGCTTTTTCCACCAGACGAAAGTGTTAGCAGCGAAACTAGCGACAGTTCTTCAAAGGAAGTTTCAGTAGGTGAGGAATTTGGCAAGCCTAAATGTCCTTGTGCAGATGGTGTGTGAGGTGTTTTTGAGGGAATAGTATGGCCTTCTTCAACGCGAATTTCACATCAATTTTCGGCTAGAACCAGACCGTACTCAAACATGTCATTCTGTAGTACGTCAGGATGTCAATTCTCTTAAGTCATTAATTGTTAATTCATATAGACTTTACAATCAAGGCGAAGAATAACCCGAACTAATTGATCTTCCATGTTTATATCGAGGGTTATGTCCCTTACCTATTTGTACGATATCAATGAAAATTAAAATATAAAGTTTAACTGTGATTGTTTGAATGGAAGATGAGTAGTATCATATATATATATATATATATATATATATATATATATATACAGGCAGACACACCGAGAGAAAAACTGATAGACGGACAAAGTGGCGCTAAAAAGTTCTATGAAGGATTGCGAACTCTCCTAAGACCAAAAACACAAACATTTTGATGGAGACAGCCCCAGAAAGACCACAAGCGAAATCAGAGAGTACTCGACACATGTCGAGTACAATACTTTGTGTATCTCTAATATCACATCCAGTCAAAATACAATAAACTAAAGATGGTATATTATATTTCATGACCGAAGAGAAAAGTGTAACTCAATTCTATTTATTGCCTTCTGTGAACGTAAAACACAAGTTTAAGTCAAGAGATTGACTTAAACTGAGATTAAAAACGCAGTCAACACAGATCTCATGCACTTTGAACTTTTTTTTCACTGGGGACATTGCTCGGAATGGCTACTTTTCATAAAAGTGTCGAGATCTCCCAAAATGACCTTAATTATTTGGTATGCAGTACTCGTCATTATAAAGTATTCAGAGCTTAGAAAATAGCAAGGATTATATTATAGGCGTCTGCTTAGCGGATATCCCCCTTCTTTGTAATATGACTAAAACAAGTTATTTACGCACTTTCTAACATATAAAATAGCAGAAGAATATCTAAATACTTAACTGAGCGTTGTTTCAAACGACATAATTATAACAAAATATTTCTAAACAAAGGAAATCCAAAACAAATAAACAAACGTAAACAAAATGCGTTGCCAATATTGGCACAAAACATGAGAATAGTACTTGAAAAGCTATTAAAACAATAACATGACTAAAACATGCTTTTCTACCATTCTTTGAAAAATAGAAATTAATACCGAAATATGGTAAAATATGCATTTGTATAACAAATAACATACATAATATATAGTGTTTTGCCAAATGACAGGTTTTTCACTGCAAATCCAGCTTTGTCCAAACTTTCCTTTTTTCTGCCTTCCTCTTAGTCTCCGCATATCATCAATATATTTTAATGTCGTCTATCATCTGATATCTTCTTCTCCCGTTCACCATTATTTCCAGTGCATCCTTCAGTAGGCAGTTTCTTCTTCTTAGTCAGTGACCCAAAAAATTCCTTTTCCTCTTCCTGATCACTTTCAGCATCATTTTTTCTTCATCCACGCTTTCCATCACAACTTCATTTCTTATTTTGCCTGTCCATTTCACACGCTAAATCCTTCTTCATATCCACATGCTTCTAGTCATTTCTCTACACTTCGTCGTAATGTCATGTTTCTGCTCCATACAATGCCATACTATACACAAAGCACTTCACTAGTTAATTTTCCAGAGGTCCGCAGAAGATGCTCCTTTTCCTATTAAAAGCTTCCTTGGCCATTGCTGTTCTCCTTTTGACTTCCTGGCAGCAGCTCATGTTACTGCTTATAGTAAACTCCAAGTTTTTTAAGCTGTCCACTTACTCTACTGCCTCATTTAGAATTCGCAAGTTTACCTTCTGTACTTTTCATCCTATAGTCATGGTCTTTGTTTTGTTTGCATTTATCTTCATTCCGTACTGCTCACAGCTGTCATTTAGCTCCAGTAGCATATCCCTTATTATTATCTCCCCTTCTGCTAACAACGCCATATCATCAGCAAATAATATGCACGTTATTCTTCCTCCTAATATCACCCCTCCCATGTTCTGAAAACAGTTTTTCACTAAATCTTCTAAATAGATGTTGAACAGGATAGGTGATGAAGGGCATTGTTGTCGTACTCCTCTCCCTATTTCATTTCCTCCTGACATTTCTTCTCCGATGCTAACTTTGACTCGTTGTTTTATATAAAGATTATTCAACAACCTCCTCTCTTTCCAATCCACATTAATTTTCTTCAGAATTCCCATAAGTTTATTCAAATCCACTCTGCCAATCACCTTTCCTAAATCCACAAATACTATATACACTTCTTTATATTTTTCGAGGTATTTTTGGCCGATTATCCGTAGTGGTCCATTTCCTCCTACATTTTCCCTTCCTCCCTTGACCAATAAAACCGTGTCATTTTGTTCAGAAAAGCTAGCAATGTGTTTAATTTAACTTCAGTTTGGAAAAAGAGATCTGGATAAACATGTGACGTGTCATAGAAATCCGAGCCTTATTTGTTATTACTGTTATTCTTAGCTTATTTCATTCTGTACGTTAATCACACTTAAATTTTAAACCTAATTGTATTTATTTACCCTATTTCTTCAAATCCCACATCCCTTTTATTACTTCAATTTTATTCTATACAATAATCTTGCAGGCAGACCAACTCATGGTCCATATTCTGCCTTGCTAGTTATGCAACGCCACGCATCACTGCTGTGAACTGAAAACTGTGTGACAAAACGCGCAATATCTTTCCCCGCGTTTCATTTATTACTAGTCTATTATGAAGGTGCATTGAAAATACGTGCATTAGAGATTATACAGTAATGGTTAATGCGATTTTCTATGTGACCGCATCGCTGTCGATATGCACTTAGCAGACGATCACTGCGTGCTTCACAGCGAGTGGCCGCGATAATGCGTGCTTTTAACATATCTAATGCATGTCACATATAGCTACAGCAATTATTATTATTAGTCGTTTTAATGCCAGTTACAAGTTCAAACTTTTCCATGAAGGCAAAAAAAAAATCGACACGTGCATAGATTTACTATGCTGCATATCTCTACGTAAAACTGCATGTGGATACGATCACAAAAGGGGAAAACGAGGACAACAAGGGTAATACATTGAGAATAAGGAGAAGACAAGAAGAATATGATAGTCGCTATTCATCACCTCAAGTTCACATCATAATATCAAAAATTAATAGCTGTTTACAATATGGGTATCGTAACGTTTCATATTACAACACAAGTTTGATAAGCAATCGAGTATTGTAATATGAAGTTACGATAAGTATATCGTACAACGTTTTATCCATTTGATAAAAAAATAATAAAAGTAATTGCATTATTTTTATTACTTTTGAACATGTCTTTTGTGGAGAGGCGATTGCATTATTATTAGTTTCTTCCTGCGAGATGCGATTCGTTTATGTTTGTTTTATTAGTTTTGAACACGATAGGTTTTTGTTTATAACATAAAAACAGCAGTACTAGGAGAAATAAACCAAACATTGTTAAAATGAGTTCAAACGAGGATTCAGATATGAAAATGTTGCAAATTCTGCAGCTGAATCTTTAGTATATCTGTCGAAAACAAAAAGTCAGTAGCTACTAAAATAATAGGAGACTATTCAGTCTTCTGTATTATCGTCAACTGCAGGAATTAATATAACAAATTGTGGACATATTGTTGTTAATGTTTGTAATGAATAAAATCAAATCAATTTAATTTAATTTAATTTAATTTAAAGTGTGGTTCACATTACGCAACCAGTTAGGTAATAGTAGTATCATTACCTAACTAGTTGCGTAATAGAAGAATCATTACCTACCCAGTTGCGTAATGAATGTGTTTACAACATTTTTATTAGTGATGTAAAGTCCACATTACAAAATCAAAATGGATAAATAGTATTACAAATATTGTCATTTCAGTAATGTAATAAGAGAACTAACTTTCTGTACATGCATCGTAAGTACCAACTTTAAAGATGAAAATTTTATGAAAATTATTTTTTTATGGATAGGTTGCAGTTATGTAGTAGTGAGACTCTGTTATACTGTATGAATGTAATTTTCGTCACGAAGTACAAATTAGGAATTATAATTTACACTCGTAATTATAAGCATATACGCAAGATTCTCTAATGACGAGCTGTTTCTTCCTTACATATGAGAAGTAATTGCTCCCAATTCTCTCCAGTCGTAAGAGCGTCACTTCACACCTCCCTGCAAACACTTGCTCAAAGACTAACAGTTTTTACAACATGTCATTACTTGTCTGTGTTTGTATAAGAACCAGTGACCTATTTAATGAAAAGCGAAGACAAAGACGTACAATCATCGTATGTAGGCATAGTTCGACACCGGAACAGACTCTGCTACAATGTGGCTTCATTGCTACTAGAAGGATACCTATTTTCCCTTCCATATCAGTCTCAGAATTCTTTTGCTAACTCTTACAAATAGTCTCTGAATTAACGATCACGTGATTTATTATTGTAGCTAAAGATAACGATTCAGTTTATTCAGAAAATATTTTGCAGGTAAAATTTAACGGTTTGATTACAAACGAAATATTTTCTTTTCATGGTCAAATGTCTCAGTAGTACCTCGACAAATAAATACCATCGCTTCCCATAACTATGGTCCACGATACAACCATTCAAAGAACATTGTAGACGTAACGTAGACCGTTCGTAGATAGCTGCAGTGACTTGATTTCAAACTACAGTACAGTAAAAATAAAGATAAACGAGATATTACGTTATGGAGTACGAAATTTGAATGGACTATAGTTGTGTTCCAGGACATAGTTATGGGAAATGACGGTACTAATGTTTTACTAAAAGAATTCATGATACGCGAATCGAAGGAATTAATTTCCTCACGTCAAGGAACCCACAGGTGAAATTTCTGAAACACACAATTTTCAAAAAAAGTATTCAAACTTTTTTCAGACTACTCATTTCTCTTCAAACTCTTCTTTGAAACTCAAGATACAAAGACGAATGAATACTGTACGTGTACAGTACAAGAACAATATTGTACAGAAATTCCAACCTCTTACAAAGAGTAGGCTGTAGAGGTCGGAAGTATATGAAGGGTTCAGAGCCACAGTGGGCCAAGCGCCATTTATTAAAAATGGAAAAAGCAAGGGTTAAAGTTAAGTGAATACCATAGTTTAATGTAGATTGACATATCATTTAGTTTTAATGTGCATACCTTATATTACTTGCTATATGTTTCATTACATTATTGTTCTCACTTAATTTTAACCCTTGTTCCCTACGTTTTTAATATATGGCGCTTGGCCCACTATGGCTCTGAACCCTTCATGGGCACTATAAAGTAGCAGCTTATTACTCGTTCGTATACTGCATGTTCAGTTCAAAGTGTGTCATGGCTCGCTGTATGCCGTCATGTGGCTAGCCGATGAGCCAAGAGAATTCAATCTTCCTACAATTCCTCAAAGGCGTATGACCTATGTGCCAGAGAAGTTGCCTAGCAAGTACGACGTTCATTCCGAAGAGTACTTACCGATACATACGGTAACGCATGTAGTGGCAGGAATGTGAACTGTTTGGAAACACGTACCGAGGTGAGTTTTTTTCTTATTGTCGGGATATGGGGAGGGGGTTAAGACGATTACTTACGTGTTTGTTGACATTAACTTCGACACGGAGCATTTGATTTGTATTGTGGAATGTTGCCGTACGCAACCGATGATAACAAATACCCAGCATACGACTTGCCCGCGCAAAACATAGTTCGAAAGAGGTTATGGTAGCACACAGTCTTTACAGACCGCCATCTGTTGCTACGACGTTCAATTTATACCATACACGTTTTCAAGTTCAGATCGAACGCCTTGAGTAATAGGCAACTTCTCTAACATAAAAGCTGAAACTCGCTTCAAATCGCTGACTCACAACAGTGACGTCATGACACACTTTGAAATGAACACCTAGTATATTTAACCACACTTCCACACGGGTCTAATATCAGATTTTTCTGAATACTTACTGTGGTGTGGAAAGCAATGCATGTTATGTCCAATCACAGAAGCCTTTAAAGGAGACAAATCCAATTTAAGCGCAGCATCTCTTGCTAACCGCTGTAACGGTAACTTGCACGTGTAATACGCTCGTCGAGAAGTTGACTAGGTTGCCTTCCTTAGATATTATTACATAAAGACTGGAAGACTGAAACTTCGTAAAGCTCTAAACCATGCTTTCTCAGCCATAATGTGCTCCATGCTTACCCAAATATAGTTGATTCATTTTATCATATCAGACGTGTATGGAGACTAGGTTAAACATATATTAAGTAGCAATACTACTTTATAATGCATAATTGAATTCCGACCCCTAATCATTATACCACAATGCATAACACACTACTGTGTGTCACGCCGAAGTCAAAGCTTGGATCCCGCTGACTCATTACGCAGCGAGTCTTGCGCAGAGTCGCTGTGCAATAGTCAGGCACGTGGCTGTTAAAATCCAGCCTCCTAAATAAAATAATATAGATTCGACTTCTACGTGCCGCACCACGCTCACGCACGCGTCATTCCGCGGTTGTTAAAAACCAAAGCTTTAGGACGGAATTAATAAATAGAAACATAATTCTTGAAGGTAAACCTCGTTCTGGAAGACCACCTATTCTATAGCATACTGTAAGGTTATATCCACCTACCTGGAAATGCAGCCAATTGTCTATAGCAATGAATTGTCAGTAACTCTTGATGTTTCTTAGGCTATAGTCTTTTGCCATCTTCTCCAATCTGGATTGTATCTAAACGGAGAAGATTAGATTTGCATGAATTGACTGAAGCATAGTTATGTCAAAAGACTTTCGAGACGACCTAATATAAAATAAGAGTTTATCTTCGTAATGGAAGAAAAATGAATAATTATTTAATTTGTATTTTTTTCTGGTTAGATGTGCGTGCAGGTCTAACATGGTGAATTTCTTTCAAGTCGCGTAAAATGTGTATTTATAAAATATGTATAACCTTCTTAACATTGAATTTATATTCACGTAAATTGTATTACAAAATCGAGTTTATAATGTTATTTGACTATACGCACTTGGAGTATCACTCTAACGCTTCAATACAAAAAGACGAGAAATAATTTAGTCGTCCAAGCGGAAAATGAGAGCACCGTTGTTAAGAACCACATCATTCATGGAATTAGTGATATCGGAAAACGATTTAAGCACGGAGTTTATACCTGAAAATTTTCTGATAAAATCGTGTTAGGCCATACAAGCTGATTCTCATAACTTTAATGGTAGTAGGAAAGCCGCTAAACGGAATGTTTATTGAAGTGACACCAAGAAATTAAGTTTTCCTGACTTCACGATACAGCACAGATATTCTATATTTCCTTAATTATTTTTATATTATTTTGTAAGTATGTATAAATAAGGTCCACACCGTAGATTTGTACACATGGCCTTCTGTAATTCCTAAAATAGTTAATACTCTATTTAAATTAATTTACCTTCTCTGCATCAGGTTAAATTTAAAAGAAAATAAACAACACAATAACGAATAAATTTCCCTCTCCACATACAGAATTGAGAGGACAGTTAAAAAGTGTAAAAATGTATACAATACTGTCTTTTAAGAAAAATGTGTTTATGACACATGCCATATACTTACTTACTTACAAATGGCTTTTAAGGAACCCGCAGGTTCATTTCCGCCCTCACATAAGCCTGCCATCGGTCCTTATCCTGTGCAAGATTAATCCAGTCTCTGTCATCATACCCCACCTCCCCAAATCCATTTTAATATTAACCTCCCATCTACGTCTCGGCCTCCCTAAAGGTCTTTTTCCCTCCGGCCTCCGAACTAAAACTCTATATTTATTTCTGGATTCGCCCATGCGTGCTACATGCCCTGCCCATCTCAAACGTCAGGATTTAATGTTCCTAATTATGTCAGATGAAGAATACAAAGCGTGCAGTTCAACGTTGTGTAACTTTCTCCATTCTCCTGTAACTTGATCCCACTTAGCCCCAAATATTTTCCTAGGTACCTTATTCTCAAAAACCCTTAATCTCTGTTCCTCTCTTATGAACAAAGAATCCTGTTCCTAATTGGTGATTATTGTTTCCTTCCCCATAATACAACAAGTAACCTCCTATTTCTGTATGCTGTTCCCATCTAACCTAACCTCTTGTACTCCCACGAAGTCTATTCTATATCTAGCTAGTTCTTTTGCTACTAATGTTACCCCTCCTGTTCTATAAATACTAGTACGTTCCAAGTACCAAATCTCATAACATTCCTTTGCTGTGGTCATGCCACAGAATCAGTCTCATTCCGAAGCTTATTGTATGGATTTTTAACAAGCTGTTTTTTACGGTGATGGGTTGTTAGCCCTTCGCTCAACCCCCAAGCTGGAGGACCACCCCTTATCGGATGTTCACGACTACTTATTCAATATATTCGCAACTACCCTCCATACCTGGAGGCCGTCTACACGAGGATATAAATTTTCTAAATTATGTGCAAAATATTAAGCGATATGCATCTTATATAGCATTTAACATTTTTAAAAAATATTCACATAATAAAATTATTAGCAATATTCCATACTTATTGTTCACTCTTTGTAATCAAAGCTTACTCTAAGGTTATATTTTGTGTTTGTTTCTACCTGCTCTAGGTGAGACACAGTAGAAAGCAAATAATATTATATTTATACAACACTAATTCTCCATCTAAGATATCACGAAACATTAATAATTATGAACAAATTTACATGCTCTGACTGTGGTTGGAACCCACGATTCTGACTTCAAACCAAGATTAAAGTCATGTTATTTCAATGGCTCACACAGTGGCCAGCTCTTCATGGAAATATACAGAGTATAAGTGCCTACCTTTTCACAGTCGTCGGGGACGGTCTACAGGTTCAAAAAATGTCCACACAACATAGGGTCGAAACTTGATACTTTTTCCAGAAAAAAAAAATCTTTTCTTATTTTATTCGCGTTATACTGCTTATACCGTTAGTAAAATTACGAAAACAATTACATCAGTAGGTATATCTAGCAAAGAGTTAATATTAATTTAAATACATATTTGTGTGTTCCATTACGTTTTGGTGAAATTAAATAAAATTGCGTGCTTAAATTTGTTAATATTCTGGCGTCAGAGATGTGGCAACGTGTTCAGCAGGCAGTACTCTGCACAGACGTACGTACATGTCAGCCGATTTTAACCACCCTGTCCATAGGTATACTGCCGAGAGGACGACAGTTCGGTACCAGGTATTCGATAAAAAAAACTTACAATGTCATTCAGAGTTTAGGAATGTCATATGTTATTAATTTATGGAGAAAGTCGTCGTAATTCAAGTGAGGCAAGAATATGTACCTTCAATGTTTTCCGCAATGAAGGTTACCTAATCGGCGAACTTTTGTAGCGATTTCTCAACGAATATTACAAACTAGGAGTCTCTTACCTCGTTTCGAAAATCACACAAACAGAAATTTCTTTAAAAATGGTACTGCTTTATGGAAGCGGGAGAGATTAAAATGTTGCATTTAAAAAGTTCGTGTGATTTTTGTGCAGTAAAGCAGTATTGTTTACTTTTTAGACGTACAATAAAAAATGGACCAATATTCCCAATATTGTTAAATAAAATGAGAATTTACCATAAAGTTCTATTAATCAGATTGAAAGTTCCTATTTGCTGCTCGCTTTATGTAAACAACGGGCCGCCCCTGCATTAGAAAAGAGCATCTGTTTTGTACCGATATGTCTGTATCCGCTTGAGCTGTACTGTGTACTTGTAAACTCTCTCCTCCTCACCCAGCAACGTTGCCAAACGTCTAATATTGTAAACTTTAATAGTTAGTTAAATATTACAATTATAAAAAAATTGTGAGGGCATTTTTTCTTCCTTATGACATGAACAATACTCAGTTAAAATAATGGCACTTATACCCCTTACACTCTGTATAGTGCATGAATTAACATAATTTAATTTAATAACAGTGTACACTCGAAATAATATCGCAGTCGTTGCAAACGTAAATAGACGAGGCCCTGGGAACAAACACGTGTGGAAGAGAGTTTTATGTCATTTCATTTGAATGCTGCCAGCGTGACATTAGTTTGTGCTCTGTCTCAGAAAACAACAGACATTGAGTGATGGATTGCCGTCAGCGGAAGCTAGCAACAATAACATTTCTAGATGTGGGCAGATAAAGAAGTCAGAACTAATTCTCAGCTTGGAAAATAAAATGCAATTCTTCGCTTGAAACATTCTGCCTTGTTTTCACCACGACCTGACGCAGAGAATTTCTGCTTTTGACACAATCATCAATCAATTTTCTTCTCGGTCAGTACATAAATAACAACTGAAGAAAACTAATTGTATTTCTTATCTATAATTGGTTAAAATTTCGTTTTTTTTTTCATAAGAATAAGTTGTTTTGAAGACTGGTTTATTTCCAGTATTCCTGTCATCTCTTCATCATCTCAACCAATTGTTGAAATATTATAGCCTATGAAATTCTTCTCTATTTCTAAAAGTGATATCGAAAATTATACAATAACAGGAAGTATATTCTATCCTCCTTACTTCACATCTGTTGCACAGACTAGTGCAATTTATCATCTCTTTTTGTAAATGAATTCAAGCACATTATTTTTCGCTGCAAGTCTGTATTCTGGGTGCCTACGATTTAATGTTTAGAAACTGAAGAGACTGTTTTTCATCTTATTCGTCATTGGTGTAACAAAATACAGGGTGTCGCACGAAATGTTGAACCATTTATACAGTATTTCAATTTATTTGAATACTATGACACATAATATAACGAACTACATAAACTTAGAATCATAAACTCATGGAGAATTGATGTTAATGAAGAACTTGTTTAATTTGTCCACCGTTTTGCCGCAGTAGCGCTTCAAGACGAACGTTCAAATTCTGCAATACTCGCCGACACAGATCTTCATCGATTGTGTTGTTGCACACTTCCACAATACGGGCTCTGAGTTCCACCATATCTCGAGGATGCTGACAGAAGACGTGTTCTTTTAAGAATCCCCAAAGAAAATTATCGTAAGGATTGATGTTAGGGCTATGAGGCGGCCAAATTTGACCACATTGATGACGCTGAGGAAAGCGGTGGGACAACACTCTTTCACCAAACGTTTGATGTAGGAATTTGAGAACAATATTGGCTGTGTGTGGTCGAGCTCCATCCTGCATAAACAACTGCGTGTGCATTGGAAGTCGAGTGGCATAAAGTGCAGGAAGGAACTGGTTTCGCGATATGGTCATGTACCGTTCCGAATTGACCGTTTGGTGGAAGAAAAAAGGTCAAATTATCCCGTGGCTTGACAAGGCAGCCCAAACACACACTTTTTGGCCTGATTGTCCCTTTTAAGTTTTCGAGTCATTGCATCTCCGTTATGCGAAATTAAACTGACCAATCAGCAATCAGTCTCTTTCACTGATGTAATTTTAGTCTTCAGTTCAGTAGCATTCATTGTCAGCACAAGTTCTTTTGTCACCTAAAATGGAGTATTTACTTGAAATTAAAATTATTTATTGTTAATTTTATATAAACTACTAAACGTCCTAAATTGGATTTTATGAAGTCCTAAATCTCTCTTTTTTGACCACCTAGAAATCTATTCTCTCCTTATGAGCCTTTTGTCTTAACAATTTCGTCGATTTCCAAGCTGACTTGTTGGATACACCTGTCTGTTGAGCTAACTTCATTGACGATATCGTGGGAGAATATTCTAGTTTATAACCAGTAGGCCTATCGCTGAGATGTTTTCTCAGTTTTAATACTATTTATTATATAAAAATAGCCAGTTTTTCTGACTTTGTCACTAAATTCTGGATTGTTGAATCTGATGGTTGCTGAAAGTCATAATATTTCCATAGAACTACACTTTTTGTACGATTTGCTCGTAATATACGTAGCATAAATTAAGATTCTCTGTTACAATGTGTACTTCATTTTCACAAACTGAATTCAATTCCACTGAATGGAAGTCAGCTGTATACTAATGCTCCAATCCCTTCAGCCTGTTTTATCTACCTTTACTACGAAACACTAAAATGTCCCACGTTTGATAAAGGGGAAATGTACACAATATTTCTTCGGCAGTCGCTTTCTATCTGGGTATAACAGTAAAAATCGACGGTATTTACCTGAGCGAAACCTGTTTACTTGGGAAAGCTCTGTACTTGGACGGTTGTATAGGGTCTTCCAATAAGAATGTCCTACTTTTAACATATAACAGCTGTCATGTTTATGAAGCTATAACAGTCATATTTTTCCCATGGTAACAATTGTTGTAAATAATGATGGAACGTTACACCATTCCACAACCCGTATAAATCATTGAAATTTATTATTTAAAAAAATCATCCGATTGCCAAGCATTCCGTGCATTACGTGAAGTGTATGATGTGTGTGTAAGATACCGGGCTATGATAAGGGATTATTTTTGGACTCGATTGGAAGTATTGATCTCAGAAACGTCTCGTTTCAGCAGGATGGCGCTACGTATCATACTGCTCACGAAACAGTCGACCTTTTGAGGGGGAAGTTCAGAGGCTTTATCATTTTGCGTGGTGGTGATGTTAACTGGCACCCGAGATCATGTGATTATTAACGCCGCTGGATTACTTCTTGTGGGGTTATGTTAAATAACGGGTTTATGTCAACAAGCCAGAAACAGTTAATCACATGCGTTATTTGTGAAATTGAGCCTGGTTTATGTTTGTCTAGCATTGAAAATTGGAAGACCCGTATACGCGCAACCCAACAAAGCCGCGGCGGGCATTTAACCGACGTTCTCTTCCATACGTAATGCCATTAAGTGTGCTTCAAAATAATAGCAATTAAATAAATAAAACCTCTTTTGTTTATACAATTTATTTCATTTTAAAAGTGTGACACTATTATTGGAATATTCTTTACATTTCCACGTTCTTGCATGATTCGACTATATGGTAATATTGTTTTGTTGAGTTCGAGAATACGAAATACAAACTTCCCTCATACTTCAGACCTCAGATACATCTTTTTGCGTGAGACATATTATTCGGACACCTCACTGTTAAAGTTTTTGTAAATAAATGGACGTGTTCCACATTTTCTTCTCAAACACATCAAAATGACGATATTTTAACGTCCCTCTTAAATAGAAAAGCAATGTAACAATATAACTCCGTTTTAAGCGTTTTCACTAGCTCTTTATTTCACTGCTCTGTTGGCATATCCCAATTCAGTGCGTTCGCTCTATTTTTGTCACATACTTGAGGAATTCAAGTGTAACTCTCATATGCGAGGCTACACACACACGTTAGCGAAGCGTATATAATGCGAGAGAGAGTATTGTGGATTTATCCTATCGCTCACGGTGTTATGAACACGGTGAACTGTCTAAAGCCCATTAAGCTGGATTTCAATTTCAGAGCTTCTCATTATGTAAACAACAGCGAATCGCATTCCACGCCGAATGTTTTTATTATTATTTTAGCTGTAAATTTAGTGAAAATAAAATTGAAAATTCAATTATTGTTGTTATTATTATTATTATTATTATTATTATTATTATTATTATTATTATTATTATTATTATATGTGTCAGAAAAAAACTTTGTTGCATACATCTTAAGTCTGATCAGTGAAGTATGTTACTAGCATGTGATGTATGCAATGAAGAAAGAAAGGAACTGGCCAACTTACCTCATCATTTTCTGGCTTAGTTTCCTCATGAATGATGTCACTTATGAGATTCCATCAGCCTGCGGACTGCTTACTAAACATATATATTATTATTACGCCTATTATTATTATTATTATTATTATTATTATTATTATTAGTATTATTATTATTATTTTATTTTTATTAATTCAAGAAACTTGACGTAAATCCTTCATGACATGGATCAGATGAGGAGGCGTTCAACTCACTTAGGATTATCGGAAATTCCACGAAGAGGATTCTGAATTCCATTCTTCTCTATTAACAATATCGGAATTTTCATTGCTCTCAACAAAGACATTCGAAAATACCATTCTTCTCGAAGAACAGAGGGGTAACAAATTTCTTTCCAACAAATAGTTCAGGAGTTTATTCTTCTTAAAAAACAGAAAGGAAGGAAGGAAGGAAGAAAGAAAAATAGAAACAGAAAGAAATTGCAAGAAAGAAAGAAAGAAAGAAAAATGAAGAAAGAAACAAAGAAAGAACTAGAAAGAAAGAAAAGAAAGAAGAAAGAAAGAAAAAGCAATAGAAACAAAGAAAGGAAAAGATAGAAAAAGAGAAAGAAACAAACAAACAAATAAGAGGGAAGAAAGGAAGCAAGAAAGAAAGAAAAAAGAATAAAGGAAGGAACGAAAGAAGGAAGAAAGGAAGGAAGGGAGAAGGGAAGAAAGGAAGGAAGAAAGGAAGGAAGGAAGGAAAGAAGGAAGGAAGAAAGGAATGAAGGGAGAAGGGAAGGAAGGAAGAAAGGAAGGAAGAAAGGAAGGAAGAAAGGAAGAAAGAAAGAAATAAGAAGGAAGAGAAGGAAGCAAGAAAGAAAGAATAAAGGAAGGAAGGAAAGAAGGAAGAAAGGAAGGGAGAAAGGAAGGAAGGGAGAAAGGAAGGAAGAAAGAAAGAAATAAGAAGGAAGAAAGGAAGCAAGAAGGAAAGAAGGAAGGAAGAAAGGAAGGAAGAAAGAAAGGAAGGGAGGAAGATATATAAGGAATGAAAATAAGAAATAGAAGGAAAGAAAGAAATGGAAAGAGAAATATACTACTACTACTACTACTACTACTACTACTACTACTACGATGGCATCACAGCCCAAAGTCGAGCCTTAGCCTCAATTTTCTTCCTCCAACTGTCCCTGTCCTGTGCTAATCTCCTCCAGGCAGTTGTTCCAAGATAGTCCTGAGAATCTATCGTTACCGCATCTATCCATCTATTTTTGGGTCTTCCAATTGGTCTTTTACCATGTATTTTCCCTTCTAAGATCTTCTTTGGTATTCTGTTCCCTTCCATCCGATAGACATGTCTGGCCCATTCAAGCCTCCTTAATTTGATGAAAGTAACAATATCGAAACTTCTATGTAATTTACATAGCTCGTTGTTATAACGTATTCTCCACTGCATATTGAAAGAGAAATATAGGGAAATAAGAAATAGAAGGAAAGAAAGAAATAGAAACAATAGAAGACAGGAAGAAATAGCAAGAAACCAGGAAAGAAATATAAAGAAATAAAAATAAAGAAAGAATAGAGAGAGAAAATAGAAAGAATGAAAGGGAAAGGAAGAAAGAATGAAATAGCCTATAACGAAAGAAAGAATAGAAAGAAAGAATGGAATGGAAATAAAGAAATGGAAAGAAAGAGAAAGGAAAGAGAGAAATAGAAACAAAGAAAGAAAAGGGAAGAAAATAAAGAAATACAAAGGACGAAAGAAAGAAACATAAAACAAAAAAGCCAGAAAGAAAGATGGCAAGAAAGAAGAAAGAAACAAATAGAAAAAAGAAATAAAAAATAAAGAAATGGATAAAGAAAGAGAGAAATACAAGGAATAAAAAGAAAGGACGAAATAGAAGAAGGAAATAGGAAGAAAGAAAAAGAAGACGAAATAGAAGGAAAGAATAGAAATAACAGAAAAAATAGAAAGACCAGGAAGAGATAGCAAGTAAGAAAGAAAGGAATAAAAAGAAGGAAAAATAGAAAGAAAGATAGAATGAAAGAATGAAATAGAAAGGAAGAAAGAAAGACAGATGGGAGGACTGTCGGGCAGGCTGGCAGGCAAGCGGGCGGGTAGAGGGGTTGTCGGGGTGGAGGGCAAACGGGCAGGCGAGCAGGCAAAGGTACGGAATTATTTTCTTTTCAATTAAGAAGACCGTAAATTTCAGGAAGGTCAATGAATAACGTCGAAGAATCCAAACTTCTACAATAAAGAGTATTTGGACTTTCAAGCTTCTAAACAAAGAGGATCGGAAACACCAGGTTGGTTAGGGAGGAGGATCGAAAATTTCGGGCTATTAACCCAGATTTTCCCACCGTCCTTTTTTAAGGACAGTTGCAATGCCTTCGATATTATGTCATTGTTGGTGTTAGGGACATTTTATAAGTTGTGCGATAATGTTGGTAGTATTTGTTAGCTTTAGAAAATATACGTTCCTTGTTTCAGTTTATTTCAACATCATTTAACCGATTTTTGAGAGTAACTAATGTGCTACTGTATTTTTATCACAAAAAATTTTTGGGCTTAGCCTATCTGGGTTAAGAAAAGGAGGTAATTTCAGGCTGATTTTGTGAAATTTTTATTGCGAATATGACTGCGGTGTAGCTTTTCTTCAAGATATCAATTTTTTCTGCCTTTTTTCATTCTATATTTTGTCTCGTTATCGCCATATCACTACATAATCCTTTCTAAATTGAGTCTTTGGACAAACCAAGCACTTGCAGTAACTGGCGCCTGGGATTCATAAACGCAACGTTACGTTCATGCAACTACGTGCTTAGAAATTCGTTATCGGACATCTTGCGTACCCAATGGGTTGCTGTAGTCATCACGACTGTGACAGTAACAAACCAGTGTTCCCTGGGGCACTCCCAGAATTGCAGTTCTGTGCCTCGAGTTCCAGACGAAATGGAGGACAAAGCACGAGCACGTTCCCCATCACCTGCATCTGATTAACTCCCAGCCAGATAGCAATTGGATGCTTAATCCCTAGATCATATATACCTCAGATAAGTCGGCCTTATTGGCTTTGACGTTAACAACTTTTGTCAGGTTTACTACGCTGCCATCTAGTTGTTACATAAGGAGTCACGTCATAATTCCCATTTGAATTGAATTAGCGACTGTACTGCCATCTCGTGTTCGTTTACGGCTGACGGGTGGCGATCCTGGCTGTTGTTCTCTTCAAAATGCTGCCGATTTTAACATAGCGATGACCTATCTGTTACATATATGATCCATGCTTAAACTCACGACCACGTGCTGTGATAACTCCAGAGTTAATAGTTGTCACATTATCACTGCATCTCCTCACACAACAGAAAGAATGTACAAGATAGCGTGTGCGCTTAGCTACGTGTAATTGAACTTGAGATTAAATATTAATTATGCCACATTCAATAAGCGAGAGGGATGAAAAATGCTATTATAGTACTTATTTACAAATGGCTCTTAAAGAACCCGGAGGTGACGCCTCACATAAGCCCGCCATCGGTCCCTATCCTGAGCAAGATTAATATCCCACCTCCCTCAAATCGATTTCAATATTACCCTTCCATTTACGTCTCGTCCTCTCCAAAAGTTTATTCCCCTCAGGTCTCTAACTAACACTCTGTACGCATTTCTGGACTCACTTATACGTGCTACATGCCCTGCCCATCTCAAACATCTAGATTTAATGTTCCTAATTATGTCAAGTGAAGAATACAATTCGTGCAGTTGTGCATTGTGTAACTTTCTCCATTCTCCTGTAACTTCATCCTTTCTTAGCCCCAAATATTTTCCTAAGACCTTATTCTCAAACACCCTTAACTTCTGTTCCTCTCTCAAAGTGAGAGCCCATGTTTCACAACCATACAACCGGTAATATAACCGTTTTATAAATTCTAACTTCCAATTTTTTTGAAAGCAGACTGGATGACTAAAGCTTCTCAACCGAATAATAGCAGGCATTTCCCATATTTGTTGTCGTTTAATTTCTTCTCGAGTGTCATTAGTATTTGTAATTTTTATTCCAAAATATTTCAATTTTTTCCGCCTTTCCAAACGATAAATTTCCAATTTTGATATTTCCATTTCATACTATGTTCTGGTCACGAGACATAATCATATGCTTTGGTTTTTCAGGATGTACTTCCAAATCCACCTCGTTACTTGTTTCAAGTAAAATTCCTGTGTTTTCCCTAATCGTTTGTGGATTTTCTGCACTAACTTTTTTCTCAAATATCTTCTGTCGTATACAAAAAAATCTGATCAATAATCGATCTGTTACGCCTAAAACCACGTTGATGATCTCCAATAATTTCATCTACATATGTAGTTAATCTTCTCAAAAGAATGTTGGGCGAAATTTTGTATGTCATTAACAAAAATTATAATTCTGCTGGAATTTGATAGATTACTGGAGACTTTTACTTTTTACCTTTCCTATCGCAATTTCGACTTCAGAAAGTGTGGGTTCGGGTATAAATGGCTTAGCAGTTTGTATTTGAATATCGTCCTGATCATTTGGCATATGTACATTTAGTAGTTGCCAGGATACTTTTTCATCTGTCCAGAATGGAATGAGAATCTGCAAGCAAGTCACCATTCTCATTCTTGATCGTATTTACTCTTGCCTGATATATATATTTTTTAATTCATTATTATATTATCCCCTTCTCCTCCATTGACACTTCACTATATTTTCTCTTCTCTTTCTCTCTTTGCTGCTCACTTCTCTTTATTTTCACCTGCTCTCTTCATTTTTCTTCTTCCCCCCTTTCTTCTTCTACATTTTAAATTTGTTCTTCTTATTCTTCTACTTCTCCTGTTACTCTTCTCCTTCTTTCTTCCCGCTTGTCCTTTTTCCTTTGCTCTTTCTATCTCTTTGCCTTTCTATCTCTTTGTTCTCCTTCCCTGTTTGCTCTTCTTCTCTCATCGTTATCCTTCTCTCTTTGCTCTTCTCCTCCTCTCTTTTCTCTTCACCTCCCTTCACTCTTGGATTTCTCTTTTTGTCCCCACCTATTTGCGCTTCTCTTGTCTTTGCTTTTCTGGTTTCATTCCTCTTCTCTTCTCTTCTCTTCTCTTCTCTTCTCTTCTCTTCTCTTCTCTTCTCTTCTCTTCTCTTCTCTTCTCTTCTCTTCTCTTCTGTTCCTTTCTCTACCTTCCCCTCCCCTTCTCTTTTTTCCCTTTTCTTTTTACCTCCTCCTCTCTTCTTTTCGTCAAGTTCCTCTTTTCATCCTCTCTTTGCTCTTCTCCTATCGTTATCTTCTACTCCTTCCTATTCTTTTCTCTTTCTCCCTTTGTTGTTCTCTTCTCTTTGCTCTTCTCCTATTTTATTTGTTCTTCTTCTCTTCTCTCTGCTCTTCGTCCACTCTCTTTGCTTTCCTCCTTTCCTCTTCTCCTCTCTTTGCTCTTCTCCTCTGCTCTTTTGTCTCTCTTTGCTTTTCTGCTTCTCTATTTGCTCTTTTACATCTCGCTTTGCTCTCCTTCTCTTTTTGAGTTTCTCTTCCTCTCTTTGCTCTTATCCTAATCTCTTTTCTCTTCTAGTTCTCCCCTTCCTTTTCTCTTTCTTATTTTGCTCTTTTAATTCTCCTCTCTTTACACTTTTCTCTTTTCTCTTCTTCTCTTCTCTTGCATCTTTTCCTTCTCTGTTTCACGTTCTTCACCCTTTCCGTCTTACTCTTCTCCCGTTTCCTCCTTTGTCTTGTCATTCTCTTTCTCCTATGGATCCAGTTCATTGTTTGCTCTTCCCACTTCCTCTACCCCCATTGTCTTGCTGCTCACTTTTATCTCGTCGTCTTTCTTCTTTTTATAACTTTCCTCATTCTCCTCTTCTTCTTAATTTCCTTCCATTTCCTCGTTCTTCTTTTTGTTTTCATATTTTCAGTCTTCCACTATTCTTTCCTCTTCTTTACTCCTCTCTTAATTTTTTTTCCACTTCCCTGCCTTTTTACTCTACGTACTCCTTTCTCATTTCTTTATCTTTCTTCTTATACTCTTCCTTAACCTTTTTTTCCTTCTTTGTTATACCCTCAGCTTACATTTTACCACAGTCTAGTATATACATACACGAAGCTCAATATGTAGTAAATATGCATCCATAGATAGTTGCTAACCACTAGGATCGCTACTATCGCTTCATTACAGACAATGCGAAATAGTACCTGCACAGTCTATTGTTCCTAGTACCCTCATAAACTCAAGCTTTGTGACTGTATATACTAGACTGTGATTTTACCTCCTATTTCTTCTTTTCTTTATATATTTTCTTCCTTATTCTTGCACTCAACTTTCTCTTCGTTTTGATTCTTCTCTTCATTCTACATTTCACCTGCTGTTTTTCATCTTCTTTTTTCTTATTTTCATACTCTCCTTCATATTAGTTTTCCTCATTCTTCTCTCATCCTCCCTACTGTCCTCACCTTTCCTTTCTCAGATTCCTTGTCTGTTTTTCCTCTTCCTGTAATCCTATCTCTGTCCGCAACTCGAAGCAGCAATTTAACATCCACATGCCCTATTGTCGCGTTCCAACTCATAACCTCAATTAACGATCTAGGCCTTACGTGATCCGAAAACTTCATGTCAGTTTGTCCCAGAACTGCGCAACCTACACCAGGTAACACGAACCATTCCTGACAACGTTTCTTGTTTCTCGTATTAAGAGAGTGTACACAAGAGCTCCATTATATTCGTTTGGTAAAGGCAGCAATATGTGTAAAGGATAATGGACAGGTCTGAGATAACCACTTCCAATGTGACGACAGTCGTTGCTGGCACATTAACAATTCACACTCCTTAATTACTTCACAAATCTGTGCGCAGGACTCTGTCCGTTACCCAATTTGTAGAAAAAGTTTTGTTTTATCGTCATCTCTAGATTCGTTACTATGTTACTGGGAATTTCATATCTTTATTCAACTTCACATAATCTTCGTTAGTGTTCTCAGTAGAGCCCGAATTTTATGTAATATAAAAATGTGAAATATGTACATAAAATGAAGCTAAAAATGGCAAAATATGTAGATAAATATCTAATAAATAAGAACTATGTAACGTACATAAATTCTAAGCTTTATTAGATATATTTTTGCACATTGATAAGAAAACAGAACTGAAAAAAAATTGGCGGTGGACTTGAATAGATTTACAGAAAGTGTAAAAATATAGAATAATCTTGTTATTTTAAAAAATACAGGGTGATTAAAAATCCCTTCCATTTTCTTGAAAACATATACCAAAGTTAACGAACTTTAGATGTGTTACCGGTGACATTATGAGATAAAATGTACAGTAAATTGAATTTTTTTATTTTTTTATTTATTTCAGTAGGTTATTTTACGACGCTTTATTAACAGCTTAGGTTATTTAGCGTCTGAATGAGATGAAGGTGATAATGCCGGTGAAATGAGTCCGGGGTCCAACACCGAAAGTTACCCAGCAGTAAATTGAAACATCCCTCCCTTCCATTTCAAGATAAACTCCTCTACGCAATATAATTTTAATAGGTAGGAAACAGATTTATAAGCTATGAACGTCACAGTACTATAACAAATATTGGAGACAATTTCAGTTAATTGTTGAAATTTAAATATTCTAACACCACCTATACAACCACGGACTTCTCAAAAACATTTGTTTATAACAAAATAAAATCCTAAAATAAAATTAAAGTTCTAAAAAGGAATAAATACGAATATAAATCTAATAAAATACAGTTTAGTTCTTTGTTGAAATTTAAAAAAATTCGAACATCACCTATACTACAATGAGCATCTTGGGGACGGGGGGGGGCAAAGCTACACTAATTATTGTTTATAACAAAATAACTTTTAGAAAAACCACAACACAGAAATAAAATATAAAAAAATTGAAACAGAAGTCATGATCATATAAGTAACAATATAAATAATACAAAATAAAATAACTTGGAAGCAGACAAACTCAGAAATGAAAATTAATCTACAAATTGAATGTTATATTTTGGAATTATTTCCATGACACAGACTACAGTGAGAGTAACAATATCACCCCACATGAATATTGTGAATTACATATTAAAGTGGAGTAATTATTTCTGTTATCTTTAATTCAAATTGAGGGGATCAGCGCAACAGTGGTCTAACCTTCCTCAATGCGAAAAATTAAATATTGAGCCTTCTATTGATTTTGACGTGAACTATCTTTCTACGAAGTGGAATAGACCAATCCACCGCTATATAGCTTATTAGGAAGTATGTAATTTTTCCACTAAAAATATCACTTATATCTATATATAACTTTAACTTGCTTTTTCTACATTAAAAAAGTGGCTTACACCACTGTTGCACTGACCCCCACAATTGTTAGTAGACATATAAAGGACAAATACGTGGAATTTAAAAAAGAAATGTGAAGAAATATAAAAATTATAATGACTATTTCGTTTATATGACGTCATTCCATATTCGACCAATGAAGTGTAATGAAATTTTGAATTCCAACCAATCACAGTCAAACATCGCGATAATTTCTGCAGCTAGATTTATCGCTATCAATTTATCGCACGGTCATTCTTTTGTTTAGTTGGCGTCGCCAACTGTTTTCCCCTTAAATCGATGAGTTTGAATCCATTAAGGTGCAACTACACGGTTAAACTTTTCTCTCAACTTTACGAATTCAAACAATGAATGCAAGACTGATATTTAATATTAATATATTTACGCAGTGAAGACGACGTTTAAAACGGCGTAACATGTAGACACAAAATCTTCATGCATCTTAATTGAACCCTAGATCATATATGTAAATGTGATCTAATATTGAACGTACGTTTTAAACTTGATTATTTCAATATTCTTCCCAGATTGCATGTATACGCGCATGGAAAATTGAACTGTGTAGATGCAGCTTTAGTCCTGTTACACACTACATTGAGATATAGCTGTCTCCACACATATTACATAGTTCTTAGTTCTCGGTGTAGTGTGCAATGTAACGATGAAGTACTAAATAAAGTACGAAATTCTACTTCCACATCTGCATCTTCATGTTCTAATTCCATGTCCATTGTAGGCTATCTGAAGAAAATTACACTCCTTCATTCAGATTTGATAACTGCGTTTTCAACAATTCTTTATTTAATTAATGTATTAATCAGGTTACTGTAATTGTATTATAAAATTTTAAATTAAATTATCATTTCAGCAGATAATGAAAATGTATTTATGTTATAATAAGAAGAGAAAAGTGCAGTACATGTAATTAACATTGTTAAACCTGTATTTCGCTTTTCGCAATTGGCATTACTGAATAATAACTCGTGGATTTATCGGCAAATCTCAGACATCTCGTGACATTGCTACAAAAAATCATCAGTAGGGTAACTCTATTACCCCTCCCTTACATGAATAGTGTGAATTACATCTTAAAGTATATTAATTATTTCTGTTATCCTTAATTCAAATTATTAGTAGACATATAAAGGACAAATATATGGAATTTAAAAAATAAATGTGAAGAAAAAATAAAAATTATAATTAAAAATCATCAGTAGGGTAACTCTATTACCCCTTTGTAGCACGAGGTTAAAGAAACTGACAAGTTGCCTAATTCTTGAAGTTTAGATTATTATTATTATTATTATTATTATTATTATTATTATTATTATTATTATTATTATTATTATTATTAATTTTACTTGAAATTTTCCCAATAATGGGAATAACATTAAGTTGTACATGCAATAATCTAAAATGTTGAGAATGAATGGATGCATGAATGCAGACTCTGCAATATCTCATGCATATATACTAATAAAATTTAATGCAACATGATCACTACTACAAAAATCAGAAAACACTTAAATATAACACAAAATAAGCTCTTATCACAATAGGAAAACAGCAGCAGGAAGACACTCATTAACTGTTACTCTACGTCACTTCCTCTTGGCTGCGGCGGACCTAGATTACAGTGACAGCCGCCCGCACAGATATACCTTCCGTACTCTAGTTGAAACAGAACACAGCGCAAAACCTCGTAATATAATATGTCAGACTATATCCCTGCAAGGAAATTACGTCACTGAGCTTTTATTGAGGGAAGGGGAGACATTATACCCATGATCACACACACACACACACACATGAGGAGCAAAATTTCAAGAGACTTTGTCAACGAAACAAAAAATTTGAGTATAACTTTGTTTTCCCATTAGAAGGATCATCTGCACATTTCAGTACACTCATACGATAAAAAAATGTGTCTCATGTATAACACAATGTAAAAATTGAGATGTTTTTCAAAAACAATTATATCCACAAAATGAATACAATCAAACACGACTCTGTCACTTCCAGTGAATCATAGCGTGTTACCATGGAAACCAACGTTCCAGAATCTATTGCATTTCACGAGCTCCATTAGAGCTTGCTTAAAAGTAATGGTTAGCTGGTATATTTTCAACATTCAAGTAAATTGTAATAAAATGTAATAATTGAAAACCTCTCCTGAAAAATGATTTAACTTCAAATTATTGAAATGTGATACTTTGGTGGAAAAAGTAATTTTGAAGCATTCCTTTATATAATAAAAATGATTGTATTCAATACCTGAATAAACTTGTATTCTTTATTAGCCAAATGTTTCTACTAGTAAATAGGCCTATAGGTCTAATGAAATATGCCCCACGGATCTCTTTAGTGCCATATTGAAATGCATATTTCTCTTTAGTGTCATATTGGAGTGCATATTTCTCTTTAGTGTTATATTTAAGTGTATATTTCTCTTTTGTATCATATTGGAGTGCATATTTCTCTTTAGTGTCATATTTAAGTGTATATTTCTCTTTTGTGTCATACCTATTTAGTTTAAGTGCATATTTCTCCTCAGTTGTATATTTAAGTGCATGTTTTTCTTTAATGTCATATTTAAGTGTATACTTCTCTTTAGTGTCATTTTTTATGTATTTATTTATTTTGCTAATAATTGTATCATAAAATATAATATAAACATAAATAACTTTAGCTCACTCCTGAAAGAGCAGAACTCGTGCTCAGGTACGGATTCCTGAAGTGCATATTTCTCTTTAGTGTCATTTAAGTGCATATTTTCTCTTTAGTGTCATATTTAAGTGCATATTTCACTTTAGTGTCATATTTAAGTTCATCATTCTTTTCAGTGACATATTTAAGTGAATATATGTTTTTAGTAACTATATTTAAGTGTAGGCATATATTATTTCCTCTTTAGTAACATTTAATTAAGTGCATATTTCTCTTTAGTGACATATTTAAATGCACGTGTTTCTTTAGTGGCATATTTAAATGCATATTTATTTTTATTGGCATATTTAAGTGCATACTTGTCATTAGTGGCATACTTAGCCTAAGTGTATATTTCTCTTTAGTTGCTTATTTAGGTGCATATTTCTCTTTAGTGGCATATTTAAGTGCATACTTATCTTTAGTGACATATTTAGATGTATATTATTTTCTCTTTGGTGGCATATATTTAAAAGTATATTTCTCTTTAGTGTATATTTAAGTGCATATATTTCTCTTTATTGGCATATTTAATTGCATATTTGTCTTTAGTGGCATATTTAAATGCATATTTAACTTTAGTGGTATATTTAAATGCATATTTTTTATTAGTGGCATATTTAGCCTATGTGCATATTTCTCTTTAGTGACTTATTTAGCTACATATTTCTCGTTAATGGCATATTTAAATGCATATTTCTCTTTGGTGTCATATTTAAGTGCATATTTTTCTTTAGAGGTATATTTATGTACATCTTTTTCTTTAGTGACTTATTTTAGAGCATATTTCTCTTTAGTGGCACATTTAAATACATATTTCTCTTTATTGGCATATTTAGCCTAAGTGCATATTTTTCTTTAATAGCATATTTAAGCGTATATTTCTCTTTTAATAGCACATTTAATTGTATATTTCTATATAGTGGCATATTATGTGCGCACTTTTCTCGAGTGTCATAATTAAGTGTATATTCCTTTCATTTTAACTGCATATTTGTATATATATTTGATGTATTAAAATTCCCACCTATAGTCATAATGCATGTGAAAACAGTGGAATAACTATATTACAGTTGTAGGCCTACCATTCGAGGATGACATGTATTTGCAGCAGATTCGATAATCAATACTTCTTCCTCTTTAAATAGTGACGTGCAAGGTTTTATTTTAATGCAATGTCACAGTTCGAAAACACACTTCTTTTACATCATCATCATCAATTCCATCTTCTTCTTCTCCAAAGTGAGAACCAATCCAGTTTGTTCCGCCTTTGTAGATTTTGGTCTCACCAACTTTTTCGGTCATCTTATGTTTCTTTTATAGCTGTAGAGTATATGACATTCGTACTGAGTACAAATATTGTCTATATTCCTTTGTTTAAACTTAAAATGTTCAATTTTATTCTCCTCAAATTTCATTATTATTCTTATGGTCTCTTAAATTATAACCGTAAGTGGTCTCAGCTTTTAATTCTCTTCTTCTGGATTACAGATAGCTTCCAATTTCCACTGACAAAAGTATAAGGTCTGTCCTTATCTTACAAAACTTTAAAAGATTTTTACGATTCAGATTTTTTAAATGCCATTTGATTGTGTCATACCGATATTAATTATCTTTGTTACTTTCCCTGTCACATTTTCGTGGCTTGGATAAGACATGTTATATGCAAGGTTGTATATTTTGACTACCCATAGTACACTGGCGTTCAAAGACACGTGACCCCTACTAAACGATAATGGTCGATAATTTGTTCGAGTAAGTGTAGCTTCTTTAGTTATTACTTTTATGAATAGATGGCGAAGATAACAGTAAGTATTGTCAATAGTACATAAATGTACTGCACTAGAAGGAATGGTGAACGGGAGAAGAGTTCGGGGCAGAAGAAGATATCAGATGATAGACGACATTATGATGTATGGATCATATACAGAGACTAAGAGTAAGGCAGAAAATGGTTGGAAAAAACTGGGTTGCAATGAAAGACCTGCACTTCGGCAGAACATTGTGAATGAAAATGATTGTGAAAAGCACTAGATTTAGCGGAAAACCGCTAATACTGCCAATTTTATTATAAGAATAATTTATACTTAATCTACATAAACAGTTTCGAAAATACCTTTTACCCGTCACAACAATAGAGTCACATATTGAGAACTATTTCAAAGTTTGTCAATTTGTTATTCCTATCTTTGGTTCTGACTTATTTGTGGTTAGAAAATTCGCTTACACGATCACAAAATTGGAGGTCAGATATCTTTGAGTGCCAGTGTATACACATATATCTACAAAACAAACAAAACTGAAATGTTATTTAATTGCGTTGGTACAGTACGTGTTGAAAATGTGTACCGTCACGTGCCACACATTGTTCACAACGTTTCTGAAGATTATTGAACATGTTGACGAAAAAAAGGTTGCTGTAAGGACACAAAAAATGACGTTATCTTCTCGCGTAATTCGGAAATAATTGTAGGTGGGTCATCTGCCTTGAAAACTGATTCTTTCAACATGCCTCATATGTAGGCATCTGGAGCCCGTGAGATCCGGGGAGCAGGAAGGGTACGGGAATGGAGTTCCTCGAGAAATTAAGAGATCTCCAAAGTGTCGTTGCAGAAGGGCAAGTCACTCCCCCGCGGTGTGGGCTGTAGCTCCATCTTGCTGAATTCATTGTCGTTGGAGGGGTAATTTTCTGGCATGACAAAAACAACACAAATCCCTCACCAATGGGGTAATAATGAGGTCTCTGTAGAGTACCTGGTTTACTGTTTTTGGATTCTGTGCAGTATCCTCGACGAAGTAAAGATCTAATATTCCATGACCGGACACAGCGCATCAAATCTTAACCAACACACTGTGCAGTGGTTTCTGTATCAGGACATCAGGCCGTTCAAACCCTAAAAAACAAGTTGTTTGTCGGTTGATGTAGCCATCAAGGTGAATGTGGCTTTCGTCTGAAAACCCTGTTCCAGAAGAAATCTAGATCTTGATACATCATGGACAACACTCGGCTGCAAGACTGTAATCGGGCTCGCTCATCCCTTTCTGTTAGACGCTGAGCAACTTGAATGCGGTATGTAAATCCACCCAGTTCTTTAAACATCCCCCGAACAGATCTATCTCTCGAACCAAGTTTAAGCGATATTCGTCATAGACTACGCTTTGGGGACTGTAACACCTGTTGGAGAAGTCATCCTTGATTATCGTTTGTGGTGACGGTTCTTGGGCGCCCTGTTGTCCCCTTTCGTTGTCATAAGATTAATCATGTATGACGGAACTTGTCAACGACAACTAACATTGTTCTGTTATTTGGTGTCTTCTTATTAAATCATTCCTCGTAATGTTCTTTAACGTGCAGCAAACTTGGCCCGTTCTGACATTCTACTCCGTACGACCGGAAATAATGTTCCACGATAAACACCTTCTCCTCTGTTGTGAGAACCATAATTGTAGAAATGAGCAAGACACTGAATTCACAGTATGTCAGACTATTACATACAATAAATATTTCGTTGCTAGAGAAAAGTGGACAGCAGATGATAAAGAATTTCAATGTCGTTTGTTTTGCCGCATACCGTTTATCAATGGGTATTAGGGAGAAATGTGTTCCTACTTCACAAGTCCAGCCATCTTTTTCGAGGTTTTCAGCAGTTTCTTTTTCTCCCTTCCCCTTCCCTCCTCGCCTTTTCTGTACTTTTCATTTTTATTCTTCTCTTCCTTGCTCTCATTCTATTCATTTATCTCCTTTTCGTCCTTATTCTCTGTATTTTCCTTCCCTGTGTTTGCACACCTCTTCCACTAAAAGAATTGTGCTTCTCTGTTCTCTCTCAGTGCTATGTGGAGCTTGAAATACTATTTCACTCGTCAGTCAAATTTTATAATAACCGTGTTTAACGCTGCATATTTTACATGTCGTAACACATTCAGGCACGGACAACAGTGACAGATGGACTGATTCTCTCCACTCTTTCGATGCGCGGAAATATAAAAGTATTCGGGAAGATTTTTAATCCGTTGAGCAATTTCGTTTATCAACATTAATCTTACTAGAGGTTTTGATTTATCTAGAGAAAATCAAAACTCCAGTGGAATTTAATTGACTATTACACAATTAGAAGAAAGTATATAAATATTATAAGAAATAAAGTACTCTAATACAATAAAATATTAATTGATTTACTAAACTATCTTCAAAATGTGTTATTGCACCATCTCATCATTACAAATATTTCGCTAGATGGCAGTAATGTATCACAGTATGATGAGCTGTTCTCTTGTTACCAATTGCAATTGAAGGATTCAGAACCATAGTGGGCCAAGCACCAATTACTAAAACCGTAGAAAACAAGGGTTAAAATGAAGTTATTATCATAATTCAGTGGAAACATATAGCAAGTAATATAAAGTATACACATTCAAACTAAATGATATGTCAATCTTCATTAAACTACGGTATGCACTTAACTTGCTTTCTTCCTTTTTAATAAATGGCGCTTGGCCCACTATGGCTCGGAACCCTTCAATTGTGCCAACTATACAATCTTTATTGAACTCTATGGACGATTACTAGTCAAAAAGACTTTGTAGATCCAGTTTCATTTTTATTAAAACAGTTACATTCCACTTCAATAAATCAATATATATTAAACAATCTCTGATACGTGACTATCCATAATCGAATACAGCAGAAGCTATAACATAACCTAAATAATATAACCAAGATAAATGATAGAAAAGTTTTAATTAAAGAAGATGAAATAAACAGGAATGATTTTAAAAGATACAATTATTGAAAGTACAATGTTGGCTAATAAAGAAACTAGGGAGGTGATAAAAACAAATAAGTGCTAGGAAGGTGATAAAAATTGTAGCGTAAGCAGCCATGATTGGTTGAAACACGTCGCTCCGTATTGTTTTATTGGTCAAAAGTAGTAGGTCTGTAACGTAGTAAAAGTGTAGTAGTGAAAATAATATATTTTATAGGCACTTGCTTATGCCTGGCTTTGTTTGAGTGGATGATGATAATCATGACAATGATGGTGGTGGCGGTGGTGATGATTTTGACGATAAAATGACACTACCACAAAAACCTGACACAATGCTGTCTTTTCTTTAGATATTCTACATTCATTCCGTGCGATTTCAGTTCGGGCCTCCAACATATAGAGCTGGAACTTACGCTCAAGCGGTTAAAATGACGATATGCTAAAATAAAACTATAAAGATAACATTATCTGAAATGTTACATAATAATGATACATATAAGAACAAACCTTGAACCTGCTTGAACTTTTGTAGAGAGGGATTTTTGTACCTGAATTCTGAATTCATTATTTGTAGCTATATATGCATGATTTCTTTTGTAGATGAGAAGAACATAATTCCTCTTCCGAAGTGTAGATCTATTTGTGTATGTAGCAGTTATAACCAGTTACAGCGCGCGGTATCGATTAGAAAATAAAGTGGTTGAAGGTACTGAATTGGAAGGGAAAATACAGAATAATCGTGTAGTTTTAAGACACGAAGTGGACATTCCCCTAGAAATATCGATCCAATAACATACTCGTATATCTAATTAAAATCAATTTACTTTCGTTGCGGGAACAACTCTCGCCAATACATCTAGAGATAGTACCAATAGTTGTCTTCTAAGTATTTTACATATCTATGTTTTTTCTAGCTACATTACATCTATAGGCCTATATATGCAATGGCGCACCCAGGAATTTCTCTTGCGGGTGGTCCAATAAAAGGATATTAAGTTATAAAAAATGCACACACACATACATACAAACATACCTTCTTCTATTTTTTTTTTTCAAAACAAAGTTCAGTCTTCTCGGCTTTTTCTTTCATTTGTTAACATCTTATGGAGAAACTTGATATCACGATGGATGTCAAATAAAGATGTTATGTGTATGTACGTGAATCATTTAGCTGAAATTATAGATAACGGAATTATATGATATCAGTGCTTAAAAACTCAATAAAAAGTGACAATTTATTACTTTGAGGAGGAGTCCGGAGCCGATGGACCCCCACCCCGTCGGTGCGCTCTTCTGTCTGTGGCTTGTCACATACCTTATTTTAATTGTCTTCTTTTCCATGTATTCTTTAGCCTAGATAATTTTCATTTTCTACAAATACGTTATCCGAATCTTAATTTATCTACCGAAAATATTTCCTGTTATTAATATCAAGTCCTCGTCTTCTAGTAGACCTAATATTTATTTATTTATTTATTTATTTATTTATTTATTTATTTATTTATTTATTTATTTATTTATTTATTTATTTATTTACTCGTTTGTTTGTTTGTTTGTTTAACAGTTGTATTGTTATACACGACGTATGAAGTGATATTATTCAAGAATTTACACACGACTTATAAACGAGCTATTCACTATAAAGTATAAGGCAGTTAAAAGTCTATATAAGTTTTTTATTAGTAAGGCCGATAATTTATTATCCTCAAAAATAAATAGGCCTAAATGCTGCTATATTTCATCCTGCATAGTAATGCGTTCTTATTCGACCTCGACGTGCCACATGTAACGGATCTTAAGCTGCACAAATTTTAAATATAGGCCTACATAATGTTAATAAATTCTGTTACCAATATTTTGTTGAAGAGATTTGTTAGTAGTATTTTTAAAAGTCACTGAAAATGTTAATAACATTAATTTGTTATTAACATTTGTTGTCCACTGCTTTGTCGTAACGCTTAGCACGTTTGACCGTAAAACTAGCGGACCCGGGTTCAAATCCTTATTGGAACAAGTTAGTTGTTTAAGATTTTCCGGGATTTTCCCTCAACCAATTAAGAGCAATAGCTGGATAACTTTAAACTCTGGATCATTGAGTCATTTCGCTGGCATTATAACTTCATCTCATTCAGACGCTAGATAACCATAGCGCTCAAAAAGCGTAATAAAATAACCAATTAAAAAGTTTGTTAATTTTTGCATTAACATGTTCATAATATTGTAGCTAACTTTGTTAATAAAATGAATTGTGTTACCGATCTGAAGGCGTTATATGTCAAAGAATGTTGACAACATAAGCTACTAACAAATCATTTTTGCAACCGTATTGATAGCATTCTATTCCTGGAACAGTTTCCGACACTTGGTCAAAATGAAAGTGACCGGCGGCTGAGAAACTGAGTTCGAATCGGGTATTTCCGTGAGCGCTCGGGACAGCCAGGCTTTGTTCAAAAGATTGCGTATATTCTTCTAGTAGTTATAATGGGGAACACAACTATTAATCACTAAAATCTTCCGAGAAAATAATTCATATACGAGATTTAAAACAGACAGATCGTTCAGAGTGTTTCAACAGTGAATATTGTAATGCAAACACTATATACTGTATGACAGGTTCTCTAGTGGAGTATGACCATTGCTCGTTACAACGCCGTTCTTACTGCAGTAAAACTTTTAGCGTAATGGTAGAGCTTTAGCTGATTATTCTTGATGTTGTAAGTTCAGATCTTCGTGGAGCTACTAAATTTTTTTGCCTTTTAAATGCATCACTGAAAATATAACAGGTTTTCGTCATTTTTTTATCCTTAGAATACTTTTCGCCTTATTATTTTTTAGTGTTAATAGAAACTTTTGACACTCGATGGAAGTAACACTAAAGACGACTATTAGGGGCTTTCATATTAAAATGCCGTGTTAGTTATTTTATTAATTCCTGCTGCTTTGCACTCTATTGCTTAAGGAACATTCAGTAAATATGTTGACGGTTAAATAATTGGCAATAATTAATTTGTAAGTTGTGCTACAGGAAATATGATTATCATGCTAATCTAAATCCGTGATCATCAGGGCCTAAACGTAGTAATTGTAAATGAGAAGAATAACCATAAATCTGATGACAAAATGTATTCTGATTTCCTATAAAAATTATACCTACAAATTTTCACCAATACTGTAATTATCTGTAAGTAACATGAATTAACATAAGCAAAACTATTTGACTATATTACACTAAAAGAAGTCTTAAAAATAAAAGAATGAATGTATGTATGTATGTATTTATTCACACTGCAATGGGTATATACCCGGTGGCAGTGGTAACTAATTACACTCAATAAAGACAATAATAAACACAATTAATAAAAAATACAATTAATAATAATACTAATAATTAATACCAACAATAATTAATAATAATAATAATAATAATAATAACAACAACAACAACAGGGAACATCCTACATTAAATGAAGCACGATCGGTTAAAATAACATTTAAAGTAAATCTAATTTGTACCTTAAACCTATGTTCGAACTAACTCACGAGTATGATATGTTCATATCTGCACAAGTACCTTTCAACACTACACTCATTTCGCTGTCAACTCACTCACTGCACTGGAACTACGACACATTTCACTGATTCTATCCTGATTTCACTAACACTTCAAAAACATTTCACTGTTCAAATACTTTGCACTGCCACTATAAACTATAAAGCTTCACTGACAGGAACACGTTTCACTTACTCAACACACTTCACTGACACAACATAATTCTTCACTGATAGAACACTTCAATAACAAAATATCAATTACACCCTTTAAATACTGTGTATAATTATCGTCTATTAGTAAAGTCCTTAAGCCTATTTTTAAATACATTTTTGGTTGTTGGTAAAGCCTTTAGTAAGTCTGCAGGTAAAGCATTCCAGTCCCTGATAGTACAATTGAGAAAAGAAAACTTTCCAGTGTCCGTCCTCTGTCTTCTTTCCCTCAGTTTATATGAGTGGTCGTTCCTTGAAGAGTAATTTGGCGGCTGCAACCTAGTTTTTATTTCTCAAAACAAAAAAAAAAAAAAAAAACAAACAAAAATTCACTACGGAGATTCGAACTCGAACTGTCTGCATAGAAGTTAAGTAGCTTAACCACTGCTCGACACCAAGCATGCTGTGGAGGTATTAAAATGTTGTGCTAATTATTTTATGAATCCCTGCTCCTTTACACTCTATTGCCTTATTTAAGGAACGTTCAATAAATGTAGTGACGGTTAAATAACTGACAATAATTAATTTGAAAGTTGTGCTACAGGGAATATGATTATTATACTAAGCTAAATCCTTGATCATCATGGCCTAAACGTAGTAATTGTAAACAAGAAGAAAAACCATAATTCTGATGACAAAATATATTCTGATTTCCTAGAATTATAACGAAAAATTTTCACCAATTTTGTAATTATCTGTAAATAACATGAAGTAACATAAGCAAAATTATTTGACTATATTACACTAAAAGAGTTCTAAAAAATAAAAGAAAGGACAAAACAAAACGTTCTCTACGGAGATTCGAAGCATACTGTGGAGGTAGCCCAAATCAGCGCCTTGTATTACGGAGTTAACTAAAGCGGCGCACGGAGGTTTGCGGTTGTGAACTGCGCGCTCACCCGAATAGACTTAGAAAATTATCACTGCTCAAGAGACCGGCCACTTTCATTTTGACCAGGTGCATTTGCATGTCTTCTCGATTTGCAATTCCGTAATTTTATTTAATAATAATTAACAATACTTAATAGTCGTGCTATTTATTTGTTGAAAAATTATTTTTAATCACTTCTAAAGATTTTATATGAACATTTTATTAATTAAATTATTATTAATCTTCTGTTACTTATTTACTATTTTTATGAAAATTTGTTATTAACAATTTAAAATTATATTTCCATGGACATTTTATTATTTAATTTACCAAGACGTTCAAAAACATTTACTACTTTTTCCGGTATAAAACCAGCTTTAACTTCATGCTAAACTCCAAATAGCAAAAATTTCTCTTGGACTTGTTCTTCGTGTTGCGCGTTATTTGTCCACATTCACAACCTACTCAATCGTGAATGTTTAATCCAGAGATGAGATCCTCATCCAATTGAACTGTGCATTATTGAGTACCTGGGACTGTTTATCAAACGCTGTGCATTAAAAGCAGAGATGGCGTGCGACAGCGATTCTTGCGGTAATGAGCTCGACGTGGGGTTGTCCCGCGCCAATTAAAGATTCAGAGTCTGCACGAAACGTCCTCCGCCGCTTTCTCAATCGATATTCTGCCACCGCCGAGCCTTACACTCACCTTCATTGTGTACTGACTGTAGGAATTTCCGTTACTCATACTCCACCCGACGCCAAACAAAACGGCAACACCTGATAGTTTGTAATTCTTCCCAACATGATCCTGTAATACTGAGATAACATTCTCCCAGTCTCATTAGGCTTATCTGTCTACTCTTCTGTCTATACACCAGTCCACCCATCGATCTGTCCACCATTCCAACAAACTGTATATCCACCAGTTCACCTGTCGGTCTATCCACCAGTCCACCCATCGTCTATCCACCAGTCCACTCATCGGTCTATCCATCAGTACACCCATCGGTCTATCCATCAGTCCACTCATCGGTCTATCCATCAGTACACCCATCGGTCTATCCATCAGTCCACTCATCGGTCTATCCATCAGTCCACTCATCGGTCTATCCATCAGTACACCCATCGGTCTATCCATCAGTCCACTCATCGGTCTATCCATCAGTACACCCATCGGTCTATCCATCAGTCCACTCATCGGTCTATCCATCAGTCCACTCATCGGTCTATCCATCAGTACACCCATCGGTCTATCCATCAGTCCACTCATCGGTCTATCCACCAGTCCACTCATCAGTCTATCCACCAGTCCACCCATCGCCTATCCACCATTCTACTCATCGGTATATCCACCAGTCCACCAGTCCCCTCATCCATCTATCCACCAGTCCACCCATCGCCTGTCCAGCAGTCCACTCATCAGTCTATCCACCAGTCCACCCATCGGTCTATCCACCAGTCCACCCATCGGTCTATCCACCAGTCCCCTCATCGATCTATCCACCAGTCCACCCATCGCCTATCCAGCAGTCCACTCATCGGTCTATGCACCAGTCCACTCATCTCCTATCCACCATTCTACTTATCGGTCTATCCACCAGTCCACCCATCGGTCTATCCACCAGTCCACTCATCGGTCTGTCCACCAGTCCACTCAGCGGTCTATCCACTAATCCACCCTTCGGTCTCTCGAGCAGTCCACCAGTCCACTCTTCTATCTATCCACCGGTCCACTCACCTGTCCATCAGTCCACTCATCGGTCTATGTACCAGTCCACCCATCGGTCTATCCACTAATCCACCCTTCGGCCTCTCGAGCAGTCCACCAGTCCACTCTTCTATCTATCCACCGGTCCACTCACCTATCCATCAGTCCACTCATCGGTCTATCCACCAGTCCACCCATCGGTCTATCCACTATTCCACCCTTCGGTCTCTCGAGCAGTCCACCAGTCCACTCTTCTATCTATCCACCGGTCCACTCACCTATCCATCAGTCCACTCATCGTCTATCCACCAGTCCACCCATCGGTCTATCCACTAATCCACCCTTCGGTCTCTCGAGCAGTCCACCAGTCCACTCTTCTGTCTATCCACCGGTCCACTCACCTATCCATCAGTCCACTCATCGGTCTATCCACCAGTCCACCTATTGGTCTATCCACTAATCCACCCTTCGGTCTCTCACTCTTCTGTCTATCCACCAGTCCACTCACTTATTCACCAGTCCACTCATCGATCTATCCACTAATCCACCCACTGATTTATCCATCAGTTCACTCTTCTGTCTATCCACCGGTCCATTCACCTATCCACTAGTCCACTCATCGATCTATCCACTAATCTACCTACTGATTTATCCACCAGTTCACTCTTCTGTCTGTCTACCGGCTCACTCATCTCTTTACTGATCCACCCATCTATTTATCGACCAGTCCACAAATCCATATTTGCTGCAATCCAACTATGTATCATTCTATTCTCCAGTTAATTCATAGCCTATTTCATTGAATTTCCGCTTTGCCTAGATGTTACATCAGTAATGTAGCTTTGAAATTTGAAACAAGGCAAAAATATAATTATAATGCACAGTAAGTAGAAAAATTTACAATCATTAACATTTAATCAGTTGATTAGAAAGTATGAATACAGAAGAAAGGTTGTTACTTTTATTCTAAACTTTTTCTCTATTTGTAATATTTTTTTACCCTTAAAACTAAAGAAAAAAGGTATTTTACTAACAACTTCAAATTAGTGTAACTCTGAAAATATTGAGATTAGGACAAATGTTTACATGACATTTATTGCTCAGAATATCTTCGGAAATAAGCTCTGTAAGTGACGGTAAATCCTCGTGAATCACGCTGTATATCTGTAAATTAATGTTTTAAACAGGTTTCAATACTTAAATATCTGTAAATTAATGTTTTATATAGGTTGCAATACTTATATATCTCTGTAAATTAATGTTTAAACGGGATTCAACCATACTATTGCTGTCTACTTAATTTTGTGATTTTTTTTATCTTTATGGCTTTTTAATCGTATGAAACAATATTAACTGAGAGAAGGTGTAATTTTCTGTCATAAATTATAAATATAGAGAAATTAATTGTGTTGTATTGTAACCAGTGTTGAATCCAGCCAACGTAACAATTTTTTTTGTTCTCTTCGATGTAAAAGATATGACTTGATACTTTGTTCTTGGATTCAGATATTTCATACTACTGGAAACTGTTTAATTCTGGAAAGTTAGTATATTTTATTTTGTGGCATATTAAACTATTATAGAAACAACTATTTATCTCTGACGGCTTATTTTGTGAGTAATAGCCTAATGTAAATATACTCCAATTGTTGATCTAAAAGAGACAGGAAACAATCAGGGTCAGTCAAGTAGAATAGCCATTTTAACGACCCCAACGACTATGGGCTATCTTTATCACCTGAAGAAGATAGAACTAATCTCCGAAACGTTGCGATTTAATTTCAAAATAAGCAATGTAAAATTCCAATGTATACCTCTTCTCTCTTCAAAATGGTTTAGGAACGAAGATATAATAGCATTGAAATATTTATTTTATTTTCACATTTTTACTAAAATAAATTTCATATTCTGGCAAAAATTTATCCGATATTGTGCCGGCTTCTAATTAATATTCTAGGGTTTTATTATTGTTCTTCTAGCTTCATGGTTATCCTAGATCAGGGTTGCAGAACTGGGGAAGAGAGAGGTGGAAACATGGGGAAAGAGTTCGTTCCCCCATCCACAAGGCCGGAGCCTTCAAATGTTTGTGTGACGTTTGGGATAGACACTGTTCTCTCTTCTCCTCTCCCCCTACCGTACAATGACGCGAGAGTTGAGGGGAAGGGATGAATTACGTGTTCCGGGTTATGACGCGTGCTTCAATTGTAGCAGTGTTTTGCATTTCTGTCCTAGATACTTCTGTGGCAAGCTTGTATGCCCGCATTTCAAAACTGTATTCATTAGCTTAATGGAAGCGATTAAAATGGATCAGTAATTTAATTGTTACCTAAAAATAAAATTGTGACACTCGAGAGAAGGCGTTCAAAATATTAATCAATTAATATAAATGGCGGTGACCACAGGACTATGCGGGACATTGTGTGATGTGGCAATAAATAATGGAATGCTTTGTGATCGGAAGTGAGTTGAAGCCTGTATAATTTTAATGTATGCAGGTAACCATTGTGCGACTTTGATACCGTGTACCAAAGCGGATGTATCTAGTCGCCAACATCGCTCTGCCAACACGTTTTATCGAACCGTGACCTCTGCCACTCTCCACTGCATTCAATGTGATACCAGAGAGAGATGTTCTGGAAGAAAAGAACTGGGAAATTGACCCCCCCCCCACAGGAAATAAAGCGCCCTCCTCTCCTCCGTGATGAATTGGGTTTCTTCTCTTATTTCTCCGAGGTTGCAGGAAATGTGCGGGTAGCTTCATTAACTGGAAAGAAAACTAGTTTTCAAGTCACTGTGCTTGTAATTTTGCTCTTTGAACTTTAATTTAGTGAGTTGAAATTCGCTCCATTTTTATAGGTGATAATTGTTTTTACTTCATCAGTTATATAACTTACAAGTGAAATATTTGATAAGGTTGATACTATTTATGCTACTATAATGAATTCCTCTATTTATTTATTTCCAAACCACCCAGTTATCGACATATTTCTTTCATTACTACACACTGTCACAAACGACAACAAGCGGAAATTAAACTGCGAATAAAAGACTTCGTTCTGGTGCCTTTAAAGTTTCTGATGTACGACGTTGATTGTGCTTGGTGGCAGGTAGTACTATTTCAAACTTAGTGTTAACTTTCATCTTGGTGTGATTTGTACTTTCTCTCTTGATAAAGTATTTTGTAACAATAAAAAGAATGGGTGTGTGTGTGTAGCTTCTACGCACGGCACAAGCGAAACATCTTAAGCTGTAAAAGCCTAGTAATTCATTCATAGTTTTCTATCCAACAGTAAATCTTTCGCTGCAAACCCAGCATTATCCAATCTTCATTCTTTTCCGCCTACCTTTTAGTCTCCGCATAGGTCCATAATATATTGTCTGTCATCTCATATCTACTCGTACTTCTGTCCCGAACTTTTCTCCCCGTTCATCATTCCTTCCAGCGCATCCTTTAGTAGACAGTTTCTTCTTAGTCACTGATTCAGCCAAAGCCTTTTTCTCTTACCGATCAGTTTCAGCATTATTCTTTCTTCACTAACTCTTTCCAACACAGCTTCGTTTCTTATTGTGTCTGTCCATTTCACACGCTCCATTCTTCTCCATGTCCACATTTCAAATGCTTCCAGTTGTTTCTCTTCACTTTGTCGTAATGTCAATGTTTCTGATCCATAAAATGTCACATTCCACACAAAGCACTTCACTAGAGTCTTTCTCAATTATTTTTCCAATGGTCCGCAGAAGATGCTCCTTTTTCTATTAAAAGCTTCCTTTGCCATTGCTATTCTTCTTTTGACTTCCTGGTTGTAGCTCATGTTATTGCTTATACTGGGTGTTCATTTCAAAATGTGTCATGACGTCACTTGTGAGTCAGCGATTTGAAGCGAGTTTAAGCTTTTATGTCACAGAAGTTGCCTATTATTCAAGGCGTTCAATCTGAACTTGAGAACGTGTACGGTATAACTTGAACGTCGTAGCAACAAATGGCGGTCTGTACGGTCTGTATGCTACCATAACCTCTTTCGAACTGTGTTTTGCGCGGGCAAGTCGTACGCAGGGTATTTGTTATCATCGGTTGCGTACGGCAAAATTCCACAATACAAATCAAATGCTCCGTGTCCATGTTGACCGTCGAAGTTAATGTCAACAAATACGTAAGTAATCGTCTTAACCCTCTCCCCATATCCCGACAGTAAGAAAAAAAACTCACCTCAGTACGTGTTTCCAAACAGTTCACATTCCTGCTACTACCGACGTTACCGTACGTATCGGTATGTACTCTTCAGAATGAACGCCGTAATTGGTAGGCAACTTCTCTGGCACACAGGTAATGCACCTTTGCGGAAGTGTAGGAAGATTGAATTCTCTAGGCTCATCGGCTAGCCACATGACGGCATACAGCGAGCCATGACACACTTTGAACTGAACACGTAGTATTACACCCTAAGTATTATTTTGAAGTTGTTCACATGTTCTACTGCCTCATTTCGAATTCGCAAGTTTACCTTCTTTATATTTTTTCTTCTCACAACCATGGCCTTCGTCTTGTTGGTATTTATCTTCATCCCATACTGATCAGCTGTTATTTAGCTCCAGTAGCATATCCCTCAGTATCGTCTCCTCTTCTGCTAACAAGGCCATATCAGCAAATTGTATACGCTCTATTCTTCTTCCTCCTACTATCACTTCTCCCATGTTCTGAAAACAGTTCTCCAATAAATCCTGCAAGTAGATGTGAAACAGGGTAGGTGATAAAGAATATAAATGTCGTACTCCTGTCCTACTCCACTCTCTATTACAATAAATTAAGCATAGTCTAAAAAAAATGGTGGCACACAAGAGATTGACATTAAGAAGTCCAAGCTGTACATTTTACTTGCTGTTCTCGATAAAATGAGAAAAAAGTGTTTTATATTAATAATTTGCATTTCTTAGAGTTGATTCAACGTTTTAAGTGGGACTTGTTCGAGCACTTGCCTGACCATGTTATTATCATCTCTTGTATTCCGATCAATTTTTATGAACAACTTCACAGACCGTCGTAAAGGATGAGGATTTGATTGCAGCAATGAAGTATTGCTACTTACATTGGTATCGACTTTTTCTGATTAAAGGAAGCAAACTCGTACCATACTATGACAAATAATGTCTCAATTGCTATGGTGGTTACATAAAGAAATAAATAATGATTGTAATTAAGGCTTAGATGCAATAAAATAATCGTTTTCCTTTCTCCTTCTGTGTAATGATCGAACGGTGCTTAGTTTCCAGGTGGTTTTTGTATTAACAGTTTAAGTGTAGGATCAATATAAAACTTCCATTATATTCCTGAGAATATGAAACAATTTAATGTCTATACATTTTCAAAATTTTCACATTTCGGTTTTTCGTCTCTTTCATCTTAATCTTGTAATATAATTACTCCTAACTTGCAATACACCTAATTCTAGTACTAACTTCAACTAATTTTCTTGCAAAAAATAACAGAAATATTTATTTATTACTCACAATAGAGCCTTATGATTGTTACTCCAAAAATCAGTGATGATTTCAATTCCAAAGAAATGAGTTTATCTTCATGACCTACTGTTCCCTTTCATGTTGCTTGTGGTTTCTCTCGGTACTTTCGGAAAAGTTCAGAGATTATATTGAAATGGGTCATGACCTTCTCCTTCCAAATTTCTTCATTTTGTCAGTCCATGAACATATTTTCTAATGTTCACACGTTAAATAAACCCTGTGGCTAAACGCGTTCTTAAAGAAAAAATTCATTAAAATAAACAGCCACAATATTCTCTAAACTTACGACTCTGCCATTACTCCACATGAAGCCTGTAAGCATGCACTGTATAAAATACAGAACAAGCTAAATAGAAAGTAGTGGATAGTTCAACGAACACGGTAGGGATCGTGTTTACAAAATCCAATACAAAATCTCCTCAAGCGCGTAGATCAATTTCCAAATGTAAATGAAACATTTCACACTTGCAGCAAGTTAACCAGACATATAAATATACATTTCGCTCAATTGCTATCATACTTAAAATTTAAGCTTAATCGGAATGTGTAATATAATATGATACCCACTCATGTTAACATCTCACATCTCGTGTTTCAGGTTCCGTCACAGCTTTTGACACAAGTTACTTGATACATCCTCCAGCACAGGTCACTGCCATTCAACTTTAAAGAAGTTTTTTTCAATATTTGAATTTCAGGAAATGAGATACTATCTGATTCGTGTTAAACCTTTGAGAAAAAGCAACATAATATGTGTACAAATTCATTTAGCAAAACGTGAATTAACGCTCAACTACTTTCCTAGCATGAATTGAGTTTTACATTCACCTTAAAAGCAATATGCATGTATTTATTTACACTGCAATTGGGTAAAAACCCTGTGGCAGTGGTACACACAATAAAAACAATACACAATAAAATTACAAATATACAATAAAATTACAAAAACAATAAAATTACAATACACAATACAATTAATACACAATAATTAAAATTAATAATAATACATAAAATAACCTAATTAATAAGTGAACCTTATTTTACATAGGTTCTATGTAAACTTATACATAGAATAACCTATACATATATATGCCCTATATAAGTTTCACATTGGTACTGATAATAATCTTTCACTTTACTCTCATCTCACTCACTCTACTGGCACTAAGACACATTTCACTGATACTTTAGAACACATTTCACCAACACTATTGAACACATTTCATTGACACTATAAATTATTACTGATCAAAACTATTCACTGCACTGTAAAACTATAACTTCACTGACTCACCACGCTTCACTGATACAACAGTTCAAAAAAGACAAACAATTACACCTTTATCCGTATTTATAAACAGAACTGAATTTAAACTAAACATTTCTAGTCTAAGACCCTCTTTCAAGCTATTTTTAAATAATTTACAATTCAAACCAACGGAATATCTCGTCAGGCTAAGTAAATAAATTTCACCTTTAAAAAATACATGTCACCTTAATTTTAATTTACACTTTATATACAATTTTTTAAGTTATTCTTGAATCTCCTTAAGTAAGGACTCAAAGACTGCTGCAGGTAGGTTATTCCAATCATTTATAGTTCGATTTAAAAATGAGAATTACCTACATCCGTTTTCTGTTTCCTATATTTGATGAGCTCCTTTTACCCAAAGAGTTTCTCGACACGTATTTATATTTGATGTACGAGTACATTTATATGTTTTCCATGCATTGATGGTCCTTGTCATTTGTCCCTTCATTGTAAAACCTGCGGTATTGTCTTTACATGATTATTGTCCACATACTCTCTATGGGGTTCAAATATGAATTTTCTGTCAACAAAGCATCCTGCTTTTATTTTCATAGTGGAACAGTTGTTTCCTTTTTTATATTCATATAATGTACTATTTCAATTTTAAAATTAACTTTCAAAGGGAATAAAAACATTTCTAGTAACGGTGAAAGGTCAATGAACGTCCCAGGTATCTTCCGATTTACGACTTAATTATAACCGGAATAAATATAGCGCTGAAGGGAAGTCGCATTTTCAAAGTAATAGCTTCTTTCATTTAATTTTCACACTACTGTATCACACGATTACTAATATCATAACTTTATGGGATTCGTCTTTTGATGTAGTGACTGATATAATTTACAATAAATCTGACCATAATTGATCCAGATGGTTTCACGAAAGACCTGTGCATAGACAGACAGTCACACAGACAGAATTTTTTGCTGTAAAACAGACATGCAAGCACATAGTTATGATTAAGGGCTTGGTATCGGTAGTGAAAGATTTTTTTAATTTCTTCTCCGTTTCATAAATCCAGAAGCACAACATTTCGGAGATATAACATATCGGCTCCATCAACCAAAAAGGGCAAGAAAAGAGAACTTAACTGTTGGATCCATTACCAAGAGTTATATTCTCAAGTGTCTCAAGTGATGAGATCAGAACGTTGTTTAGCACAGGGTGGCTGACATTTTGAACACTTATTATGAAGAGTGAACGTACATAAACAGCGTACAGCATTTCTCAGAAGATACAATTTTTGTTGTTTTGTGGGTAAACAATAGAAGTTATAAAAAGATTCAATAAAAGTTGTTTCTTTTTAAAACTAGTTTCTAATGGTACCTTCAATGTTTCATGTTTTCATTTGAAATTTCGAAGTTGTCCACAGGCACCCCTACTTCCGGTTTGTTACGGGAAATGGTACTACTACCAATCGATTCTTTACATAGGTTTCGGTTATCGTAATTTTTTTCAACAACCTTTATCATATAGTTTTCGAGAAAAAAGACTGATCCAGGTGGTCTAAAACACCCGGTATATAAAATTGTCTATCGCTATTTCTTGCAATAAAAAGGCAAAAGGAGCCTAACTTTGCGTGCATAGTAACACCTTCATCGTGTTTAACAGCAACAACATTCTGTATTAACAACTTGACCTTTTATTTTTGCGAAAAAAAAATGGAAAAAAAAATAAGTGAAGTAAATTATAAATAGGCCTACAATAGAATCTCGTTAATCCGGACTAATTGGGGGAATAAATTTTGTGAATTAACGAAAGTCTGTACTAACTTATAGGCTATAATCTAGAAGGAGAGTATAACTTCATTAAAACTCCGTGTGTAGCAACAAAACACATCTATTATACATTTAAAGGGCATAGACCTAACATACAGGAAGCAGTGTTATTTACTCGTACTAACTTCTTGTACTGATACTAGTGATGAGATATTCGAATCAGATTGGTGATTAGATTAAGTAAATAAATTCTAAAGTATTCCAATAGAATATAAAAGGTACGTATTTTAAATCAACAATTTTTGTACCAGGAGTTTCAGGTAATGTAGAGCTAGGCCCGTATACAATCATAATTTTATCATCATGTATTCGATTGTATTTGTTGAATATCCGGATTAATTAAGCGAACCCCGAATTATCGGGGTCAGGATTAATGAGATTCTATTGTAAATGGAATAAAGGGAAATTCACGGTTAAAATACAACTGTATTTATATAAAATAATACCGAGCGAGGTAGGTCAGCACGGGACTCACATTGGAAGGTCCGTGGTTCAAATCCCAGGACTGACCAATCTGACTGTAGTTTTTCCGAGGTTTTCGAAGTTACTTAGGCAAACGTCAGGTTGTAATTTTCATTGGCACGATCCATTTCCCTTCCTCTTCCCTGTAGAAAAAAAAATTAGATTTCGTATCATTCATCTTCATCACCTCATTCCATAGGCATAATCAGGTCATGACGCTTGCAGGAGGGGCTTCCTCTCCGAAACCGTCTCTGGGTTTCAAGCCCTTCGCAATATCTCTACCAGGATTCATTCCTTAAGAGCACTTCCGAGGGCGCTTAGACACCTTAGAAGGGCTATCGTGAGCGGGTGAGAGGTCGCATGTGGTCGGTAGGCTGGTACACCTAATTAATTCATTCCATAATTCGGGGTGCACAATAGGCCACTGTCGCGCCGACGTCCTGAAGGGTCGTCCCAAACCCGATCCTAGCCACTCATTAACCCTACTTCTACTACTAGCCTACTGTATAAAATAAAGGAAACTTAGTATTGGTTTCAAGGTCGTCTTCAGTCTTGCATACATAACACACTCAGTAGCATCGGTCTCATAATAATCATTATTCTAATCGCTTTCTAGTAATATGATATGTATAATCATCATCTAAAAGTTGGTATTGGTGATCCGCTCTGCCTTAGAAGTCATCTTCCTTTCTTCTTCTTGGTCCACCAATATCTCGGAATCTTATAGGTTTGTAGACCTACTGTGACTTATATTAGGAATTTTTGTATTTTCCATCCGTTGTATGTGTGTGCCAGTTATATTTACTATTCTGTATCTTTTCATTTAAGTTAAAAACATTCAACTCTTTTCTTATTATATCATTTTTATTAGATCTTCTAACACTACCCTTGGAAATCTCATTTCAGCAGTTTCTCTAGCTCTTCTCTATACTCTTTTTATGGCCTAGTGTTCTACCCCGTACATTAACATGGGCACAATCATTACACTATAAAATGTTATCATAGTATCTCTTGTTGCTGTATTGTTCAGTGTGCGTCTTATCTTACTTTATTACATTCTATTTTGAAAATTGTACAGCTTGTTTATTAAGACTTTATCAAAGACATAGAATATTATCACAACCCAGATAATATAAATTCTGTACCAATCTAGCCATTTTACTATTTCTTACTACAGAGAGTGCCATTTAAGTGCAAACCTTAGCTTTGCGTTTTTTTCTACCGGTGTCAGTAGCGCTCGTAGTGGTGATGTAACTATACATGTACAGTTTCCGTAACAATTTATGGCACAATAGCAGTAAAAAAAAAAAACTTTCATAAACTTTGTTTAGCAAAAGAATAAAGTGATGTAAACTATAGAACACCAATAATTAGATATGTTCGCGTAGTAACAAACGAAAGCTACTGTCAATTCAGATATCCCAATACCACGTGCATGCATTTACATCACTTTATTTTTTCTTTTGACAGATTATACACACACGTGAATACTTTTTTTTCATTTTTCTAGAGAATTAACCGCTAGGAAGAGTTAATTTTGCTTTTCTTCCACAGGGCCCTGCCACAGTTCTCAAAAACGATGTTTCGATAACAGACAATAAAAGTATTTTCAGATTGGACAGAGTTATTAGTAGAGATTTGTGGCCTCCTCGTCCCCCGACCTAAACTCCTGCTACTTTTATCACTGGGTTTTGTAAATTAATTTTGTGCATTTTGTCTTTCAGAGTTGCCCAGAAATAAAACTCGTAAGAAGTTATGTCGGGAGACCTAGGAAGCCACATATTCTTTCTGATAATTCTATCCTCGAATACTGTATGAAATTCGTCCATAGAATAGTGGGCTGTTTGTGCTTTCCCGGAATCCTGTTTTAAGGAGAGAATAACTTTGGCAATTTCCGACAACGATAATACTCTATATACTATCACTGATAGCAAACTTTCTGCGTAATCGGAGCCTGCGAACGACTCGATGGAGAGTTGTGTTGCCGCGTTGTGATTTCTCTACATTCTATCACCCAGTTTCATTGTACTGAAAAACGAGACTGATAAATTTTTGGTCCCTGAGTTCTGGTAATAGGTAGACCTAAGCTGAAGGATTTATATTGAGCAGATAAATTGTTGTTCGCGATTTACATAATCGAACCCAAGAATTATTGTCAAAACATTTTTAAGCGCATCAAAGTTGAAAACATGAAAGCTTTAATATCTTTAACAGGAACTGTCCGTCTGTATTGTTTATTGTTGTTTGTTGTTAATAAAATAACATTGGCAGAAATACAATCTTAGTTCTTCCCTGAAGGAATAAAAACTCGTGCTCAGGGAGATATCTAAACACAAAGATAAACACAAAGATAATTTTTTGACACAAACTGGGTCAAGAAAAAAAAATTACAGGAATAAATTAAATTTAAAAATACAATTTCAATTTTAACAATTTAAGTCATACAAGTACATATACATATTAAACCAATATATATTCTTTAAAAATTAAATTCCTAACGCTATTTTTGAAATTCCTGATACTAAAATTTTCCAAATTTGGGTATTTATCAATTATTTTATTGTATAACCTTGGACCAAAGTAGGTACCATGGCTCAGAGCTGTGCTTGTGAAACACTTTGGTTCCTCTAGTCGTATAAAATCGGATCTTTTAGTTCCATATTTATGATGATACAATTTGAATTTATTACGGTTTTTATGTATGAAGATTAATAAGGCAATATAATAAATCTGTTTAATTTTCAAAACATTAAAATCGGTAAGCAAAAGCTCAGATGAGTAATCAATTGGTTTATTAAGGCATATTTTAATGATTCTTTTCTGAATAAGTATTAGTGGAGTGAGATTAGAATTACAAGCATTTCCCCACCCTAAAATTCTATACTGGAGAATGGATTGAAATAAAGCTAAATAAATGAGACGTAAAATATTAATTGGTAAATATGACCGAAGTATAACAAAGATATAAATTGTTTTACGCAATCTATTGCATAAATATGTAATATATTTGTTCCATCGTAAGTGTTGGTCGATCGTAATGCCTAAATACTTAACTTCTGAGGATTCTCTTAATATGGGACATTCACAATTTTGAGAAGAACAATCTGAATGATGAATTTTGAGCCTAAAGGAAGATTGAGGAGATTGAAGACCACTGGACCTTAGTGAAAATGGATGTGTTTAAGGAAAGAACGTTTGAATCAAACCACTCTTTAATTACCTGTAATCCATTATTCGCATTAATATAAGTGCCTTCCCAAGATTGTTCACCAAAAAGAATTACTGTATCATCCGCATATGAATATATAACCCCATTATATTTGCGTAAATCTGTTAATAACAAATCATTTATATAAATCAAGAATAAAATTGGACCAAGAACTGTGCCCTGAGGGACCCCTACTTTTATGTTTTGAGTAAAACTAAATTCATTATCAATTTTAGTTACTTGATTTCTGTTATTCAAATATGACTTAAATAAACTTAGAACATGACCATTAATGCCTAACAAGTTTAATTTCTCTAATAAAGTATCATGGTTAACGGTATCAAATGCTTTTCGAATATCCAAAAATATGCCCAAGCATTTATTCCCTCGGTCTAACTCACATATGATTTTGTTTGTAACACATGAAATAGCGTCATCTGTGCCAAGTTTATTTCTAAAACCGAATTGATTTGAAGAAAGTACGTTGTATTTGTCCAAATAATTTAAAAATAAAAACAAATTACTATTTCTTCGTAATTGGAACAGACTTTACTCAAACCTGTGTTATCACTGACGATGATAATACTTAGCTTTTGTGCGTTGCTATGGAGATGAATGTTACATCCTTAGGCATAGGCCTATTGGTAGTTTTATTTAATATTTTATACCGTGAATCCAACCTGAGTTCATAACGTGGAATGATCTCATCCTGTTAAACTAGGAGATGGGGAATCATTTCGAGCAGCAACGATAATTAAATTTCCATTAAAATGCTTGATTGTAAAATATAACTGTAATAAAGATATGCACTGTAAAACTTTAAATATCAAAAAGTTTTTGTTTTCCTAATAAAATTATATGTCGTTTCCATTGAAGTATACTTTTATGAATCAACTGATAATACAATCTACCCTGAAGCTAATCTGTCTTAATTGGCTCCAGATTGTTTAACCATAAGACTCGTGTAATGTGATTTATAATGTTGCAGCGTACATTCAGAGAAGGCTAAACGAGTTAAACTTAAAATAGCCAAAAGAAAAATTCAATTAGAATCTATTTCAAAGGTATACAGAGTGATTCACAAGTCACTGTATAAACTTCGTGGGTGTCTCGTTCCGTCCTATATTTAATGTGCCTCGAGGTTTTCTGCAAAATTTTTATTCTTTCTTTCTTTCTATACTTCCCTTTCATTCCTTCTTTCTTTCTGTGTTTGTGTCTTTGCTTTTGTTTATTTATTTATCTATTTATTTATTTTTTGTTTCTCTATTTATTTATTTATTTGTTTTTTGTTTCTCTATTTATTTGTTTATTTATTTATTTATTTATTTATTTATTTATTTATTTATTTATTTATTTATTTATTTATTTATTTATTTATTTATTTATTTATTTATTCTCAGGTCTCTTATTATATATTTCGTTATTTTAATGTAGATTTCTTCTAATTTGCGTATTTTAACTCATATTAGTTGTTTTTGCTTCACTGCAGGTTACATTTCTTGCTTTTCCTTTCTAATTACTTGCATGTAGCCTGCATATTGAATTATCCATGTTCAGTAGTAGCATGAACACTCAAACAGGAGCTTTATCACAGTATTGTCAGGATCAGGAACAATGTAGGCTACAAATGAACATTTTAGTCTCTCTCTACCTGAGTGTTTGGAAAATCTACATTACCAGAAAGCCACTGTAACTGTATTAAAAAGAGTGGGTATTGGATGGGCTAGCTATTGTTTCTAGACAAAGTCGGAAACTATACAAATAGTTGGGAAACAAGAGTTTGACTGTTTTTCAATTACTACAGCACACATACTTCAATTTCCATTTGTGAAGTGCGTACTTGATTTATTCGTGTGCGTTCATTCCAAGCGTATTTTGGCTTGCCATAGCTAACCTATCTAGGTTATTATCATTTAAGAAGTATTGTTTTTGGAATCGGAGAAAGTGTTTATTTCAAGGCGAATAAATACTTTTCTGTAATGTGTACGAAATGAAAATGGTAACTGATAAAATATTTACCGTGCAACGACGTAATAGTCGTGAAAACTGCGTACACGATATTCAGAATATCAATAAAACGAATATTTGTAAACTGCTATTCGTATAAAACGAATTCTGAATAAAAATTTGCAAGTTTACATGCGTAATTCAAATCCTTAATTACCTTGCTTGTTTTTTTTTATTCTTCTTTTTTATTTTGTAAAGAGGAGAAGCCTGAACGAATGGCTTATTGAGCCTTGTAACTCCTTTATTTAGGAATGATTGTGAAGTCCGAACGATAACTTTCTTTGTAAATATCGCCCGAGGAGACGATGGAGAGAGGTTAATTGTGATGTCGGAGCGGGTCATCAGGTCCAAGCCATGTAGAATATGATGATGATTATTATTATTATGATCATTATTATTATTATTATTATTATTATTATTATTATTATTATTATTATTATTATTATTATTATTATTATTTGCTGATGATATTGTGTTTATGGCAACTTCAGAAGATAATTTACAACGTTTGGTTTACAACTTTAATCAAATGACAGAAAGTTTCAATATGGAAATCTCAACTGACAAATCTAAAGTGATGGCTTTTTTAGGAAAGGAACCAGTCCGTAGCAAAATTTGCATCAATAATAAGATCATCGAAGAAGTTAAAAATTGTAGTTATCTCGGTTACTAGATTTCATATGAAGAAGAAAAGGATTTGAATGAAAAAAAATTATTAAATTCAACAGAGCAATGGGAATAATTAATCAGATATTCAAACCAACCTTAGTACAAAAACACACGCGCACCAGAATTTATAAAACATTGGCCAGACCTATACTCTGTTTTGGTAGTGAAGCTTGGACGATTCGTAATATTGATTCACAAAGATTAACGGCGGCAGAAATGAGATTTATGCGTCGTACAGCGGGATACAGGAGAATGGATCACATTAGAAATTTTGACATTATGAAAGAACTGCAGATTGAACCGATTAGAGAATACCTACAGAAATATAGACAAAACTGGAGATCACATGTCATCAGAATGGCTCGTTCTAGATTGCCACGCCAAATTTTAAATTACCATCCTGTGGGCAAGAGATCCTTGGGCAGACCGTTCAAGCGTTGGCAAGAGACCGTAACGGGCCACTAGGCCCAATACATACAAGGATGATGATGATGATGATGATTATTATTATTATTATTATTATTATTATTATTATTATTATTATTATTATTACAATTACTTATTATTGGTATGTTGTTTGGAATTCTATTACTTCTGCTGTTTCTGTTAAATTGGAAAATATTCAAAGAAAATTTATTTCCTTACGTGCTTTAAATTTCTACCAACTTTCTCTGTTTTCAATTATGAGCTAACCTGTAATAATAATAATAATAATAATAATAATAATAATAATAATAGGAATAGTAATAATAATAATAATAATAATAATACAAATAATAGGAATAATAATAATAATAATAATAATAATAGCAGGAATAGTAATAAGAATAAAAATAAGAATAATAACAATCGTAATAATAATAATTTATTTACTATTTACTTAATAATATTTTATTGTGCTGTACAACAGCCAGCGGCCAATAATAGTTCAGCACAAAATGACAATAATTACAAATAATGATACGAACTACAATAAAAGTAGATGAATATAAGTTGAAAGTGAAAATAAAGAATAACTCAATTAAAACAATAGTAACAAAACATAGGTTAGAATTGAATTAGAATTCTATATTAAAACAACAATATAAATATCCAAACTGTACATTAAAAGGATCCAGTTTCATACCATGTAAATTGGCAAGTTTTATGCATCTTGCAACTAGTGAAAGAGATTTATACTTACTGGTATAAAGAAATTTTTTGAATTTTTGTCCTTTAGAAGGAATCCGAAGGTGCATATTGCTTATGATGAATTCACAAAGAATGTCGCCCTTTATAGCCTTGGAAAAGAAAAAGTAATCGAGATGAAAACGTCTAGCATGAAGACTAGAAGAGTTAAAATAAAATTATTATTATTGTTATTATTATTATTATTATTATTATTATTATTATTATTATTATTATTATTATTCATAAGCAATATCAGTCTTCGTATTCCTGCTAAGGGTTTAAGATTTCGTAACATTTTTATAATAGAAATTCAAAATCTCTCTCTCCGGTCTGCAGATGTATAAAATATGCTAATTTGCATGGATTAAGCTTGGATCCATTTAATGTGTAGTATACACCTTTTGAGTTTATCATGATATATCCTTACTTGTTATTATTGTCAGATATTGCTATTTATTTTGTTGCATTTGGTCAAAGATTATTGATGACTATTATATTGATTGTATTCCATCCCACTGCCATTTCTATCATTCATTCTCATCATCATTTCTTCTGTTTTGTTTTGTATCTTGTGCTAAACTGTAATTGCCCTTGCGCTGTTGATTTGCACGTTAATATTCTAAATAAATAAATAAAATAAATAAAATCATTATCATTATTATTATTATTATTATTAATAACAACAATATTAATAATAACTCTGTCGGGTTAAGTAAACCATTATTATTATTATCATTATTATTATTAATAAGAATAATAACAATAATAATAATAATAATAATAATAATAATAATAATAATAACTCTGTCAGGTTAAATAAACTGTTATTGTTATTATTATTATTATTATTATTATTATTATTATTATTATTATTATTATTATTATTATTCATGGACAATGAGAAGTACTGATATGAGCAGAATAACGGCCTGCGAAATGAAATTTATGCAATTACGACCAATCTCGCAGTTAATGAAGAAGTACTAGCTGCAATGTAAAAACTATGTCCAACGAATGAATCGTAATAGACTTCCAAAAGCCATGCTTCAATACCGTCCCCAAGGGAAAAGATCTTTAGGCGTCCAAAAAAGGATGGGCCTTGGGCCTTATACTTGTTTGGATGATGATGATGATGATGATGATGATTAGCCTATTATTATTATTATTATTATTATTATTATTATTATTATTATTATTATTATTATTATTATTTACGATCTACGAAAGCTGTTAGAATAGAAACCTGCGTTCTTGAGGTAAGGCTCTGGTTTCATCGATTCCAGTAGCCGGAGAACGCATCCGCCTGCATAGTTGATACAGACCACAAGCACGACACCGCTGATGGAGAAGTTGCTGAAGTACATAGTCGGCCTGCAACACTCGCATTCCTGACGTAACAGGCAGGCAGTCAGGCGGGCCTCTTAATGCGCCATATCTGCCTAGCCGACCGTCAGTTGCGTCTCCAACCTCTAAACTTGAACTGGCTCTATTTAGTATGCCAGAACCGTATGTCACCATTATCGTTTATCACTAGGGAGGTTCGGTGGAATTTGCGTACAGTGGAGTAATATGGGTATAAGTTACAATTTACCGAGTGAAAATTTACTTAATATCAAAACACATGCTAATTTAATATATACTGTCTATTTCACAATTGTCTACCATGGAGTGTTAAAAATTCGTGTTGATAACACTAATACTCCCTAGTAAAAAAAAAGTTTTGTTTACTAGTGTATGAAATGACACATCAGAATCAAAGCAATATTGTTGGGAAACCAGACAGTAACCAAATTCAATCATGTAACATTACACGTGTTTAAAACATGTTTTAATAAATGTTGTAATATATCATTAGTAGTTTGTTAGTAAACTATAATTTACAGACCTGAGGTAATTTGGGTGTAATTCTAGGTTAATTGTTAACTAACTTAGTTTTCGTCTCAGATCGTACCACATACACAATTTACTAATTGGTGATCACATTAATACTATCTGGTAAAAAAAACAGTTTTATTTACCAGTGTATGAAATGACAAATAAATACGGAAGTGTTTTCTATCCTGATTTTAATTAGAGATATTTTAAGTTTACAAAATAAGGCTTATCAAAAACTTAAGTATGGCTGAAAATTTTTTATCTTGTTAGGTCTGATTAAAATTTTTAAATGCCTACCTAACCTCAGCATTCTGTTGTAGGGTATATACACTAACCTACGGTTGGGATAATTTGATTTTATAAGAACTTTAAAGCATGTTTTACTTCATTAATACACATTATATCCAAATTTCCCTATCCCTGGGGTTAATTGAGTACAGTTAAACTTAGGGTTATTGTTATGATAAGAAGAGGCCAACATACTTTAAAATGCAATAGAATATTCTAGAAGGTCTGGATCTTTGGAGTACGGCAGACCATCACCAGAGATAACGGATGTACAATATGCTTACTTGGGCTGCAATGTATAGGACTTTCGAAATAACCTATGTAGGGTATTTTAAAAATCATTCAGCATTTTGAGATGTGGTAGTGTGAATCAAAACAAGACAAAAAATGCAATAAACATGGGTCCTGAAATGAATATCTTCCGAAATATGAGTACTTGTTCATCAACATCACAGGACATGCTCAATTCCTTACATTGAAAAAATAATAATATTCTGAGAGGCAAACAAGAAAAAAAGTCTCATGAACATGGATCCCATAATTAAATTTTCTACGAAATAAGTTTTATTTATTTATTTATTTATTTACTTATTTATATATTTATTTATTTATTTATTTATTTATTTATTTATTTATTTATTTATTTATTTATTTATTTATTTATTTATTTATTTATTTATTTATTTATTTATTTACTTATTTACTTGTTTATTTGTTTAAATCTTTATTTATTAATTTATATACTTATTTATTTATTTAATTAATTATTTACTTGTTTACTTGTTTATTTGTTTATTTGCTTACTTCTTTATTTATTTATTTATTTATTTGTTTATTTATTTATTTATCCATTCGTTTATTTATTTATTTATTCATTCGTTGATTCATTCATTCATTTATTTATTTATTTATTTATTTAGCTAGCTAGTGAGTACAAATTAAATTTATAAAACAAAAATGTTTCTAGCCACTACCGTAAGAGACAGGCTTGTGCACGGCGTGGTCTTAGTCAATAATATAATATAAAATTTACTAAATATAGTATGTAACTTAATTCAAACCAATAAATAACACACAGGAGCAAATAAAAGAAGAAAGAAAAAAGAGAGAAAAATACACATTTAATATATATTGACAATCCGACAGAAGCCAGTGATATTCAATAAAAACATGAATATAGTGGACAGAAATAAAAGGTAAAAAAATAAAAAAATGTTTTGAAATTGGTATTGTAAGGACAGCATAAATTCTAATGTGAGTTTGCACGTTTCTTATTTGGTATACAGTATCATATCTGAAACGTAGTAAACAGAAAGGTAACGAGATGTGATTTCCTAAGACGTAGGACAGATAGGTGGATAGGAATCAAATTCAGTACCAACTGTGATGTTGATGAACAAGTATTCATACCTCAAAAGATGTTAATTTTAGACCCCACTTTGTCTTATTTTGATTAATACTGTCACCTCTAAAAATATTAAATACTTTTTAACATTCTGTATAAGCCTAATATGTCCTAAATATCTAATAATCAAATAGTAATTTACTGTAATTAATTGCTTCATATTGCATACATAATAAATTATAACATCTTTTGAATCCAGTATCAGATTTCGATACAAGTACATGGTCCATAGAATATCATTTTCATTTAAGAACTAAAAACCCAAAAGACGAGAGATCTTGGGCGTCCGAGCCTGATATCAGGGTGAGTCATAAGTATGTTTAGAAAACCGTGAGCGTGCTCATGGATAAAAAAATAAGAACAATTGTTTATATGAAAATTTGACGGAAAATGCATATTTATTAGAGAAATGGTCATACTTTGTTTTCGTTCTTTTTTTGTTGTGTTACAAGTACACGTTTGGAAACTTGTCGTTTAACGCTTACAAAAGTGCTCAATGTGTCTCCTTCCATTGCTTACACATGCCTGAGCACGACGTACACACGACTGGCGAGTTCGCTCAAACACCATGTTGTCATCACGGATCAATTGGCATGCATTTTCAACACGTTTCGATAGCATCATTCACTGGTCTTGCATAGACGAAAGCCTTCAAGTGACCCCAAAGGTAAAAATCTAATGGGGTGAGGTCGGGTTATCTTGGTGGCCAAGACACTGGACCACCGCGTCCAATCAAAACAATGTCCTACTGTCTTTTCACTGTGTTGTTTGTAAACAAACACTGGTACAAAATAAAACAAAAACAAACACAATAATATGAAAAGATACTTATGAAAACAAAAGCCGCTATTACTATTTTTCCAATAAAGAAGAATTTTCCATCAAATTTTCATATAAGGAATTGTTTTTTTTTTTGATCCAGGAGCACGCTCACGCGTTTTTCAAACATACTTATAATATGAAGATAAGGGCATTATCTCCCCCGTTATGAGGTACCTTTAGGTTGCGTCAATTTCGACTTTTTTTTTTCCTTCCAAAATTCTTTACATTCCTTCAACGGAACAGTGAAAAACGGAGTGAGACAAGTGGCTAACAGCCTTGGAGCTCACGTAAATTCTGTCTCAAATCTCCAAATTCCCTTGCAAGGACACATGATCGTATATCTTGCAATTCTTTATCCTTCCATTTTTCCTTCTTTGATTACGATAGATGAATTTTTGCTTAAACTTTGAGACAAAGAAAATAATACTAATAATCTACATACAGTGTACAAAGCTAAATAATTGCAGACACAACAAAACAAGCATGTAAACGCTGTGAGTTACTTACAAACGTGGTCTCACCTGCCCATGTTTCTGTCAACGTAGCGAAGGAGTGAATATGCTTGATTCACTTCTATAAACGAGGTCTATTTGTTGACTCGCTACCGCCTGACGTACATAATTTAGTAGCTGTTAAGGAAATGTGCTGGTACAAAACAGCGCTACACTATAATGACGTCTTTTGTTACGTCATCGATCGTTATGTTTATATGACTTGTTAGGAACGTTAAAAAAAAAAATTATACATTTCTTACTGTAGTATTCTTATCGATTTATGTGGTTTTTCGTCTTTTTAAATCGTAGTTTATTTAACAACATATCTTCATATATAGAGGGTTAACGTATGGGTCGCGCACTGCGCTCCAAGTCTGAAGATCGCAGGTGTGATTCCCGCTGAGGTCACGGAATTTTCTTCGTTGATATATTTCTTCCGACCGCACTATGGCCCTGGGGTTAATTTAGTCTCTAACAGAAATCAGTACAACGGGTATTTTCTTGGGTTAAAAGCGACTTCTCTACTGCTACTAATACTGACTCTCTAGAAAATATGGAAGAGTCCTAACCTCCCGCTACACTGTGGGCCTCCATTGCTTATCATAGGGTTATCTTCGGTTTTATTTACTATATAAGATGAAGATTTGAAATATCAGAGCATTGTCTTGTTACGTACTGGGTGTCGCAAAGTCACTTGACACTACAAAGCTGCATTTAGACATATTTCTATTCGTTACTGTGTTTGAAATACTTTGAAATTTTGAAATTCCAGCTCTATTTCAAGTAATATATCACCTTCACTTTAATTTTCTTTTGAAATTTATTGTATGTATTTTCATTGTTTCATTATAAACTTCTAAATATGTATTTGTTTTCTGAATCCTTGTGGTCACCCTTATTGAAGTGCAGATGGTTTTATTTTATTTTATGAATCCGATATGCGCCTTAACATCTTTGGTCATATTGCTTTTCTGTATATCAGTGGGCCGTTTTTAGTATTGTTGTGTTCCTCTTTCTATTGTCGTGTGTTATATAGTAGAGCGTCTCGTTCAGGCACAGTGAAAACGTAAAGAAGGTGCAGGTAACGTGTGGGGTGAGGACGAGCCGTACAAAAATACGAGGGATGCACAAGGTTTTAGTTACAACATTTATGAAATTATATTTTCCAAAAACACACAAAACAAAAGAACACAAATTGAATAATGTTATCATATACATATTTTAACAAACAAGCAGTTGTAACGTTGAAGTAATTCAATATAACAAATCAAATTTGCTACTTACTCGTATATGATGTTGCTTTCAAGCAGCATTTTTACGTTCATGAATTTCATTCTCTGTATGACTAAGAATGTCACCATCTTTTGTGGCCAAATAACAAAACTACAGTATATTAGTGCTGCTTATGATTAGATTTTCTCCGGAGCGGTTGTTTGCGCGCTTTCAATCGGAGACCTCCGGTTATCTCCGATTGATGCAGCGCAGGTTGTATATGTGCTGTGGCGCAGACATACGCTTTCCACTGAGGATTCCTTTAATCGGATCAGGCAGTGATTCGAGTCCGCTGACGTCCGCGTATCTTTTAAAATAAGTTCTAATTTGTTGTTGTTTAATCTCTCTTTTATGTTAATCTCTCTCTCTTTCTTCGGCTCTTTTTTTTTTTGTGTTGCTTAAAGTGCTACGTTAGCCGACAGATTTTTTTTCTAGTTTTGAAATTGGAAAGCCGTATTAGTTTTATGTCATTGATCAAATTAATAACATTCAATCTAACTGCAAAACTAATGCAGAAGTAAAGCTTTTCAGTAGCTAATGTAAATATTTATACTTTAATTCTCCTAGAAACTCTCGTTTAATCGCAAACAGGATTTGTCAATTAGGCTATTATTCTAGTCGGTATAGTTTAACGTAAAATATATTAAGGGAGCTTCAGAATGAAACAAAAGAAACGTGGGCTATCAATGGAATAAAGTTTACTGTCCAACATAATTTATTCAGATTCTTCACCGGACAGGATTGTGATTATTGTGTTAAAAGGTGTCAGTATTTGAACTGCCTCTTCTAAAACGCGCCACTCCTGCTCTGTAATAAAAATATAAGTGGATATCAACTTAAGGATAATTGTAATTATATTATTACCAGATGTTTCTTTAGTTTCATTCAGAAATATTCTAATCCAAACAGTAAAATATAACTCAAGTTGTCTAAACAGTAAAATATAACTCAAGTCGTCTTGTAAATATTTCATTTGTTTTTTATTGCCTCGAAAGTTACGTTTTAGAGAAATTTCAAGACTTTTTCATAGACTGTGAGCCTTTGGGAACAATAGCACTATAACAATTTAAAAATAAATCGTATCAAATGTTTTGCGTAATTGTTTTCATCAAGTTCGCGTTTGTGCGATCGCTTCAAATGGTCTAACAAATTCGAAGTTCCACCACCCTTAGAGTAAATTCGCCCACAAAGTTTACAGTGTGCGACTTTATTATTACCTTCAACTAAATTAAAGAATTTCCATGCGACGGATATCCGATTTGGTGCCATTTTATTCCCCTCACAACCACCGTCAGTCCGTACGCGCCGGTCGTCCTTGAGCTAACTGTCGCTTCGCTCCGAACCCCCGCATCCCTCCGCATGTTCCCTGTTCCACCTACGGTAGTATCGGAGATCACCGGTGGAGAGCTTTATTCGTAATCTCCGATTCCTTCGCGGTAGTAGTCACTCCGATGAGCAGCACTGCAGTATATTGGTCTGAAGTGACAACACTATTTCCTAAACATAATTATCCCTTCTCAGAGTTCAATTTATTCAGGCACTGTACCTGACCAATATACTGTAGTTTTGTTAATTTTACCACAGAAGACTGTGATATTAGGCCTATGTTAGTCGTACATAGAATGCAATTCATGACCGTAAAAATGCTGCTTGAAAGCAACGTCATAATATAAGTAGCAAATTTGATTTGATATATTGAATTATTTCAACGTTACAATTGCTTGTTTGTTAAAATGCGTATATGATAACGTTATGCAGTTTGTGTGTTCTTTTGTTTTGTGTGTTTTTTGGAAAATATAATTTCAATTAATGCTCCGCCATAAATGTTGTAACTAAAACCTTGTGCATCCCTCGTGTTTATCGTACGGCCCGCCCTCTCCCCACACGTTACCTGCACTTTGTTTACGTTTTCACTGTGCCTAAATGAGACGTTCCATTGTAGATAACTTAGTTTGTATTCATGTAACTGATTTTAGTTTTTGATTAATGTTTATGATATTGCTAATTGAGACAATGATATATCATGATATGTAAATTTTCAATCCAGCATTTGCCTTTGTGACTGAGGGAAACCATGAAAACGTAAGTCAAATTTGCCGACCACAGATTTTGATCGCGGGAGCTCCCGAACGCGAGTCTCAAACGTTATCGTCTGAAACTGTACTCTCTTGTAACTCTGCCGTAACAACAATGTGACTTTGCCTGTACCTCTTGATTTAATCTGTCGCCAAGCCTACGCAACTGCATAATTTCAGAGTGTACAATGATTTGTTGTTAACCACAAACAGATCAAAGTGTCCAGGTAGTTTACTGGTCTCACGTAAATGAACCCCAGCTGGGAGCTTCCACTTGCAACTAGAATAGAATTGTCCCGGCAACATTCCAGCCTGATAATTGAAACAACGTCATGAAATACTCAAATGCTACGAATGCCTTTGTTTGATGACGAACTCACAATAGTCTTTAATGAATATGCCGATCGACAAAGTAGTAGGGGTGTTTCTAACTTAGGTCATTTATCAGACACCGAGCTGTTCAAGTAGGCTACAATACTTTCCAGAGTCTCTCTATAGCAGTGGTCTCCAATCTTTATTTACTAGACTAGACGCCAGTTCGGAAGGCGGTCGGCTGCTAGCGTTTGCGTCGAGAGAGACAGATAGTGAGAGAAAGGCATTGCCACATCTTACTTCACGCGCATGCGCAATACAAGTAGTTGAGGAGAGAATTTCAATTTTAAAAAGACAATAATGACCTTAGCCGTTGATTACTGCAATCATGGCAAACCTTTCATCAGAACATTATCAAATCTTACGTTCTATTAATAATGCTTATACCAAATTTTAAGATTTTTATGTGCGGTATTATTATTATTATTATTATTATTATTATTATTATTATTATTATTATTATTATTATGTTATCACACAGTTTTAATACGAAATGTATACGGTGTATTACTAGAAAAAATGATACACTATTTAAGTAGAAATTGTATTTAGGTCTATTTCTAGGCGCAAATTATTTTAGCTAGTTAAATACCCTAAAACAATAACTGCGAGTACCATGTTATATTGCCACATTTCGGTCACATTTAATATAAATTAGGATTTAATAAATATTCAGTACCTGATTTTAATCGAAGTCGCTGATTCTCTCATCAGTCCCGTCAGATTCTTCAGAGTCGGATTCTCGAAGGTACATATCTAATACTGTACGTCGCAGCATACTTTTATTAAAATCATCTAATTCAGAGACTGTTTTTTCACGACGAGGATGTTTTCCAGGAGAACGAAACGTGGCAGTTCCGCTCACATTAAAAGATTTGTTTCCTTCACTAACAATAATTCTTTGCACTGTTCGCAAACCCACACCACATGCTTCTGCAGTCGTCTCCTGCGCGTTGGCAACGTTGCGGCCAGCACCATGATGCCCGGCAGAGTTCTGCTCGTTAATGTTTTTTTTAAATAATTATACACCTTAAATACTATTTCCCGCGCCTGCCTGTGCAGTATTTGTCTTTTTATAGTATCTCCTTCCATTTACTTATCTTACACATACACAGTAGCCTATATGTTAGTTTTACTTATTCGATGTTTTAAAACACTCACACGTGAACAAAGTAACTCGAGAAGCACTTGTTACTGACTGATTCTGATTGGTTCTCCTGTTGAAGCATGTGACGTCACATACCATACAGGCTACGGCGCATCTAGCAGCCGTCCGCCTTCCGAATTGCCGTCTAGTTCTAGCGTACCTTCAAAATACATTTTTTTTTACCTTCCTACTCCAAACAGCATTGCAATTATATAACAGGCCTAAATAACAAAATACTGTGATGTTATATGCAAAAAAAATAGTATTATTATTATTATTATTATTAATATTATTATTATTATTATTATTATTATTAATATTATTATTATTAGTCTACACCTGTGGAGTAACATTTAGCGCGTCTGGCCGCAAAACCAGGTGGCCCGGGTTTGATTCCCAGTCGGGGCAAGTTACCTGGTTGAGGTTTTTTCCGGGGTTTCCCCTCAAACCCAAAAAGAGCAAATGCTGGATAACTTTCGGTGCTGGACCTCGGAGTCATTTCACCGGCATTATCACCTTCACCTCATTCAGACACTAAATAATCTGAGATATTGATAAAGCGTCGTAAAATAACCTACTAAAATAAAAAATTATTATTATTATTATTATTATTATTATTATATGACTCTTTTTAATACTACACTATACATTAGTGAGATCGAAACTCGAATATGCATCTATAGTTCAGAACTCTATTACAAGAACTGATTCGGCAGAATTGGAAAATATTGAAAGGACATTTATATCATTATGTTGGTACAGATTTCTCCCTAATAACTATGATAAAAAATGCGACCACTTTAAATGTCCAATCTTGAATGCTGGACGTCATGATTTCGATTACTTATTCTTATGTAAGGTTCTTAAAGGTGACATTAATTGTCAATCTTTCTTAAACAGTGTCAGCCTTCGTATTCCTATGAAGGACGTGAGACATCACAGACTCTTCTATATTAGAAATTCTAAATCTTTCTCGCCGGTCTCCAGATGTATTAAAAATGCTTAGAAATTCTAAATCTTTCTCGCCGGTCTCCAGATGTATTAAAAATGCTAACATACATATAGGCGATTTCGATCCATCAATGTATAGAAATATTAGAACATGGCAATGTCTTTGCTAACATTATTTGCATAATCTTTCTACACAAACTGGTAATACTTTTGTAAGAATCAACTCCTTTCCATGAAATATAATAGTATTAATTCTTGTAAATTAATAATCTATCTTATTCATTTTGTTGTTATCTCAATTATTTAATTTGTACCATAATTGTTCATTTTATTCCATTAATTGTATCATTGTGCTGGACTTTTATTGGCCTAAAGCTGTTGTCCAGCACATAAATATCAATAAATAATAGTAATAATAATAATAATAATAAATTATTATTATTATTATTATTATTATTATTATTATTATTATTATACACACAGTAGTTAATGATGCAACAATAATAGTAGGTCTAATGAATTATGTGAAGTATTATTGAACAAGGAAAAACAAGAGTTGATATTGTGAACTACAATAATTTTAAACAAGTATGATAAAATAAGTGTCAGCATTTGAACATATGTAGTCAGTGGGATGCATGTCCCAACACATAACCCCGCGTACCCCTGAGGGTAAGCGTACCATAGATTGAATACAATTTGTCTATTTTTATCTCATTTAAGTCTTACTGTTTATTACATATCTCTTCTTGATAATGCTGCTTTCGGGAAATCGAATAAAATATTTACATATCCATATTTGTGTCTAAGAAAGCAAGCTTGCAAAACCCTCCTTGATTACACAAAGGATAACTGCATGTTGTTTTCATTTACAACTCAAAAGTTTTCGACCAACTAAACAGGGCTAAATCCCAGTGATTGCAGACTATTTATAGTGGGCAAAATTAATGTTCTTAAGGGTTTCTCTCTTTGAACCGATATCAACACGAGAAACAATTGGAACACTGTCAAATTGTTTTAAATGTTTCTTCCTTCTTTAAATGTTATGCTTTATAGTAATATTAATTTCTTTTTGTTTTTTATTTGTATTGTAATTGTATTTGTATTTTGGCAGTGTTGATGAGAAGGACTATTTGCCTTAACTGCAACAGAATAAATAAATATCGTAGTTAATTTTCAGTTGATCTTATTCATTTTTCAACCGATCGATATATATTTTTTTTAAATTCATAAATGATATGTTTTCATATTTTGTGCATTTTGTGACCTGAAGTATTCAAAAATGTAACAATAAGTACATTACAATGCAGGGTGTCATGTAAAAAAAACAAACTCCTTGGCACATCATTTATAAATTAAAAACATAGTCTTCTAAAACTTGTTCAAAATATTCATCTTTTATCCCTGTAACTTTCGTATATTCAGCCCACATTAGTTTGACTTTTTAGCAAGTCTAAACTTTGTAATATACATTTTATTCTACATAGCACAAGTTTGTACAGCCCTAAACCAAGGTTATGTTATCTGTGTAACTAAACTGATTCAATCAAACTTGACACAGAGTTGTGTAACTTCGTACTCACACTTGGGAAGTACAAGAAAACGTTCTTGTCTGTGATGTACTTGCTCAGAGTTGTACGAAGCACTAATAGATGGAGTTGCAAGACTGTTCAGGAACTCAATAGTACATACTCTAACTTCGACTTCGCCTTTCTAACTTCGCAGAGTGACAAATTACAAAACTAGCTGTAGGTTGATGAAACTACTATTGCAACAAAAGTATATCTGTACATAACCACGTAAACGGTAAAGCCAACAACATTAGAGGCGACATCGGCCCAGAAGATGGCGAGAGATTAAGATTCCCTCCTTTACAAGTAATAGGCATTAATGATAGTAGGGATGTCACGCATTGTATTCTTCACCTGACATAATTAGGAACATTAAATCCAGACGTTTGACATGGGCAGGGCATATAGCACGTATGGGTGAATCCAGAAATTCATATTATAGAGTGTTAGTTGGGAGACCGGAGGGAAAAAGACCTTTGGGGAGGTCGAGACGTAGATGGGACGATAATATTAAAATGGATTTGAGGAAGGTGGGATATGATGATAGATACTGGATTAATCTTGCACGGGATAGGGACCAATGGCGGGATTATGTGAGGGCGGCAATAAACCTGCGGGTTCCTTAGAAGCCATTTGTAAGTAAGGCCCGCTGCCATTTCCAAGGAAATACTCGTGGTATTCACTTCTGTTAAAGACTGAGTAGACCCCAGGGCCATAGTGCAGCTGGAAAGATTAGATCAAAGGAAAAATCCATGATCCCAAAGAAAATCCACCTTGTGATCTTCTGGCTTGTAGCGTTACGCCTTAACCGCGATGCTACCGTGCGCCACACATATTCACATACATACAGAAAATCTAATGTACATTGCATACGTATATGCATAAAGGGATTTGTACGGTCTAAAAATCTTAAAGCTAGTCCCAGCTCGGCCAGTTTATCTCTGAACACGAAATGAACCAGAGTCCGAGAGTGTTTTAAAGGTACAGGATTACTACAAAATCAATAGGCACTTTCCATGTTGTATGCAACAAAAACTAAAATAAGGTACACGAGCCATATTCCGACACTCTAAGCTTTGAAAATTTATATTTATTTTTTTATTCAACTTGAAAACTTTATAATTTGTATACGTTTAGTATATTTACACAAATACTGAGAAAAAAAATATTTCAGGTGTATACGTACAGTGAAATTCAAACAGTAGAACGAATTTGAAAAGTTTACAAAGTGTCGGAATTGCGACCCTGTGGTCCTAATTCCGACACATGATGTACCTTAATTCCGACACATAAACAAATTTAACAATAACCTTATGAAACATTAAGGCAGCCTTACATAAGTGAAATTAATTACTTCTAAACCATTTTCATTATATTTATTACTATAATTAGCAAGTTAAATAAAGCTAAACACATTCAATATGGTGACACAATACAAGCAGGATGATTTGAGAGAAAAAAAAAACAAGGTAGAAAATTTCAACACATATTCTTGATTGAAACTTTGGTACATAGAAAATGGATAGAAAAATCCTTTGACTGGAGAAATACATTATCAGTCTTCTTCACAATCAGGACAAACGAAGGATCTTCGAAAATCAGCACTCATGTCAGCACATTCTTCATGCACATACTTCTTACTTGCAGCACAATCGCATATCGGCGACTCTGTCCACCATACATATTGTGCAAAACCAGCTTCCTTTTCTCTTTGAAGGCATTCCACTTGGTCCTGATTCTTGATAATCCTAAGTTTGGGTGAAGTCAAAATTTCTGTGAAGCTTGTTGACAGCCTTTCGTCATTCACAGCAGCTCCACTATCATTAGCACATTCAGTGACTGATGAGTTGCAAAGCTCACTGTTACCGTCACTCTCCTCGTCGGATTCTAACCCCTCTCTATCTTTTTTGGATGGTTGCAAAAAATATAAATCAGAGGGAGCGAATGCACTATCTGGCATTACCTCAAGGTTAAATGAACAGATCCCAGTGGCCCTAAACCCAGACATGATATTGTTAGGTGTCATGGACTTCAACCAAACGTCGGAAAAATTCTCCCAAATCTTGCTTTCGTAATGGTTCTTTCGCCATGATTGCTCCAGTACCGCAAAACTGCCGGATCCCAGTATTGTTCGAAGGGTCCGAAAACTGTCTTGTCTAGAGGCTGCAATTCGTGTGTGCAATCACTCGGCAAGCAAAACAATATTATGCCATGCTCATCTGCTACATCAACGATATTGGCATCAAGATGAGATTTTGCACCATCGAAAATGAGCAAAGATTTGCCGACAGATTTAAATTTAGCAAAATGAGCTAGCCATTTAATAAAGACCTGACACGTCATTGAGCCCTTTTCTGTCATTTCAATAGCTGTGCCTGGGGGGCATGTCATCATCCCATTCCGGTCGTCTCCTTTTTCCTTTGAAGAGAATCATGGGAGGAATTGCTTGACCTACTGCGTTGCAACAAGCTACAATTGTTATATTTTCTCCATGTTCTGGTGCAATCAAATGTAAGCGTTTAGTGCCTTTAGTAGCAAAAACTTCCTGTGTGTGATGAAGAGTCAATCGACACCCCTTCTCATCGATATTGTAAATATTCTCAGGTTTTCCCATAAATCCATGTTCGACCATTATGGCTTCCAGTTTATCAAAATAGTCTTTCACAATTACACGATTTAGTTTCATTACCCTACCCTGGTTCAAAGTTTGCGCTTTCCTTTTTGACACATCTTGATGCCGCTTTAGAAATAATTTCATCCACTTCCTACCAGCTAACCCTAAGTTTTTATTAAAATTATTATTTATGCCGTTTATTTCACAAAATGTGAAAACAGTTCTTTTCACAAGTTTACTAGTCAACGGCATCCCTACATCTGCAAGTCGGAAAAGTAGCTACACAAATTCTCTTTCTTGCGCGAAGCTTAAAAGTGCAGGACGACGAATATCTTTCTTTTCAGCCCCGGCATTGACATGATACCTAAGGATGTTCCTAGCTATACCGTAGCGTGTAGCAGCTGTGTTAAGAGCATACCATTCTTCACAGCTGCAACAGCCCGTACCATTACATCCTCAGAAATTTTCGCTATGGCTTACCCATAATCTAAAATAAAGGAGAGGTATTAAAGATAACGAATTTTGCACCTAATTTCTGAGCTAAGCATGCAGTGATTTTGGTAAAATGCATTAATACTGCTAAGTATGCCGTTCCAACACTAAAGAGCATTAAATAACTCGAATTTATATTGGGATGCTTTATCATAAATCTTGTGGTAGGCATAACTGAAGTCAGTGCAACAGGGTTCATAATTCCGACATGTGTCGGATTTAAGAGCACCTCGTTTGCTGTTACTAATCGCGCTATTACACAATCCATATCGATAGATTCTGAAATTAATGAACGTCATATTAAACTACAATACTTTACACTGTGAATGATGTCCAATGTGAATTACATACCTTTGTCAAAAGCAGAATACTCAGAAAAATATGCTTCCTTCAGACAATACTTCTATCACACAAAATGTCTACTCACGCTCTGATCGGCAGACAAACGCTTCTGCAAACTTGTTTATCACGGAACTGATATTGCTCTAAGACTTCTTCAAGAAATTGCAGTCCTCTGTCGGTTTAGACCACAAGTTTTTTCAGCAGAGCCCACTGTCGTAATTAAGACCATGTCGGAAAATAGCTCACCTACCTTGTAATTGCGATATCGCCATGCCTTTTGCGCTGTTAGGTTAAGAAACTGTTGACGGGGAGAACTTCATCTTCCAATAGATGGAGCATCACCTTACTAGCACTGGAGTGTTGGGAAAATGTAAATTGTTTGGACGAAACATTTCCACAGCGCTGGATTAGCCGTGAAAAAAAAAACACGACAACCGTGCTATCATACGGTGGCCACCAAGGAGCCCCGATCTCACACGTACGGTTTATTTCTTTTTTTTTTTTGAGGATATGTAAAGACAAGGTTTATGTCCTCCACTTCCTAATGATTTAGATGAGTTGTAACAACTCATCACGAAAGCTGTAGCAAGTGTCGACGCAAGTATGTTACATCAGGTGAAATAGAGTGTAACTTTGACGTTTGCCGTGTGATACAAGGAGCACATGTTGAACATTTGTGAGTTCCCAAAGTAAACTTTAAGAATTACTTTATAAATTTATTCCTGATAGCCAGGCTTCAAGACTTCGGACCCGATAGAGTAGTTCAGTGAGAAATCCGCATAACTGCGTACTGAGTATAGTGGTAAAGCGTACAGTGGGTGGGAGTACTGTAGAATGAATGCCAACAAATACGCAAAGGAAAACGCTCTGGATTTGAAGGTTTTGACGAATAATTATTTGGTTTTCATACAAACCTATTTTCAAACTGTCTGAAACTATTACACGGTTAGAAAAGTCAGAGCAAGAGATGCCGGAAGCCCTCAAATTAGTTGAGGAAATGACACAGAGAATTAATGAGACACCAAGTACACAGGTTACTGAACGTGTAAAACAGAAGTGAAAGTCAATTTTATGTAAAATTAATGGATATGCAACATTGTGTAATATAAACAGCAAATTAGTGGACATAGAATACCCGAGAATAAAGGACTGTCTCTTAGAGACTGCAGTGATATTAGGTTTTTTCGTTTTGCTCCTATCACGTCATGCGACGTAGAGAGCAGCTTTTCACAGTACAAACTGTGTTTGGCAGATAACCGAAAAAGATTTATGTTTGAGACACTGAAAATGTATCTTGTAGTACATTGCAATTCGGTACTGTAACTGCACTTCCTAAAGACGATCAATAGGATAAATGAAGAAATTAAAACTGCTACATGTTTATTTCCACCATTGACACTGTCTATAATTAAACACAAATGCTTATAAAAGACAGGGGAATAAATGCTTTTCACATTCTTTTGACATTGTCATTGTGTAATGTATATTTATTTTCAGAATGTACATATGTGTGTTTCCCCATACTACCGTACTCTATTCTAAACAGCAACGTTGTAACCTCAACACATCTCTACCTTTCACTACCTGCAGCGAGTCAACAGCCTATAGTACATGCACAGTAAACTTATTGTATCGGGTCCAAAGTCTTGAAGCCTGCTGATAACATTAATATTTTTGGATTTATAAAACATTGAAACTGTAGGGTAAAGGTTGGTAATATCGTGATAATTTAAAATAAAATGCAATTTTCTTCAAAACAAAATTTCATAATATAACTAAATTGACACTGATGAAAGTTCAGAGTATTCCTTACACATACATTATAGAATAAACATAAACAATTTTGAGACTTTGGAGGAAAAAAGTTAAGTGATTAAATGAAATTATACCTAGTAATATCGTGATATATAGAGTATTATCGTGATAGATGTTTGATAATATCGTGATAATTCTTTTAACTTAGACTGCAAATATACAAATTCAAATTAAACTTAATTAAAGCTTGGAACATTAGCTTCCAGTCAACATAGCATCTAATACAAAGTCCCTTTCAAGTAATATTGCCAACCTTACAATTAAAGACACTGAAAGGTCCTCGCAAACTGAACACTTTAAGCACCAATCACTGTCATCATTTGAGAATTCCACGGATTTGTCGCATTCAAAGCACATGAACTGGGGTAAATCATCAGCATTAGCTCATAGTTCATGATACCATCTTGTGCAAAATATGCACTGAATCCACTGTGCCCCATTACGAGCTGCAACATCTCTTGAATACGTGCCATGACACACTTTGCAAGCCGTTTCATTCTCTTCAGAACTAGACGAAGAAGGCTCTGTTGAGGGAGCTGAGTTTGCTGCTTCTGTCTTCTTTGGTATACCACGAAATCTTTTCTCTGGTAGTGGAGTAAGCACTCTGGCTTTTGGATCTACATTTCTGCGGCGCTTTCCACCATTACCATCAGAGCATTTGGGCAAGCACAAGGTGATCCCTACAATCCCGTTGATACTGTCTGATGTAAGTGTTGCTGTTCGAGTTTGAAATCTCCATCTCCAGCTATTAGGCGAGAAGATGCAATTGCTTCAGATTGTTCTGCATTGCGATTCATGGGATAAATTCCAGCTTTTCTAAACCCATTTCCAATCTTTTCTGCACTAAATGCAATTGCATAAGGCACAGAAAACAACTTGCCAAAGTCGAATCTAGTTGGAGCACCTACAGGATTGTTACGTTTGTAACGGTCAAGTTTGTTGGCCCATGCATTCTTCAATGATTTATAAACGCTGAGATCCAGTGGTTGAAGAATGTGGCTGCAATGACTCGGAAATGTCATCAAGTGGATATCATTTTCACGAGCAAAATCAATGACGCCTATTCCCACATGTGATGCGTGAGAATCTAATAATAGGAACACTGGTCTGGCTGGTGAAATGTTCCTTACAAAGTGATTCATCCATTTTAAGAAAAGTTCTGAACTTATCCAGCCATTCTTCGATGCACTGATTAGTTATGCTGTTGGAGCGTCTTTGTCCAAACCATTTAGTAGTCTCACGCCTTTAAAAATTATCATAGGTGGAATTGCGGTTCCAGAGGCACTACAGCAACCTAATACAGTTTGTGTTACTCCCGACTCCGCAAAAGTTTTGCTGTAAATTATTTTCTTTCCTGTTTCCGCGACGATTTTCGAAGGCTTCACCACAAAAGTGACTCCTGTCTCGTCACAGTTAAACATTATTTCTGGCTTCTGTGTCAGCTGAAGCTTGGCTACTGTATATTCCAGTTTATCGTAGAAGTCCTCAATGTTTTCTTTATTAGCTGTAACAGTTCGACTTGCTGCTAACTTTTCTGGTGCTCTCAATGATAAGCCATATCTTTGTCTGAATGACCACCACCAAAATGGTCCTGTTAAATGAAGAGGTTTTTGAAGTGGCTTTCGACAACTCAAATGTAAGACGCTTTATTTGTATCACATTCAGCCTAAAACCTAATTCTTGCATTTCAATTATATACTTCACTAACCTCAGGTCTACTAATTTAGGTATCGGTAGCATGAATGGACGCCCGAGTTTAGGAGCTTTAAATGGCCCGCCCTCTCCAACATCAGCATTTCCAACGTTACGACTAATATGAACCTTCAGTGTACTCCAGGGTACACCACACTCCTTTGCTGCCTTGTATATAGTCCAATTATCATTCAACACCTTTTTCACAGCATTTTGTAGGTTGACAACACTGTACGTTCGTCTTTTGTTGACTTTCCTATCACCGTTGCTAGCAGAAGACGGAACGGAACTGTAAGGAAGAAGGCATAATTCGTAAGCCTCCCTCCGCCATATGTATCAAGCTACATAAACTGCTTGCATTCTAAAAAATCGAGACATGTTACACTTGTATAAAATCGTCAGAGTATGTGTCTATACAGCATATTAAAGACGTACTGCTAATATATCGACAGGCACTAATTTTTATGTTTACTCACCCGGTTTTACTACACTTTTCATTCTTTGTTGAAGTCTGTACACTCATATGTGCATTCTCCTGCGGCGCCATTATGCTCACTAAAGGGCCACTGCCTGTCGGTCGGACTGCCTTGACAAACGCGCTTCTATTCCGATTGGTAATCCCTTGGTAGACCTTCAAACATGGTATCACAATATTACTGCTATCACGATATTACCAACCTTTACCCTATATTTATTTTTAGTCTGTATTACCCATACCCTCTCTAAACTTCAAAGCACCCACATGAGCCCGATGAAGATTAACATTTATTAATAGATTAATAATATTTATCCACTTTATCCATGTTACAATATTACAGTTTGGCTAAAGATAAGCCTAAGTCTAGAAAGAAGCACATCAACCCAATAATAACTTAATAAGTAGGGGAGAGTCGGGTAGTATCGGACAACGGGTAATATCGGACAGTGAGTTTCTTTCATCTACCACACGATGATAGTACCTGATTGACATGGTTACGTTTCTGTGATGTCGCATAGAGAACCTTAACCATGGAATTCAGGTACTACCATATGGTGGTAGATGAAAGAAACGCACTGTTCGATACTACCCGATGTCCGATACTACCCGACTCTATATCAATATGCGTAATATGAAAATGAGCATTCACTTATCTTTGTGTAATAATCAACTCACGATTTAATGTAGCATATTGCTGTCCTGGATGCATTATTAAATTAAAAATTATGTATGTAGATTATATTTAATGTTTTAGCATTGACCAAATTTATACTCTTTAATGAAATTCTATCACAAAAATCGAATGGAATTTTTAGCTCAACCACATGATCATAATGCAATAGGAAATAAAATTCTTACTTTAGTTGAACCTAATGTAAATGCTTCACATCTGCCGCTTTACTACATAGTATAAATATTATGGTCCTCGTCTATATAATTTTATAATAACATTTCATCCGGAATTGGCTATTTTTAGTAATGAAATTTTCAAATTCAGAATTAAATAACTCATATGACAGACGTCTCTAATTTATATTAAGTATTGTAAAGCAAGTTTATTTCTTCCCTAAGAAAATTATTTCTCTCAATCTTATCTTTGTTACTATATCAACATAATTTGCTACTATACACTAATAAAAATATTAACCCATCTATCATCAATCCCAACATTATCTCTTTCTTCACTCTGAAATTATTATATAAATTACCTCAGTTATTACTAGTAGTGTATTATTGCTACTAAGTTTATTATCATTTTTATGTAGCTTACTTCTGAAGTATCTTATTCTGGTGTTTAAATGTTAGTCTACAAAATGTGCATATCTGTGATTTATGTTATGTTTTTGATTATCTTCTTTTCTTAAGAATCTGATCCTGGTATAAGCATTTCAAATTTTATTTTATAAAGAATAGGGAGTTTTACTTTTCTGAATTGTGTATAATCTGTGTAATACATTGGTATCAGATTGTTTTATTTCAATTCAGAAAAAAAGATATATTTTTTTGTGAATCGTGTAAAATTTTGTATCATTCTCAAGTTATTTTATCAAAACGGAACTGTCCCCAAACACGAGCTTTGCGCTTTCGCGGTATTTTCATGTAACGTTTTATGTTTTTATGTTTTTTTATATACTTGCCATACGAAGGCGTAAAATACGAACGTTTCTTGTAAATCTTAGTTACAGGTGTAGGAAGAGATTTCATGTCTCTTCACTTTTATGATCAACAATTATTAATATCTGTTCATTTTATTAAAAAGAAAAAACTCTTATCGCACTAGGAGAAAAAGTAATATGCGTTACAAGAGCGGTGTGTTGAAGTTTTCATGTTCGAGGAAAAGTTTGAAAAAGCGAAACGTAGTTGAGCTTTTTAATTTCCGAGAATTGAAAGAAAACATACCGCTCGTGTATCGTACATTATTTTGTGCGAAGATCGTTTATTACATACCTGAAAGAGGAATTTCTAATTAGTTGCAATGAAATCTCCATCTTGGTTTCTGTTCAATGACGGCAATTTTGAAAAACAAAAATATCTATCTTCAACATTGTTGCTTTAAAATGTTTTCTGTGTTTACTATACTCCAGCAGGCCGTGATATACGTCTGTCTTTTTTTTTTCCCCCAGTCTATAAATGCGAACTTAAAACAAACGGCTTCCTTAATGTTACATTCATCACGAAATGCAGTGACTTTAGTGGAGTTGTAGAGTTTACTTAATTTTTGCAAATATTTTAAAACAATAATTAACAGTGCAATTTAGGTGAAATTGCAGTGGTAAGTTTCCAATTTATAATTATTACTATATTGAACGTCTCTAAAAATAATATGTTAAAAGCCTAAAGCAGTAAAATCAATATGTCACTTAAGCGATAAGAAGAGGGAAATTGTTATGTGTGTTCGGTTGGGAATACTGAATGTGGAATTTTAGACTTACCGCGGGTTGGTTTTGTGCGGAAACCAAGCAAATACGCACGATCTCGCACAAAAGTATTTAATCTAATTGACCGAGCTCGAGTAGCCCTTAAAGATTTCTGTTCGAACCCTACATAGGCTACTTACTTACTTACTTACTTACTTACTTACTTACTTACTTACTTACTTACTTACTTACTTACTTACATAGGTGAATACACAAACCGTACATATAAGAAAGACAACACTGTAAGTTCAGTGACATGGAACATTTATCCAAATGTACAAGTATCACAGTCCTATAGGAAGCTTATTCCCATGATCTTGCATTCTACATTTGCGAACACAAGTCTGAAAGTTTGTTTAATTTCAAGAGTGCATTTTCTTGCGAATCTTTTAACTGAGCCTGCCTGATACAGAACAGTTCCTCCTCCGCTATATATTATTGTAATAGAGGATTCAGCTTAAGGCTTCTTACACACCGAGCGGGAGGATATCAATGTTACGGTTGGGTCGATAATAGTCTCGTTTAGTTTTTCTGTTCGGCTGGCAAGGGAACTCCCTCAGGCTGCACTCATTATCCCAGGCGGTGTGTCGAGATGATTATCCAGGAACCAGACAAATAAGATGGCACCTATATTGCCGTGTTGCCTTAATGAGAATAGCAGCCGTGTTGTGCCGGTCTTCAAAGCAACGTTTCTTGATTTTACGTGCAACAAACAGATACTTGTTTTAAATTGTTGAAACACGTAAACAGCTGGAGGCTATTTATATCAACAACAGTGTGCGCTGTATTAGAAAGCTGCACATGGAGCGACTACAAGAGAAAACGTCTTGTACGAAACATTTGTGAATCTGAAAATAGGGACATAATAAAATTACTGCTTGTAACTGAGAATCTTTGTTTTATAGATTTGGCAAAAGCATTTGATAGAATCAATAAAAAACATTGTTGGATATTTTAATCAAAAATAGTTGCCTGAAATAATTAATAGCCTACACATTTTCATTAAAATCTATAGAGTAACAAAATTAAAAATTAAATTAGTAAATGAAAAAATTATCTCAAGAACTTATTAGTTACCCAAGGTCTAAGACAGGGCTGCTGTTTATTCCCGTTGCATTTCAATATGTATATGGATGATATATTAAACAATCTTGAAGAGTGATATGAAAATCTTCTTATCAAATATAAGACCCTACTTCAAGACCAACAGCAGAATTACTGGTAAGTTTGGAGAAACAGTGAAAATTCTTTGTTTCCATCCTGTATGTGCTTGAGACAGAGTTTAATACAAGAAAGAAGTGTAAAAGCTCCCAATTTACAGAAAGAGCTCAGAAGTAAGTTTATTTCATCTGCCGTAACATGTAAAAAATACTTCTCTGAATTTGTGATTGTTTGCGAATACAGACTGAGAACAGAGGAATACTATTTAATGTATAAAGACTTGTAAACTCTCGCATTCTATGTTTCAAATAGACATATAATAAGAAATATTAACAAATAGTGCAATAATAAATAACTGTTGCAGCTATGTTTGTTGTATCTTGAAAAGGTTGTATTCAGTTTGTATTTCCAGTACTAAACTAATTTACAAAGCTAGGAAATAATATAATTTTGTTATGTGTGTTTAAGTACAGTGTGTCTAAAATTACAATAATTATTGTACCATGCGTCATTCTGAAATTAAAATCATGGAGTAGATATAACGACCACCTGCATGAGCCGCCAGAGCTCACCGTGGCAGTAAACTGCTTTGGCAGCGAAACTACAAACAACTTGTAACTGCTGCGGCTGGCTCCGTCTGTCGTTCTCTCTTTCAAGGTTTTTTTAGCACTTTGTGCACACGAGTTACCCATCCATGGTTTTGATGATGAAGTAGATAACGAAATTGAAGATGCGTTCAAAAAATGATTGGAGGCATGTTTGTTAAATCTAGAGGAAAGTATAAGAAGACATACTACAATTGTCTTTAAAAATTTCTGAATTATAAAAAAATTACGTATTAATGAGAAAACATTGGTTGCTTATAAAGTTACAGCATGTTCTGTAATAAAGTTACAGCATGTTCTGTAAAAGTTCTTGTTCTTTTTTAATTTATAAATGATTGTATGTCACAATTTACTTACAACACGTGTTGTAAGTAATTACTTACTGCAAGTTATTTCCAGCGTTTCCGTAGCAACCATTGAACGTGTTGTATCTTCCAGTTACATGGCATGCAAGAGTGATGGTAAATGTGCAAAAAGAGCATGATTGTGCAAAAAACAATATTTAAATATCAATGTAATGCAAACACACGCTCTCAAAGACGCTCTGGAACTACGTAAGATCAGTGCCGGATTTATGCCTAGACAACTTAGGCAGTTGCCTAGGGCGGCAATTTCCAGGGGGCGGAATTCTCTCTCTCTCTCTCTCTCTCTCTCTCTCTCTCTCTCTCTGTCTTTTTTCTTTCCTTTTTTCCCTCATTTTCATTTTTACACTGAAATTTGTTTTTAAAACATTTGTTGGTAAATCTTTTCTGAAGTCTGTTCTAGAACACCTTGTGGAAGTCGGATATTGTACTGTTATCGCATTGTCGCGGTCGCGGCGAGAGTAAAAGGAAAGTGTGCAGCTATATAATTATACTAGTGGCTTGTGCAGCAAATGCTGCTGCAAACTAAGTTCGTTAGATGTTCAAATAAAAATTTTTCAGATTTATTTTCAATGAAGAATACTTGTCTTTTTGATAGTTATTTGCATCCATAGTAATGAAACATACTCCCTCTCAATGGATTTTTTTAGGCCAAATACTTTTTCTTGAACCTATCCAACTTCAGTTTTTGAGTTTCAACGCGAAAACGCAAGTATCAATGTCAGGACGATAGCAGTAGCTATTTCAGGTCATTGTGGATTGTAGGCAAAAGTTAAAAAAATGTCAGGTTTGCTAAGCTTTCGAACAATAGCATTTTCGTATAGCTGCTATATGTAGAACTTGAAATGTAGAGCGTAAAATCATTTTATCCTACTAAGAGATCTTGCTGAAATGATCTGGAGACTACAAAATTTTCTAGGCCTCTTATTTTATCAGTAAGTAATACCTTTTTATCTTTTCTTAGGAACTGTAATTTTTGCGCTCTCTCGAGCCAATACTGAAGACAATGACACATATTAATATCAACACCACACCGCCATTAAGTATATGAAAAAGACCCAACCCCACTGGTTTAATAAGTATAAAAATATTTGAATTTTAATAACAATATTATTATCTTAAGTTTTGTAGTTATATGTAGCAGTCACTCAGTGAATTATAGAAATGAAGATCTGAATTGAGATATTCTCTACATTTACTTACATAACCTCAAAACGTTTCACTTTCATGTCATCAATATAGCATCAATATTATGTACAATTAATGAAAAATAGACGCATCATGATATTAACTATAATAATATTTAATTTCTAATGGTAATAATGTCATCAAACCAGCTCAAGTTTCGTAGATTTGAATATCCAATACACAGCTGTACTCAGAAAATTATACACTACAGAATCAGTTTTTAATAACAAACTGAATTGAGCTCTAAATATGTCGGCAATCCTGCAGGTCATGGCCTTCGTGTAATAGCCTGTTGTTTATTGTAGTGTGTGTTTTGTTCTGAAATTCAATCAAGTCGGTCGTGATTCAATAAAATTAGTTCTCAAAACTGACAACAGATGGATTTTGTAAAATAGGAAAATGATGTAGGAAAATTGACATTTCACTGAAAACTACTACTTTTCCGAAAAACTTTGGATGCCAGGCATGAAAATGAGGGGTCACTCATTAAAATCCTTTCAGCCGTTTTCCCGTAATTTCCATTACCAGTTGAAATTATATATATATATATATATATATATATATATATATATATATATAGATTGTAATGTAATACCGGTAACACATTAATATACTACGAAACTGCTTAAATTTAACTGCTTGTATAAACAACAATGTATTGTTGAAAATCAAATTGGATGCGTGTTTATTATTTATCGCTATGAATAGTAATCAGAACTCTCAATTACATTTCCAATGTAATATATCGTCAACAATACTATTTAATCACTTTCCAGCACGTGCACTATATAATTCGATATGAAAGGTTTATTCCGCAAAGAGTTGAAGTTTATTTTTCAATTTACTTTATATTTCCTATCGAAGTAAGAAATACTCGTAATAATTATACCACCAACAAAACCAGTGCTTAAAAATGAATCACAGCCTGCCTTTCACAAATCAATTTTGTTTCAACAATGAATAAGTTTGAATATGAGCTGTTGAGAGCAGAAGTGGTGTAAGTCAAAAATACGTAATGAGCAGGGAACGGATTTATATGGACTAAAAATATATGAAATATGTAAATATATATGTAGTTATTTTTACCAAAATATGGAATTAAATATGGATTTTTACCAAAATATGGAATTAAATATGGACTTAAAATTATAAAAAAATGACTATGTACGTTAAATATTGGTACATTTTAATCAAACTAAACAAAAAATATAATGGACGTACCTTATCTTCCAATGTAGTTTCAACAAAACACAATTTTTATTGTCTGTTACCATAACAATAGGTTACAAACATTTCTTTCAAGTGCTGAAAAGTGAATCTTCTTCTATTGTCTCTGAGGATAGATTTATACTGACTAAAAGAGCGTTCGACGTCACAAGAAGTAACTGGTACATAATTCAATTTCACAATGTCTGCTGGGGATAAGTCCAAGTTAATCTTCACTGTTGATTCACCACTCATCACAGCAACAACCTTTTGTAGTTCTTCATATCCAGGGTTTTTTGAAAGTACAGTGTCCACCTTAGCTCTTACTGCATCTGCAACTTTACCTCTACCACGATTCAGTTGTTCCACAGTACTATTTATAATTTCAAAACTTTCAGATAGTGAAAGGTGCCTATTTTGGAGACTTTTGAGCGTTTTTATGATGCATGAAAATGTATGCTGAATGTGAGCTAAGTCATTCTTCACACTTATGTCACAGGTAACTGTTTTCGCAGTATCAATTGAGACTGCATCTTCAGAGTCCAATGCAAGGAGAACATTGTTAATAGAGTCTGTATGTTCGGCATAATATTCAACTGCTTCTAGCCATGTACCCCATCTAGTTAAAATTGGCTTTGGTGGCAATGGAATTTCAGGGTACATTTCTTTCAACACGTTAACTCTACTGGGAGCTTTGAGAAATACTTTTTTCACTGATGAAATCAACAAATCTACTTTAGGGAAATTGTCTCTGACCACTTCTGCCACACGATGAAATGCATGCGCCACACAAGTAAAATGAGTCAATTTAGGATATACAACAGATAATGCTTGTCCAGCTTTGACCATATAAGGGGCAGCATCGCTAATAAAGAATAACACATTATCGTACATAATACCCTTTGGCCACAGGATACCCATAGCTTCGTTGAACAGTTTAACTATAGTTTTGTTATTGCACTTTTCTAGAACATCACAATGTAAAAGAATTCGTTCAGAATATTGTTCACTTAACAAACCGATAACTACATTACCAACAAGTCTACCTTCTTTGTCGGGAGTCTCATCAATGGAAACCCAAATTGAACTATCTTTAATTTCATCTCTTATCTTCTGTATTGTCTCATCGTAGATGGATGGAGCATACGTCTTCCTAAGTGTTGACTCATCCGGGATTGTATGTTGAGTATATTTTTCAAGGAATTCCCTGAAGACCTTATTCTTTAGTTTGTAGAGAGGAATATCAGCAGAGATGAGAGAACGGCACAGGTCGATGTTAAACTCAGATCTTACATTCGATGTTGTTGGTTGTGTTAAAAACAATTGTCTCTGCTTGGAATTTAGTTGTTTGTTGGCCTGATGTTTACTAGTTGTAATGTGTTGTTGCACCAGGAACTTTTGTGTAGATGATACTGCACACTGACACAAATTACAAAATAATATTTTATTGTCAGTTGATAAACCATCTTCTTTAAATTCTGAAATGTAACTTGTTAGTTTTGATTTTAAATTGACTGAATGACGTACTTTTGGCATATTTACCGTCTTTATAGTATGATTTACAAAACTGAACCTATGTGTACTCTGACTGGCATTTAACTGTTGAGCTGCACAACTGAAGTCTGTTAAAAATTTTAAATTAAATTAATACAGTTTTGTAACTTACTTTCCCATTGTTGATAGGACTGCTAATTTTCAAATAACTCTGATGTTAAAGGGATTACTGAACATGTGTTTAAATCTCTATTGTTGAAATGTATTTTTAAAAGTTAATGGAATTTTGTTTTGTTTTATTGTTAAACCTAATATAATATGGACTGTTTTATATGAAATATGGAAAATATATGGAAATTAACGAAAATATGTACTAAACTCTAAAATATGGAAAAATATGGAAAATAAAAGTAGGATTTTTCAACCCTACACATTGTGAAACATAAAGATAATGCAAAATATAAATTATATTAGCTTTATAAGTAAATATGTATTTACATATAAATCCTTTCCCTGGTAATGAGTGATAAAGTAAACATTCTGTAAAATAGAGCGCAAAGTAGCAATTAATATTCACTTTATTTAAACTATTAGTATTCAGTGGCTATCACTAAGGACATATTAATTGCTACTTTGCGCTGTATTTTACAGAAATTTACCAATTTTGACTTACACCACTTCTGCTCTGAACGGCTCATATGTTTCTGTGCATCGAATCTGATGTGCTTCGTCAGATCGACTTCGATGAGATCATCAATGCTTTCTCTGTGAAGAAAGTGCGAAGGAAATCTTTATAATTCACAAGTAAGATGCATGTATTTTGGTTCCAGTAATTTGTTTTGTGAACAGTAACATTTCATTACAATGGTATCACATTATTTTCAATGGTATCACATTGATTAAAAATTGGTTTGATTCCAATATATTTGTCTTAAATCATTCTAAAACCACGGTTGTACCATTTTCGTTAATATCTGTTGGTATGAAATCTCCTGGTTCGCTCTTGTGTTTAAAAACTCATACATCCTATTGTTGTTCTAATAGTTGTAACTGTTCTATTCTAAATGAAACTCCTCAAGTTAAATATCTCGGAATAATAATCGACCAACATTTACGTTGGGATAAACATGTTCTTTTTCTGTGCAATAGATTAAGAAAAATTATTCACTATTTTGTCATCCTACGAAATTACCTGACTGCCCATACTTTACGACTGATTTACCTCGTATTAGTACAAGCTATATTACAATGCGGCATTATAGGATGGGGTAGTGCTTATAGTACCTCCCTCATGCCAATAACTCTGCTACAGAAAATAATAATAAAAATATGCCTTAATAAACCTCTTGATAATCCTTCAGAGCTGCTGTATTCAGAATTTAAAGTATTTGACTTCCATCAAATATATAACAATGTATTACTGAATTTCGTACATAAAAACCGAAACATATTTAATTTATATAAATATAAAACCAAAAGATCAGACAAAATATGCTTGACAGCTCCTAAATATACCACAACTGTAGCATATAATCATAGTAGCAACTTCGGTCCAAGGCTTTATAACAAGATAACAGCTAAATTCCCAAACATACAATTTGCTAATGCTCCTTATTTAAAAAAAATCAATTAAAAATTGCTGTTAACAGAGAAAATTTAAAGTTCAATTATTGTGATATATGGTTTTTCTTCTTCTTCTTTGTTTTATTGCTTTTTTACTCTGTTATTTAATAAAATGTCTTAACATTAACTTATGTGGAATGTCCCCAGAGCACGAGTATGTAACTTACTCTTCCTAGGGGTGCTAGAAAGTTCTTATATAAAGAAAAAAATCAATGATTGGTTGATTGGCAAACTTACTCGTGTTAAATTACATAAGCAACTGTGGCTTACAGCTGTTTCGGTGCTTCTTCACACCATCCTCAGAGCCTACTAGATCTCGGCGTCATCTCTAACTTCGCTGCCTGTTGTGGGGGTGCGTTTGCGTGTTGAAAAGTGTTGAAAAGTGGTGTCAAATAGTGTGTGTGTTCTGAAATTGATCTGTGTGTTGAGAATTTGATCGGGGTGTGTTTTAGTGTGTGTGTGTATATTTCATATTGTTCTAGTGTGTTGAGTTTTTGGGTTGTATGTGTAGGATTTCCATGTCTGTATTTATGTTATTGTATGTATGGTTAGCATTAGTTATGTGTTCGGCGTATGTGGATGTATTGTGTCCTGTAGTTATTGCTTTAATGTGTTCTTCGTACTGTTCTCCAACCAGGAGATAAACTGTGAAAGGAATGTGTTTACTATTGCGTCATCTATTGGAACGAAGTAGATATATAATATTACCGTTATAACGTCAGTTTAAAAATCATGCGCTCTCCTGCATATGTTATTTCCTGTATGGAGGGATTAAAAGACCAGGGACCCTATTCATAGACATTCTTGGCGCGGGCTTCCGGTGGATGATCAGCGAACTAACGTTTTTCGTATTCATAAACCAGTGTTAGCGATATGATATGATATGAATCCTGTACAAGTAATCAGTCGATAGCCGGGGCTAGTTTAGCGCTCTCGTAGCGCGGGCTAGCGAAATGTCTATGAATAGCACCCCAGCCAGGAGATTAACAGTGATCTAATTTTGTAACTAGGGTAGTATAAAAATGTGTATATCAGTGTTATGGTTTGTGCTTTGAGAGATAGCCAATAGAGATACGAGTACCCACGTGTGTGACCTTACGATATCTTATGACATCAACATTCATTCACAGCATCACCCCGCTTCGTTTCATTCCCTGGAGACATTCTCGTGGTTGGAGTACAGTAGCGTGTTTGGAATGATCTGCCTGTCTGTCCAATGTAGAACTTGTCGGAACTATTACATGTGAGTTTGTATACGCCTGTGTATGTTTGTTATTATTATTATTATTGTACGAAATGGAACTATAAAAATTGGAGATTTATCCTTCGAAGAGGTGGAAAAATTCAAATATCTTGGAGCAACGGTAACAAATCTAAATGACACTCGAGAGGAAATTAAACGCATAATAAATATGGGAAATGCCTGTTATTATTCGGTTAAGAAGCTTTTGTCATCTAGTCTTCTGTCAAAAAGTCTGAAAGTTAGAATTTATAAAACAGTTATATTACCGGTTGTTCTTTATGGTTGTGAAACTTGGACTCTAACTTTGAGAGAGGAACAGAGATTAAGGGTGTTTGAGAACAAGGTTCTTAGGAAAATATTTGGGGCTAAGAGGGATGCAGTTACAGGAGAATGGAGAAAGTTACACAACGCAGAGCTGCACGAATTGTATACTTCACCTGACATAATTAGGAACATAAAATCCAGACGTTTGAGATGGGCAGGACATGTAGCACGTATGGGCGAATCCAGAAATGCATATAGAGTGTTAGTTGGGAGGCCGGAGGGAAAAAGACCTTTGGGGAGGCCGAGACGTAGATGGGAAGATAATATTAAAATGGATTTGAGGGAGGTAGGATATGCTGGTAGAGACTGGATTAATCTTGCTCAGAATAGGGACCAATGGCGGGCTTATGTGAGGGGCAATGAACCTACGGGTTCCTTAAAAGCCAGTTAGTTAGTTAGTTAGTTTATTATTATTATTATTATTATTATTATTATTATTATTATTATTATTATTTAAAACTAATTTAAACTAAACATGACCGGTATAACAGCTGCTTATAAGTTGTTTGTGGGAGTTCGGTGTAGCAAATTTTAGCACTGCCTAGGGCGGCATTATAAGTAAATCGCCCTGTGTAAGGTAATATCATGAGATGCGCAACAAATGTAACGGTATTAATTTTTTATCATACATATATTTCTTTTATTTTTCCCATCAGAGCACTTTATCGACCACTTAGATTCAAATCCAACGTGTGTGGTCAAAATAGGGTCACCCTGAGCAGGATGTTTAAATTTAAATTTATTTATTTAAATTCAAATATACAGAATAAAGAAATATAATTACAAAACAAAACAAAGAGAAATACAAATAAAATAATACAAGCAATATAAAAAGAAGATGCAGTAGTATTAACAAAATTTGAGACCGAATGAGCAGCGCTCGTGCTCGGTCGCAGTTCAGATATAATATTAAAAAAAATAATAATAATAATGATAATAATATAAATAAATAAGTAAAATAAAATAGGAACTAAAATATAATTACAGCGGCAATGGAATTATATAATATAATATTAACATCAGAGAAGAATAATATCACTCGTGAAAAGTAGGACTAATATATATTTCAAAATTATAGAATACAAATATAATATAGGTTGATTAATTCATACACATAGGCTATAAATTTATTTAATCAAATTGAAGATATTAACACGTTTCTAATTTTCTTGTTATATGTTAGTGGGTTACATGTTAGAAGTTCTGGGTGTAATTTAGTTAAAGCATTGTACAATCGAGGGCCAAAATTTATGCTATGCTTTAGACCAGCAGATGTGAGACATTTGGGTTCTACTAATGTTGGATTAATATTTCGTCTTGTGTCATAATTGTGTGTCTGTAATACAAACTTATTGCGATTCTTTCTAAAACCGTTTTCATGTACATTCGCCCAGGATTATTTGTTTCGTGTAAAAAAATGGCATTTCTATTCGAAGGTAATTATTTATGTGAGCCTTTTGCACTATCCCTATGGCGACGCGTTGAGTGGGGGTAACAGCTATTCGTCCGACCGGCTTGTTTGACTAAGCTCTGCGCAGCAGAGTGAGAAGTTAATTTCCAGAGATCAGACGCGACGCCGACGTCGCGTCGGCTGTTGATAGATGCATCGCCCAGTCGTTAGCCTCGCTGTTTATTACAGCAGACAGCTGGCAGTCTCTGCTGTCAAATCAAAATAAACAACTGGTTTCCATAGCTACGCGGACAGGAGGTCCTGATATAAACCATCCTTCTCTCGCTCCTCGCTTTCGTGATGGAGCAGGTGGAACCATTCCGTCATAATGATCTCAGATGCTTGCAAGTTAGACTGGCTGGCATTATGTCAGAGAATTACAGTAGCAGCGAGCGTATAAACAATTCATATCTTGAGTCCAAGTAATTTACTTGTTATTGTGTTCACTCCAATACGTCAGGAATATTAATATTCTGCAGAATAATTCCGTTGTAGTCGGGAAATAATTGTAATATAGGAGAAGAAAATTTACGATAGGGAAATGTACCTAGCAGAACTCTATAACGATTTCTTCACACAACACTACACTATAATTCTTTTTCTTTCACATTGTCTTGCTAAAGCTTGCAATTCCCTCCCCCTCAATGAATTTATATTATTACTAGTGGCTTGTGCAGCAAATGCTGCAAACGAAGTTCATTAGACGTTCAAATAAACATTTTTCAGATTTATCTATATTAATAATAAATCTGTAGCCGAAATGTTTCTGGTAATTTTCGATTTTCCAAAAATAATTGGTCCTAACATATATAAAATCGCTTTTTTGACATTTTTTGTTTGTATGTCTGTCTGTCTGTCTGTCTGTCTGTCTGTATGTTTGTTACCTTTTCACGCGATAATGGCTGAACGGATTTCGATGAAAATTGGAATATAAATTAAGTTCATTGTATTTTAGATTTTAGGCTATATGGCATTCAAAATACGTTATTTAAAAGGGGGGTTATAAGGGGGCCTCAATTAAATATATCGAAATATCTCGCTTATTATTGATTTTTGTGAAAAATATTACATAACAAACGTTTTTTTTTTTTAAATAATTTGCGATAAGTTTTATTCCTTGAAAAATTTTGATAGGACTGATATTTAATGAGATAAATGAGTTTTAAAATTAAAATAACTGCCATCTAAGGCCGTGTAATAAATTAAAAAACAAATGACTTCGTCTATAAGGGGCCTTGGACAGCAACAATCGAAAGCTATGAAAGATAGCCTACAGAGAATGTTTCTGTGTTTGTATGAAGTAATATCGGAAGCTAAATTAACCGATTTGTATAATTAATTATTATTTCACCATTGGAAAGTGTAGTTTCTCTAGATGGACATAATGCTATAATGTAATATAATATGTAATATTATATAATATAATTTAAGTTATTTGAAGAGTTCAGAACCATAGTGGACCAAGCGCCATTTACTGAATACGTAGAAAACAAGGGTTAAAATTAAGTTATTACCATAATTCAATGGAAACCTATAACAAGTAAAATAAAATATACACATTAAATCTAAATGATGTCAATGTTCATTAAACTATGGTTGCATGTAATAAAAATTAAGAAACATGTTAAAGGAATTGTCATTGAACCAAATGAGTGTCTCTGGACCAAATTAATCGTATTTTAGTTATTTGGATGCAATTTAAATTAAGTAACATATTAAACGATTTATCCTTCTATCAAACTCGAATGTTCCCTGGATCAAATGTCCTATTTTAATTATGTAATTACTTTATATTTATTTCTAACGGGTGCAGCGGAGCGCACGGGTACGGCTAGTTTTCAATAAAGAATACCAGACATTCTGAAAGTTATTTGCTTCCATAATAATGAAACATACACTCTCTCGAGCCAATATACTGAAGATAACCACGCATATAAATATCTACACCACACAGCCATTAAATATATGAAAAAGACCCAACCCCACTTTATTAATAACTATAAAAATATTTTATTTTTAATAACATTATTATCTTACGTAAGTTTTATACCTTTCAATAACATATACTATATATACTATATAGCCGCCACTCAGTAAAATACAGAAATCAAAATCTAATTTAAGATATTCTCTACATCTACTTATATAACCCCAAAACTTTTCACTTTCATATCATCAATATAGTATTAATATGTATAATTAATGAAAAATAGTCACATCATGGCTTTAACTACAATAATATTTCATTTCTAATGGTAATAATGCCATCAAACCACCTCAAGTTTTGTAGTTTTTAATATTCAATAAACAGCAATACCCAGAAAATTACACACCATAGAATCGAACCTGTAAATTATTTTTAGTAAGTTATGTTTTTAATAACCAATTTAAATTTAGCTCTAAATATGTCAGCATTCTTGCAGATCATGGCCTTGGTATAATATTGTTTACTGTAGTGTTTGTTTTGCTTTATTTTGAAATGCAATTAGCTAGTTCTCTAAACTGACGACAGATGGATTTTGGAAAATAGGAAAATTATGTTGAAAAATTGACATTTCACTGAAAATTACTATTTTTCTGAAAAACTTTGAGATCCAAGCTTCAAAATGAGGGGTCATTAAAATCCGTTTAGCCGTTTTCCCGTAATTTCCATTACCAGTTCAAATTATATATAGATGGTTAGGAGATATAGTTATTTACGTTTGTTATAAATATTTAATTTAACAGTTGCTAGAAATTAATTAGGATGACTATTTCGTTTATATGACGTCATTCCATTTTCGACCAATGAAGTGTAATGAAATTTTGAATTCTAACAATCACAGTCACACTTTGCGATAATTTTTGCAGCTAGATTTATCGCTATCAATTTATAGCATGGGCGTTCTTTTGTTTAGTCGTTGTCGCCAAGTGTTTCCCCGTAAATTGATGATCATGAATGCATTAAGATGCAACTACACCGTTAAACTTTTCTTTCAATTTAAAACAATGAATGCAAGATAGATATTTAATATTAATTAATATATTTACGCAGTGAAGACGACGTTCAAAACTGCCTCATGAGAATGTTTCTTTGATAGTTATATTTCTTAATTTATTTATAGATGAAAATTAAGAAGTTCATGAATTTATGCAGTACAATTAAATAGTTCATTAAAGCAGTGTTAATTATACATGGCAATTTGTTCAGTAGCAAAATCACAATAAAATAAATAAAATGGATCTAAATCAATTAAAAATGTAAAAATTAAAATTTATAAATGTTATTATTTTGAAATTGTGACGTGATAGGAAAAAACGGACTTCAGATCTGTAATCAGCACACTCGAATTAGGGTTGGTACATTTGTTCTTGTTCAGTAAAAAAATCACTGTAGACCAGTGTCATAGATGGAAGTTAAAATATTTGATTAAGATACTGTTAAATTATAAATGAAATTTAAACTGTTGGAAACTCTGTTAGTTATAGATGACAATTAAAACTGTTTAATAAAACAGCATTACATGCAGTCTGGTAGTTTTCGTGTTCTGTACGTCTTTCAATACAATGCTAAAATTAGACCTACATGTTTGCAGAGGGTTAATTTTTAACATATGAATTCATGTTCATTACCATGTTGGGAACGCTGTTTTACTAGTCTCTGTCATTTCCATTCGATCTGTACAGTTTTAAACAACAAAAAATTTCCTGTACATATCGTAAAATGCCTTACCTGCTGAAACACTATCGCATGTATTTCGTAGCAGCAATAAAATGCTTTTTGCTAGCTTTTCTCGTCATACTGTTTTGTCACGAAAATTAGACGCTATCACGATGGAAGATCTGTGCACTGTATATAAGCTACAAGCAGGAATTCGTGCTAGGGGATCATATTATATTATATTATATTATATTATATTATATTATATTATATTATATTATATTATATTATATTATATTATATTATATTATATTATATTATATTATATTATATTATATTATATTCGTGGAGATTCCAAATGGAAATTTGAATGTGAAACTATTTTATACAGAGTAATAAAATTACTTTCTACTTAACGTTGAACATTTGCAAAAATCATCAGCAAAAATTGAAGACTAAATATTTGTTAGGGGCCTAATAGTTGTGGAAAGAAAAATATGGAATTCCGTACTGAATAATCTAAACCATTCCTGCTAGCGGCATGGGACAAGAATCTTCATGATGTTTGGAATGCAATTAACACCAACAAATTTCCATATCTTATAATGTTTTAGTAAAATTATTATTTTTCACAAAAATCTTCATTTCTTTCCGTATTTTACACGATTTCTACCATCTTTTAATATTGCTATAACTACCACTAAACCAGACTTTCAGTATAAGAAGGCAATAAAGATGTTTTCCAAAAAACAGTTGAAAAACCAAAGTCACCCAATCCACCAATATTCCGAGATTTTCAAGAGCAACTAGAATCTCCAAATTCCCCCTTAGAGTTAATGAACTCGTAGCATCCATGAATTCTAGAAAACCAAAACAAAATAAGTGGTTCCTTTTCCAAACTTGTTAATCTTTTCGAATCCAATGAAAGTCTTTTCAGTGTTGCCACGTCTACTTATTTAGCCTACATGTAAATAAATATTTTAATCGGATTTTAATCATAAATTTTGCTGTCTACTTAATTTCTTCTCTTTTTGCATCTCCAAACGTTTTTCATCGTATAGAGCAATATTAACTGACCGAAAGTATAATCTTTAGCTAGAAAATATAGAAAATGTAGGGGAGACTTGGCTAATTCCGCAAGAAGTAAATCTATCATATTTCTACCCAAACGTTTATTGGAAAAGATTATCAAGGTATGTAAACATGGATAAAACCTTAGTTTACTAAATAAGATAAAGAGACCTATTAAAATGTAAATATATTTAGTTTAAATACATTACAGTTGAAAAAGAAAAACTTGGATAATTCCGCAACAGTGCGCATAAATCCCAATAGGATTTAGGTAATTCCGCAGTAGTAAATAAATATACGATACACTGCTTATTTGGATATAATTATTAATACTGACTAAAGAAATTGATATGATAATATTTTAAAAACTCAAACAACATATCTTATAATCATTACTTTCCTTTCTACAGACCGGACACTGTAAATCAGGTACTGTACAGTAGTAGCAAAAAAACCGGACCGACCATTGTAGCTGATTTCAGAGCCTTGTTCGCTCCAGAGCGTCGGTGCATATTCATTGGACCCGAAACCACCTGTGGAGTTGAACAACAGCCACGCAACTGGTTACTGTTTTCGTCTTCATTGAGCAGCAAAAACCCATATTATCTTCATAAAGAAAATGAGTAATATATAGGCAAAATTTGGTTTATACAGTAGAATTCCTCGTATCCGGCAACTGTGGGACAAAGCCAGTATCGGATACCTGATTTTGCCGGATAATTGGAAAATACTTTTCGGGTCCAAGGAATATGCACCGACGCTCTGGAGTGAACAAGGCTCTGAAATCAGCTACATAGGTCGGTCCGGTTTTTTTGCCACTACTGTACATAGTCACTTAAGTCCTGTCTTGTCCTGACACTGAAGACACTGGATCCACTTTTCTCTCTGTTTATCATCTTTAAAATGTCCACTGCAAGCTTGAAATATGTTTTGATTGGTCGCCTTTTGTAGGTCAGGCCTTTCGGAAAGACAAATTTGGGTGGTTTGTTCACGTAACTGAAACCAGTCTCATCAAGGTAACCTAGTGTATTAAAAGTAAAGAAAGTCCACCAAGTTTGCATTAAATTAATTAAACTATGTCCTTTAAATACACCATAATAAACGCGTTTTGTTGCTATAAACGGAGTTTTAATGCACTTTCTACTGTTCTTGTAGGTTATTTCAGTTAATCCGGACTTTCTTTAAACCGGTCAACTTATCCCCCTTATTAGTCCGGATTAACGAAGTTTTACTGTAGTTCCATTTCTTTTTTCATTATTGCCATATCGTCTTTTCTCCTTCGAATATTCTCTGCAGTATGGAAGGTACGATACATGAATAGGTAATTGTCAATTCAAATACATTTTACTCGAAAAGAGTAGCGTTTTATATCGTTGCAATGAACTGTGAAAGTTTTAGTTCTTTGTAACGTTATAAACTCTGTTACTATATTGACATAATAATTTGTTTGAAACTCGATTTTCTGTGTCATACAAGTACAAAAACACATTCCGAAACTTTGTAACGGAAACATGCAACTAGAAGTTGAAAAAAGTTGTGACATAAAAACTCTAACTTAATTCCAAAACTTTCCTACATACTCTCTTCCACCACCATTATACAGGGTTATTTAAAAGAAACACTGAGACATTTCAAGAATTCTTTACTTAGAAATCAAATGAAATTAGTTGCTGAAATAAACTGTTTACCTAAGGAACACTTCGGGTTTTATTATTCTTATAAAGGTTCAGTTTCCTACCATAGCTGTGTGAGTTAAGGCGGCATGCCTTGGACTAGCGTTATGAAATTGACGCTGATTCGAATCCTTATGAGGAAAAAAATCCTCTCATGAAATTTCAGCCAGTGTATGGGACCGATGACCACTCACAAACAGACATTCTCGTGGGGGCAGATAAAAAAAGTTAACGTTTTTCTTCCACCATTTTAACAATGTCAAAACAAGTGCTTGTACAAATTTTGGCCACTCGTGCGCAATTACGAGGGCCGTAAAAGTAAGTTTCTCTGGGGCTTTCACAGAAAGAAAACAATTTCATTGAAAAAATATATTGGCACAGATAAAACAACTGTTGAGCTATTTTTCAACATATTTCCCACCGGAAGTGAGACATTTGTCATACCGTGGGATCGACAGAGAGGTGCAGACGGCTGTCACACACTGGTTCCGATCACAGGCGACAGACGTCTACGACACAGGGATACAAAAATTGATTCCATGGTATGACAAATGTCTCAACTCCGATGGGGAATCTATCAGATTGAGTACCTCCTATGAATAAGTGTTCAGATCTCAGAAAGTATGTGTTGTAGGACCCATGTTTATTAAACAATATTTTCTTGTTTTAATGCATACTAGCACCTCCTAAAATATTAGATACTTTTTTTTAAAACACTATATAAGAAGAAGTAAGAATTAAACTGAAATACTGTAACTTTGCAACTACTTCACATTTTTCATTCTGTTTTACACACAGAAATCACAAAATATAGAAGCTTTGTTATACAGTTTCTACATGTGGGCTACGCCATTTGTTGGACAATATCCAATCGATACTAGATTTTGGTCCGTATGGATTCTAACATGTCTTGTGTAAATTTTGTGACGCAAGTTCTGGACCTCTAAGGGACCTTCTGCAAACCACACAAAAGACGAGAATATTTATTTTGGCCATGACAATATTGTTGTTGAATCTCATTTTAGAAAATGGAGAGTTTGCAAGAAAAACTTCGTTGTGTCGAGAGGTTCATATTATAAAAACCACTACGAAGTTCAGCGGAATCTCGAAATATTGTACAAAAGACGAAGTACACCTTCGAGATGTAATGTTAAACTATGTCATGGTATGAACGGTTTATACAAATAGACAGTGATGAAAATACTTCGTGCCTAGGAGAACAATCTGTATCTGAAAATGTTTGAAATCATGCGTGAAGCATAATTCATTAACTATAATGCAGGCTCACAAAAACAAAAGCTTCATTTACATTCACACAAAGAAAGATATTGTATAATGTCATAGGAACAAAATCCAAATCTCCCTTATACATTTATCGCTTAAGAAATTAAGATTTTACATTTAAGATGTAAAATTGAAAGTGTATTATTAATTTATTTTAATTTAATTAAATGACGATCGTATAAAAAATAGTATGCAGTACACGTGGTAAGTGCATTAGAGAATCTCGGAAATAAAAGAAACTCGACTTTATATCTTTGTTCAAACTTTTCTTCGATTCTATAATAACACACTTCACACTTGTATCGCAATATAGTATAGTATTACTATAACAATACCGCCTCATAAGTGACGGTGTCATAACTATCTGAAGACAGGTTTGAACCTCATAAGTAATACCAATAAGGCATCACTCATGAGGTAACTAGGCCAGGTAATGGGGTAGGGTGGCCAGTTCCTTCCCCCTCCAATGCATACATCACCGATTAGCTGCATATTCCACTAACAGACTTCAGATGGTCCCATAGTAGTTCTTTATATTGTGATTGTAGTCTGAAGAGATTTTCAAGAATCAGTTTGGACAAGAACGATTAGGCCTATAGTAACGATGTTCTGTAACCTGAACACATGTTGAGAATTTATGGGCAGTATAAATACAGTATTAAATTATCGTTTAGTTCTATTTATGGACAGTGTAAAACCACAGTCTAGTACATACAGTCGCGAAGCTCAATACGTAGTAAATATGCAAACATTAGGTAGTTGCTCACCGCTAGGATCACTAATATCGCCTCATTACAGGCAATAGTAATAGTACCGTCACAGTCTATTGTTTCTAGCACCCTCAAAACTCAAGCTTCGTGACTGTATATAGTAGACTGTGGTAAAACCATGAAACATCCCTTGGTTGAAATTGCGGAAAATGTAACAACTTCATTTATTCTATTTAAGCACTATTTATTTCATTAATATGTATGAATATCACGTGATGTTTTGAGTATTGAATGGTTTAAATGGTTTTGCGCTTTTCTTGATAAATTTGTATTTACCTACCCCTTACTTCTATGTAATCTCGGAGCAAACACAGTACTGACAGCTAATTTATCTTACGGTATCTACCATCGAGGATGAATTCGGTATTTCCTGGTAATGCCTTTGGGTAGAAGAACTGTAATTAATCTAAAACACGAGATTTTAATCTTTTGAAAGCATAAGATTGATGCGAAAACTTTCGTGTAGTTCTGCCCTATCGAAGACACACTCAACACTTAAACTTCGGAAAATAAATTCTTGCTCGCGGGTATCTTTCACTGTCTGTGTTCAGAGATAGTTTCAGCAAAATTTAATTAAATATTTCAGTCTTACAGTATTTCTCATTGTTCATTTGCATAAACACTAACACTTAAAATTTTACCCATTTTTAAGTTTTCTTTCTTTCTGATTAGACGAGATATAAAAAAGAATATATTGTGGTATTGCAAAAAGAAAATCGATTAGATATTTACCCGGGATAACACGTTTTTTTATGTATCATACAGGGTAGATGTTCCTCTGTTTTTCTATCGGTGTATATTACGTTTTCTTATGCAATATTGACTCCATTTTGTTTATATTCAACCTCTAATTGTCAGTTTATCCGAAAATATTGTGAACATGAGTTGAAAGCATTTCGCTAATAAGTTGGCGTCACCGATTTTGATGATAATATACTTCGGGTGGAAATTAATGATGCAGCATCAATTAAAGCAAAACCAAATAATGCGAGACAATATAAATAAAAAACATAAACATGTAATGGCTGAATTATTTATTGCAGTTGCTTAATAAATGTAAATAGTTTCAAAAAATGACTTTTAAATCACATGAATTGCATGAGAGCGTCTTTATTTTTTGGGATCATATTTAAAGATGATAATGGCGATGATAATCACCACAGTGTGAAGCATTAAACTTCGAACTTCTTACAAAGTTACAGAGAGGAAAAAATAAAGGCCGAGAAACACCACGTGTATTTATATTACTTATATATTGGTTATATACAAGATGAACCGTAAGTAATATCATTAATATCAGGAGTTATTCTTTGAGATATTAAAAAAAAGTTTAATACATTTTTGCTCGTTTTTGCTTCCTTTTCGAGATAAAAATTGTTTTGTATAAAACATTGCTTGGCGTGTTCTGGAAAAGCAATTGATTTAATTCTCAATATGCTCAGTCAATTTAAGAGAGCAGTATATTATGATAATAAATGACTGAAAGTATTTTAGTTTTGTCTTTTAAAGCTGCAGAAATTTGATCTGAACAAATGTAACTTTTCGTTCTGCAAAGAAATTTTAAAATGTTATATTTGTTCGAATCTAATTTCTGCACATTTAAAGGACAAAACCAAAATGCTTACAATCAATTATTATCATAATACGAGTATACTCCTCTCTTAAATTGACTGAGCATATTAGGGACTAAATCAATGATTTTCTCAAATCAAGCTATGAATGTTTCTTACTTACTTATGGCTAGACTTCGTGGAATTGCCACGAGAATCGTAAGGTTTACTACGCACGCGGTATAGACTGTATGAGAAGAGGACGTGCAATGGATGGAGTATGCCTCTGATGTAAACACTGAGCAGTATACTGCGGTTACAATAAAACCTGTATCCTGCATTCAAGAAATGTAATGAATGATCATTGAAGTAGGAAATATCTAAACACAATTATTTTGTAGTGAAATATATTAACTCTTAAAATTTAATGTAATTATACTCACGTCATCCTTGAATATGTGCATTGCAGTGAAGATTTACGTACATTTTGAGCGACTGCCAAGTGAACCTCCTCCGATGGTCACTCAAACAGTTTTTATATTGGGAAAATGTACGTTCAACATCACACGATGTAATAGGTGTATATTCGAAGAACGGAAGGTCACTACTTTTTAGTACACCAACTTCAGATGTCTTGTCGTGACCTGATAGTACATAATTTATAATACGAAGTTGTGAATAGGCAGAATTTTTAGCAATAATGTCTCTCAACTTACATTTCACTTTTTTCTGAAATTAATGAATTGTTATTTTGGATAACTGTTTGTGATATTTTATCCACTATATTAAGGGCTTCTGAGAGTTGTAGTTTAGAAGATTCTAACAGAATGATGCTTTTGGACACGATTTTAAAATTAGAATCAGTGAACAGAATATCTTCCAATAGCTGTTCAGAAGGCAAGGATTTTACAGCTGCAACAGCGGAACTGTCTGTGCTATCCAATGCATCAGTTACCTCCATTATTTTTCTGTAATGTTCTGCATAATAATTAACATCATCCAACCACGTTCCCCAACGGGTCAAGACTGGCTGCAGGGGTAAGGGTATTCCAGGGGCAATTGTTTGGAACAGCAACACTCTCATTGTAGTACGTTTGATTGAATTCTTGTCTGCACTGAACAAATGTTAAGCTTCGACTATTCCAACCACAGTAATGCAAAAACAAGTGCTTACATAGGTATACATTAGCTGTAGCTGCTCTATCTATTTCGATCGGTCACAACTCTTAACATGAACTGCTTATACTACGAGACCGGGCGGTTGCTCACCTCCTCTATACTACCGTACATCGGCAACCTGATTGCATGCTGCGTGTGGCAATTCAACGAAGTCTACTTATGGCTTTTAGAGAACCCGGAGGTTCATTGCCGCCCTCACATAAGCCCGCCATCGATCCCTATCCTCAGCAAGATTAATCCAGTCCCTACCATCATATTCCATCTCCCTCAAATCCATTTTAATATTATCATCCCATCTACGTCTCGGCCTCACCAAAGGTCTTTTTCCCTCCGGCTTCTCAACTAACCTCAATGTGCATTTCTGGATTCGCCCATACATGCTTCATACCCTGCCCATCTCAAACGTCTGGATATAATGTTCCTAATTATGTCAGGTGAAGAATACAATGCGTGCAGTTCTGCGTTGTGTAACTTTCTTTTTCACACAAACCAGTTGCTTTCTCTCGAAAAGGAAGCAAAAACGAACAAAATTGTATTAAACTTTTTGTTTGACATATCGCAGAGAATAACCCTTTGAAATTAATTATATTTTTTACGATTCACCCTGTATAAATTATCTAAAAATAGTGGCTCAAATGTAACTAAAATAGACCCAAGTGATATCGAAATTCTTTTCATTTTTATGAACCTATCAGTATTAATGGACGTGACGTCACTGGACCAGAACCTAACATGCGATATGTAGTGTGCAGCGACGCTTGTCTCGTGTGTCAAATGGAAACAATTGCAGTTTCGTACCGCTTCTACTCAAAACGGTTCCCGCAACATGAATTCGATTTTCATGTCAATTATTCTATGTTTTTTGCATCCTCTTTGTACGATATAGTGAAGTTGTCGGGAACATGTACTGCAATAAATAATTATTTTATTATTTACTATTTACTAGAATCAACTATTATGCGACCATGGAACGAGCCGTATCGGAAGCAGGTCTCCTCTGTAGGTTAGTTGTCATCAGATTATGGTTAAATTACAGACCTACCAACTTTCCTGCATAACGCGAGAATCACTCACGATTTCCGCTCTCTCGCATTGACACGATATTCTTCCGGCTTTATAAATGAGCGCATAACTTGCTTGCTTAATGTTATGTTTTCGTCCCATGTCTACTACTACTACTACTACTACTAGATCTATTATTATTAAAACGGATATTCTCTACTAAATTCCCATCTGCCGCATTTCATCTCTCAGAGGTTGGCAGGTCACATGTTAAACGCGCTGTGCGATTGTCAAGAATGACGTAAATTACGTTTAGTTCAGTATTTCGCCAATACGACTGAACGCTTGGTAGCAGATGTTTGCAGATGATCCAGAGATAGATGCCAATTCTGAAGATAATTTGTAGATAGCCATATATGAACTATACAAAATAGCATGAAATTTTAGACAATATCACTTGAAGAAATCAAAGTAATGGTATTTAAAATGTTGAACCGATATCAAATGAAATTTTAATAAAGACTATAATGCTAGGACAAGGAAATGCTTTTACATATCTTGGCTGCAGTCTTTTTCGTGAGGGTGAAAAAGGTATGAATGTCAAGATTACACAATTCTTGAGCACCTCCTATGAACAAGTATTCAGATCTCAGAAAGTATGTGTTGTAGGACTCATGTTTATTAGACATTATTTTTTTATACATACTATCGCCTCCTAAAATATTGGATACTTTTTTAACACCCTGCATAACTTTCATCATATATAATTGCTTATTGTAATAGCTACATGTTTTGTAGGCCTATAACTTGACTATTTTGTGCAAAGAGTATAAAAACGTGCATTACTTGAAAAGAAAATGTTACTTTTATTGTATACTGCGGGAACCATGTTGAGTAGAGGCGGTACGAAAGTGCAATTATTGCTTTTATTTGACACACGAGATAAGCGTCGCTGCACACTATATATCGCATGTTAGTTTCCGGTCCAGTGACGTCACGTCCATTAATACTGATAGGCTCATAAAAATGAGAAGAATTTCGAAATCGCTGGGGTCTATTTTAGTCATTTTCCAGGCAACGTATATATAACCTCAAGTAACATAAATTCGCTTGGTATTTATCGGCCTATGTTCTCTATCATAGTAAGAAGTCTGCAGTTTAAAGCTTCCCAGTGTCATCATTATCATCGCCATCGTCATCAACAAGGAAGAATTTTGTGTCTTTTGGCTCGTTTCGTCTATATCGTCATTCCTAATGAGGATTTTGAATCGAGTCCAGAAATTATTGTATAAGCAATTTTTTTCTCGTAAATACATTCATACTGTATAGATGGTATTTCCTTTAGATGCCATGAAGGCCCATGGAAGGCTTTCATGACCTCAGCATTAGAAGTGGTGTGGTCGACCACGTTCCGACTGTAATATTCTATCAAATATAAAATTGCTTTTAATATAATAGGAGTATCAGCTAGACAAGAAGTAAATCAGACTCTAGCTAGAGGAAAAGTAAAAATAAAAAATTTCGCGCTGTAACAGCCATACACCGGCACGTAGAATAAATACGATACCAAATATCGAGAATAAAACTATAGTTGTGTTTGTTAGAATGTTTTAGTTTTGTTTCGATTTACATAATGTATAGCATGGGTCTATGATAAGATAAGTATTTAAGGGGTTAGGTACAGCTTATAACAATAAACGTTTTTGGAAATATTCAAAAAATGTTTCCTCCATTACTGTGTTTTCTACAATAACGAAAATTGGCATGAGTAAAACACTGTCCTTCTGCTATATGAAAAAAAAATATATTTTTACGATTTAAATTTTTTTTTTCCAAAATTCAAAATGGTGGCAGTTCACTGTGCAGCGATGAAGAGTTTCCCTCATAACTCATAAACTTGTTAACTTTTCATGTTCTATCTCTTTTATTTTATTGCTGAAACTCATATTTACAATATTATGCTCTTTCAACTACATTTCTTAATAAATAATATTTTTTTTTATTTTGTGTGAGAAGAAAATACTGATATGACCATTTTTTAAATGAATTTATTTCTTATCAGACAATCTATCAAATGTAGAGAAGTGATTTTGCATCATTTTGTAGATATGACATGCATAAATACACTTAAAAAATTTCATCACAGAATGTTGGATAGTTTTTGAGTTATTAGGAAAACGCTTCATCACTGCACATTACATTTTGAATTTAAAAAGTATATATAAATATTTTTATTTTAATCGTAACAATATTTTTTTTTTTTCATATAGCAGAAGGACATTGTGTTAGACATAATTTTCATTACTGTACAAGATACAGCAATGGAGGAAAAAAATGTTGAATACCCGTATTTCCAAAATGTTACTGTTATAAGCTGTACCTAACCCCTTAATAGATCCAGAAATGCATAATAATACAGGGCAGACTCGGCTAATTTCGTGATGCTAACGTTTTGGTGCAAAAATAAGGTTTGAACTAAAAAAAAGAATTAGTGTTTTAAATGTACGCACATTATTAGCTTTCAGGAATTTACATGTAAGCGTTTTTACCTCAAATAAATTTATACAATAATTACAATCAAACAATATAAATAAACAAAACAATTGGCCTATAATTTCGTGATAGTACAAGGGTATTTTCGTGATAGTCCTTAAATTCAAAATATTGAGGCATATTCAGTCAAATGTTAAACTCCTCAGTCAGATTCATACCTACAACCCGAACAATTGAAGTTCTTTCTGTATTTTGAAAGGTACTGATATGCAGCGTGAAACCACTGATTACTACTGACACACTGAATCCATCTTTCACCATGCTTGTCGACCTCGAAATTTCCTGACCAAGATCCGCACAAAAATCATTAGGCTTATCATTCGCCTTTTCTTTCAGCACAGACTTCTTTATTTGGCTCCTGAAGTTGATGCTGATTCGTTGTCTACTGCTTTTAACTCACTTGAGAGACTGGAAATGTCATTCTCCTTGACTGCTACTCTGGTTCCTTCTGGTCCTCGTCGAACTTGCCAAGGGAAAGAAGAGGTGTCTCTTTCCTTTGTTTTATACACAATCAATTGAGTGGCTCAGTGCCAGAGTTGCCTAAACCACAAATTTTTTAGCCGCAGATTTCTGTATAAAATGACTGTAAATTATCATTTATATGTGTGCCAAAGTAGATGTACTGGATAAATATTAGATTATAGTAAATGAGAAATAATTTCCTATTGAGAGCATATAGTTTTAAAGAAAGAGGTCAAAGTTTAGACTTCATAACTTTTTAACTCACTCTCCCTGTATCTCGGTCTCCCTCTCCCCCTCCATTGACATAACGAAACGCAAGTGGGGGTAAAGAGTGCGGAGGTATTGAAATTGATCACTAAAGTGCCAGATATTCCTGCAACAACATTGGAGCTAGTATACGGAGCTGTGGTCAGATCATCTATGTTGTATGGGGCGGAAATTTGGGGTTGGGAAAATCCGGGAAAACTAAATAAGGTACAAACGGACTTCCTGAAACGAATACTTGGAATTGGCAGAAGCACAGCTAATTGCGGGGTGCTAAAGGAGTTTGGGCTTCAAAACGAAGCAATTCATACGAAAGTTAGGGTGATAAAATACTGGTGAAAATTATATTTGGGGATCAGTCGCTTTTACGGTCGATTTGCTACAAAGTTCAACAAAGAGAGGGGTGGGGAAAAAAGGGTGGGTTTATAAACTGCAGAGAGGGCTGCATCATATAGGAATGGGATGGGTGTGGGAAAAAGGAGAGAATAACAGAAGGAATATATGGCGTAATGTGAAGATGCGTTTAATTGATATTGAGAGGCAAGAGATTGAGCTCCAATGTTCGGAAAAGTCTTCACTATATTTACAATCAGATCTCATGCTTAACTGAGGGAGGTGTGACTACATAAATTCTTGTAACAAAGACAGCAGAGCAGGTTTAGCGTGGCTAAGATTGGGGGCATGGAAGGGTAATAAAATTGTCAACGAAGAAGAGAACGCCTTTGTCCACTGTGCGGAGGAAAGGATCCTAAACACATTTTATTGCAGTGTGTCGAATTGGAACATGTCCGGAAAAAACAACCACCACCCTCGATGCTAAGTCATAATAGAAGTTCGCTTGCATGTCTTGACCTCATGGGGAATAGAGAATGGGAACAAAAGACTGGATTGTTCCTCTTGAAGGCGAGACAGATTAGAACTTCAGCTGTTGAAGTTTGTGATGTGAACTGACGAAAGGATACTCAATTATACACTTTTATGCCTGTTTAGGTCAGAATATATTATATAATGCGTTTTCTGACATTTTCATTTTAATCGGTATGTTCTTTTGGAGAGTGGTTGGATCTAACTATAGGTGAGAGAGGTGAAACCTACAAAGTAGGACTTGTTTTACACAGCACGTACGGTCAGAAGACCCGTGCATTGGGTTTAAGAGAAAATTCTGATAATATAATACATCTGTATGTGTAATATTTCTCAATAAATCCATCTATTACTACTTGCCTTACCTTTATCTCCCTCTCTCTACCTATCTCTCCTTTCCTCCCTTTATCTCACTCCCTCTCTCTAAATATCTCTCTCTCCCTCCCTTTCTGTCTCTGTACCTCTCTCTCCATTTCGCCCTCTATCTCGCTCCCTCTCTCACTTTCTCTTCCTCTCTTTTTCCCCTCTCTCACTCTCTCTCACTCTACCTCCCTCTCCCTCTCTCCATCTCTTTCTACCTCTCTCTCCCTTCCCCTCTATCTCTCAATTCCTCTCCTCTACCCCACTTTCCCTCTCTCTACCTTTCTTTCTATCTCTCTCGCTTCCTTCCCCTCTACCTCTCTCTCTTCTTCTCTCTTTCTCTCCCTCTACCTCTCTCTTCTTCTCTCTTTCTCCCCCTCTACCTCTCTCTCTTCCTCTCTCTACCTCTCTGTAGAACGGTAAGCATTACTCAGAAATCACGTCTTTTCTTCTCTTGTATTTTACATAGCACCGTTCCTCTGTGATCGCAATGTCATGTCATCGCCTCTTACTAATCTTCATAGTTAAACAAATCTTTACATCCGTTACGATTAAATAATTCGACTTGATTGCTGATGACCGTAATTGGTGAAGCTTCTCCTTTCATTGCTTGCGAACAATACGCTCAATGTCGACTGAAACAAAGCTAGTGTTAACGGAAGGAGATTCGCTAGTGAATATGTACCGCAATGCAGCAGACATTCATGGCATACGAACGTCTAATGTCATGTGTTCCAGAACTCGTGTTAGTTCATCAATATGAAAATTAGCCCATTATGTTACGCTTGTACCCGGATAGTCAGGATACGCCTCATTGTTGTAACCGTGACCACATAATTACTAGAACTTGTATTAGTAATAAGGAGAAATGAGTAAATCCGCTATGTAAGATAGTCCATGCACAAGTATGTACATTTATACGTCAGAACTGTCGCTGGGCAGTAACCTGAACACACGTTTCAGCGTCACATTGTTGACAAGTAACTCCATCTGTTAGCACAACCATAAAGCATCTAATAGATGCTATAGAGTTACCAACAACGAAAAAAAAAAAAGTATGTACAGCTGTCAAAAGAAAAAGTGCCCCCCCCCTCTCCTGAAACAAAGTTCCCTTCGGGTATCTTCGCTACAAATCGGAGACAGGCGATGTTACATGTTGTTGGACCACGTTGCCTGATATCTACAGTTATAATTGAAGTATTCTATGTGTTATTCGATAGCGCAATGGTAGCGTTCAGGCCTCTTATTCATGAGGTCCTGCGTTCGACTACAACCTCGTGCTTTTTATGTTCTTTTTTGTTCTGTTTTTGAGAGAGACAAACTATACATAATGGTTTCTTTCTCTTTTACGATTATTTTAGTAATTAACATCAGGTTCATTAATATATTATGCCATGACTTTATCATTTTGATATCGTGGCTGCAAATGGAAAGAAAAAAGATTTTATTCTCAATAAAAATATCTTTCGTGGCATAAACAAAACAAATTTACTGGCGTCGGCCTTAAAACATTCAAACAATTAAGCGTTCAAAAAACAAAACAAAAAGCCACAATTCAATATTTAGTCTATCTTCCTCTTATCTCGATCATCTTGCAGTCGAGTGGGCATGGAATTGACTAGTCTTTGCAAATAGCGACTGTTCTTAGACACGATATTCCAGGCATTCTGAACATACATACATACATACATACATACATACATACATACATACATACATACATACATAAGTGTTCAGTCCATGGGCAGGTCTTTCATTGCAAACCCAGCAATCTCCAATCTTTCCTATTTTCTGCCTTCCTCTTAGTCTCCGCATATGATCCACATATCCTAATGTCGTCTATTATTCTTTTCAACCAGAGACCCAACCAATTCCTTTTTATCTTTCTAATCAGTTTCAGCATCATTCTTTCTTCACTCACTTTTTCAAACACAATTTTATTTCTTATTCTGTCTGTCCACTTCACACGCACCGTTCTTCTCCACATCCACATTTCAAATGCTTCAATTCGTTTCTCTTCATTTCGTCATAATGTCCATGTTCCTTCCCCATACAATGTCACACTCCACACAAAGCACTTCACTAGTCTCTTCCTTAGTTCTTTTTCCAGAGGTCCGCAGGAGATCCTTCTTCTTCTATTAAAAGCTTCCTTTGTTCATGTTTGCAGTTTTTCTTCGGAAGGATAGGCCTAAATGCGGTAACATCCTGTTGTTTTCCGCACACCACTATCTCTTTCGCATCTTATTAGATTCCAGGGGGCCCAAGCGTGGAGATGAGGAGAATGGATTTGACTAATTGGGCCCTCCGGACTTCACCGAAAGTCAGGGCAAGGGTTAAATATTAATTCTATCAGGATGTTTGACCCGATCAGAGACCGGGAAATCTCAATTAGCCTTTGCCCCCGCATCCTGTACTAGCTCCTACGAATCATCAGAAAATCTTAGAGTGTGATTGGGCCAATTTTTCCGAAAATGTTTCCACACTTTTGCCCTCGTAGCTCAGCGGACGAACGTCGGAATTTAGATGTCAACGTCTCAGGTTCAATTCCTCGTTACTCCTTTTCATTTTATTGTGGTTCAAGATAGTACAATGTAATAATACAAAAAGAAAAACTAATACCAGCATTATGCAACTGGATTTTTCCAAACCTAATATTAAATTTATGTTATTTATATCGCTAAAGAACGATTACAATATAAATAACTTGAATATTATTTATACAGTATCACTAAAGAACAATAACAGAATATAAATGATAAATATCGGTTTGTTTAGTTGATATAAGATATTATATAATACGTATTTAATTATCTAAATAAAATAACCTATTTTACAAAGAAAGATGTTTATTTGTGTTATAATAATTACAGATTATTTATATTGCGAAAGAACAATAACAATATAAATAAATTGAATATTATTTTATAATGCTAATGAAGGAAAACAGAATATAAATGATAACTTGAATATTATTTAAATCGCTAAAGAACGATAACAATATAAAAAACGTGAATATTATTCATATCGGAATTTCACAGATTTATTACAGATGTATTTAAGAAATTGTAGAAGAATAGTAATTAGTAACAGTGTCCTATTTATTCTTCTTGGAGCCAAATTTGTAACTTTTAAAAGTGTGGTTACTATGTTGAAGTGTATGTGTTGCAACGGATGCTTGATTTGTTATGTATGTGAGTCAGTTATGGGATGCTTGATGTCGTCGCAATGTCGTAGTTATAGTTTGATTGTGTTTGTGTGACTATTGTGTATTAATTTATGATGTATGGTACGGAAAGCTACATATTTGTGTTATAGAAGTATTACGTATGTGTGTTGTTAATGTTTTTGTATGTTTCAAATTGATACCTGATATTTGTTTTGCAATCGCAATGCCTAATTTACGGATTGTTTATGTTTTGTTTACATCGCGTAAGCTAATTTAATTTTCTTTTCCATTTCTCTTTATGCTTATCTTTTTTGTGTATAAAACTATAGGCCTAACATACATATGTAAAATAGGGCTAACCCCTATTGGAGATACAATAATAATTATTATTCATATCGTTATAAAACGATAACAGAATATAAATGATGCCTTGCATTTTATTCATATCTCTAAAGAACGATAACAAATTATAAATAATGTGATATCCATAAAGAACGATAACTGGATATAAATGATAATTTGAATATCATTTACATCGCTAAAGAACGATTAAAAAATAAAATGAAAACTTGAAGAAGGCCCGAACCCACAACCTTTGAATCATTAAACAAGCACTCCCGCTGGTCTATGAGGCGGAGATATGGAACACTTTCATTGTTCCGGAACTGCTTGTACAAGCACATGCATCGTGTAACATCGCCGCGACCCGAAGTGGACTTTGAAAATATTCGCTGTTCACGAGTGCGGCCACTTTTTTTTTTTTTTTTTTTTGACAACTGTACATTGATATTGACACTTCGTAGGTGTTGTTTGATTAGCCTAACTGATAATTTAATTTATACCATATACTTCTATAGAGTAAAGGCGCTTAATTCCGTGATATCTCTAATCCCGTGATAAAATTTCAATTGACTGCCACGGAGTTGTGGTCTCTGACTTTTAAGTTTTGAAATACCTAACAGATGCCAGCAGATGTCTTCTTTTCAATTCTATTGACTACCCGCCTTTTGAATAGAAGCAGTCGACTGCAGAAGCTTTTGTTCAGTGAAAGGTGGTTGACTAGTAAATTTTTCTTTCTCTTGTGACCGCTCCTGAAGAAACATTTTATATTTGAGGTAAGAATTAATATAGCATTATAAAAATGATATATTACTGTAGATTATAGTCAGCTGAATCGATGTGTATGATTATTTAAACATTATGAGACAATAACAATGCTAAAGGAGCTTTCTCATTTTCGGATTTATTTTCATATTTCTCCTTCCTGGCTCACTCGACCAGTGATGCCAACGTTAAATTGTGAAAATTAATGTCTATGAAAGAAAATAGTTCGTGGAAATAATAACAGGAATTAGTTATAGAAAACATCAATTATAATTGTAATAAAATAATAGGACATATATTTAACTTAATTACTGCTGTTAGGAATATAAATAATGAGAAATAATTGTGTTGTAATTCAATTTATTCAAATTTAATTTTGTATTGAATTTAACTTTCAGTTTATTTTGCTTATAATATATTAATACGTAATGTGTATTCCTGTAGTTACACAAGTATTTTGTATGAAATTTGTCACTTATGCCATTTTTCTATGTTGTAATTTCTTGCTTAATCCATATTAAAACAATATACCATGACTTTAAACTGTTTTTCCAAATACACGTTTGTTTTCTGAGCAGTTAATGAGGATTACTTTAGTATCACGGAATTAGGAAACCACTATCACGGAATTTTGATCTGTCACGGATTTAGGAGCCACTGTATAACAATGAAGAATCATATTATATATCAAACTTATGAAACTGTTGACACTGAATGTTGTAAAAACTGTAGCTAAAGGTCCAAATAACGTCATTTAGGTATTATTTGAAAATTTTTAGTACAATTTTGACATAAATATAGACTTTATTAAATATGTCACGGAATTAGGCAACCTTACCCTATATTATTGTGATATAATATTAATTACTGACCTAAGCGTTACTTTGCCACAGAGACTGCAACGTGATCATAATAAGCCCTCACTGAATGCACGGTTTTAGTTTCCGTCAAAATATTACAGCTCTACCACTTCGAGGTGTACCTCAAACCCCAACCGCCGCGCCGTTTGCTCTTTAGTCGTAACATTACTTTGCATAACCGGCTCATTAGCCACCTGAGAGAGTGGCAAACCATGTTAACCACCTGCTGCAAATCTGGGCCAGCACTTCTTAAATATCGACCTCGAATAAAGTTCGCTTCACCGGGCTTAATAAACTTGTCGGCTTCCCCTCGCTTGTTGCTTCAGTAGAGTTGAAAAGCTCCACTCCTTTTTGAAACTTTGCATAGCAGTAAACCACCATAGTACATAGCATTCTGGGTTACGTGCAGTACATTCACTTGGTATCATCTTAGTAAACAATGTAGGCTATCTATAGTTACCTTATTCATTGCTGTAGTCCACACCTGTGGAGTAACGGTTAGCGCGCCTGGCCGATTCCCGGTCGGGGCAAGTTACCTGGTTGAGTTTTTTTCCGGTGTTTTCCCTCAACCCAATATGAGAAAATGCTGGGTAACTTTCGGTGCTGGACCGCAGACTCATTTCACCGGCATTATCACCATCTCATTCAGACGCTAAATAACCTAAGATGTTGATAAAGCATCGTAAAATAACATACTAAAATAAATTCATTGCTGTAAAGAGGGTACAGCTTTGACGGTAAATGACAGGCTCTGTTTATAAAAATAAATTTAAGAAATGTAATAAATATGTAAAAAAACAATGTATTGGAAATTATAAATGTTTTTTCGAAGTACAACTACGTCTTTCTATTCGGCACGAAGGTCGGTAACGATGTTAAAAAAGAAAAGTATTACAAATTAATTACGGTATATAACTTTTGAACAAATAAACATGACGAAATATAAAGTAAAATGCATAAGAATAAAGTGTTTGTGATTTACATATAATCGATTTTGAACGTGATTGATGAGAAAATCTAACATTATTAGCGGAACACTAAGTTAAAAAAATTTCCACCAGATGCTGCACCAACCAACCAACATCTTGTTACACTGAAAGTCTACATGCACGGAGATCAAGCTGACTTGCTTTTGACTCCTCTTTTAATTTCATTTATAACCACTTTCAAATTGTTCAGTCTAGTTCTTCAGTCCTTGATGTTAAATCAATGATGAATTTATAAAAGATATGGCTGGTATAACTTGAGTTTTATTATTTATGCTTGATGATTAAACTTTTGTACCAGAGGATTTGGATGATTTATCAATGTTGGTATATATTTTTGCTTTAAATTTTCCGAAAACTCTTCAATTGATGCTATGTCCAAAACTTCATGTAAAAATGTATTGGATGTTGTGTAATCAGCTCCAGCAATTGTGCGCAGAACTGTTCTCTGCACACCACACAAAACGTGAACAATTAAAACAAATTAATATGTCTTACATACGATTGCGAAACGTAATACGCAACGTATGGTCTTTTCCTACCAATTTGTTACCTTCTGGAGGCGGGAATGTGACAGACTTCCCTTGTAAGCGACTCAATCATATTTATCTTTAATAGCTAAAAATTAAGTGCAATAAAAACGTTAAGCAATAAAACTTATTGATGAAAAATAAGACTACAGTTGATAGGGGATTGATAGGGTCGCTGTAGTTAGGTGAAACGTTTATACGGTCGAGTTTTACTGAGACTATTTCGTTTATATGACGTCATTCCATTTTCAGCCAATGAAGTGGAATGAAATTTTGAATTCCAACCAATCACAGCCATACATCGTGATAATTTCTGTAGCTCGATTCATCATTATCAATTTATCGCATGGTCATTCGTTTGTTTGGTCAGTGTCGCCAACAGTTTCCACGTAAATCGATGAGCATGAGTCCATTGTACTAAATAAAGTGCGAAATCCTACTTCCACATCTACATCTTCATCTTCTAATTCCATATCCATTGTATCTAAAGAAAATGACACGCTTTCATAACAATTGTTCATTTAATCAATGCATTAATCAGGTTATTTGTAATTATATTATAAAATGTTTAAATTGAATTATGATTTCAGCAGATAATGAAAACATATTTGTCATAATAACAAGCGAAAACCTGTATTTCGCTTTTCTCAATTGGCATTACTGAATAACATTCAATTTTTTTATTGTAGTAATTGTTATTCATCTATTTCGACTTCACAATGTCTGAATAGGTTAAGATTCATAAATATACAGTTATTAAAATAACATTTTGTGAGCGAATTTTAGGGATATAGGCCTATTATTTACATTTTTATTTTATTCACGAAATAGTCCTAATAAATGTCACACGAGGTCTGAGATTTGGGAAATCTCAGACCTCTTGTGACATTACTATAGACAATTAGATTTTCAAGAAGTTGGTTTTTATTAAATAAATTGTATAAAGATTGTGAATATAATTGGGAGTGAAATAAATTTAATGTAACTTATGTGTCGTATTGAAGGCCGAATAGTTTATTTGACATAGCAGCTGGCTGTGGATTGGAAGGTCTTGAATTCAATTCCGAGTGGTAACAGGAAGTTATGGTTTATTTAACGACGCTCGCAACTGCAGAGGTTATATCAGCGTCGTCAGTTTGCCGGAATTTTGTCCCGCAGGAGTTCTTTTACATGCCAATAAATCTACTGACATGAGCCTGTCGCATTTAAACACACTTAAATGCCATCGACCTGGGCCGGGAGGATCCTATGAATCCTCCGTCACTTTTTTATTTTGTAGCATATCTACGTATAAATTTTATTATCCTTGAGTTAATTAGGTCCCATATGCTGAAAGAAACAAAGAGCTTTAAAGCGGAGATTTCCTGCTGCATTTTTCCAAGAACGCAGCCTTCCTTGTACATCATTTCTGTGTCTCTCCTGAGGAAACTCCGGCTACTCCGCTTTTCCTTGCCCTTTCTGATCCATTAAATATTTCATAATAATCTCTTTTATGGGTTCGCTCCCCCGCGATGTAACACGCACTACACAATGTTGTCGGTTCTCTTCATGAGGAATTGGATTTATATGTTTCACCTATTTTTTTGGATCGTCCTCTGATTTCAGAACACGCGATCTCTCTCAATACGTATACTGATAAATTAATCACATTTTAATCTGCTTCAAGACGCTTAAAAATAGAACTCCAACTTTTTATAACCCATAGTCCGTCATTTGCTTTTTTTAGCTCTAGCTTTTCTGTTACAATCTACGAAATTAATTCCATAAATTTTAAGTTTTATTTATTAGCCCGCAAAAGTATGACAATATCTTGATGACATTCATTAATGGCAAATCTTAAATTTTTTATGTTTTATGATTTACTTTCATCACTATATGACGTATAGAGAGAGCAATGTCTTGTTATACCTATTCCGAAAAAAATGCAAACGAAATACATGTTTTCAATATCTATAAGAGCGAAATCTTCCTCTATGTCTTAATGGTTTTTATCGCCTTTACTTGACTCCTAATTCTGGGACATCAATTCGAACGAAAAAATAAATTATATATACAGAATAAAATTTCATTTCATTTATTGTATTCATAGGTTTTATATCAGCATTGAAGATCTGAGATGTGGAACAAGTAAAAAGTTACCGTAACAAAAATGTGAATTAGTTAATTAATGAGTAGATGGATGGATGGATGGATGGATGGATGGATGGATAGAAGCGTTTTTACAAGGATAAAATCGTGGATAGATTGATACAAGGGTATAAACGTGGATAGATTGATATAATGATAGAAGCGTGATTAAATGGATACGAGGATAGAAGCGTGGATAGATGGATACAAAGATAGAAGCGTAGATAGATGGATACAAGGATAGAAGCGTGGATAGATGGATACAAGGTTATAAACGTGGATAGATTGATATAATGATAGAAGCGTGAATAAATGGGTACGAGGATAGAAGCGTGGATAGATGGATACAAAGATAGAAGTGTGGATAGATGGATGCAAGGATAGAAGCGTGGATAGATGAATACAAGGGTATAAACGTGGACAGATTGGTATAATGGTAGAACCGTGATTAAATGGATACAAGGATAGAAGCGTGGATAGATAGATGCAAGGATAGAAGCGTGGATAGATGGATACAAGGATAGAAGCGTGGATAGATGGATACAAGGATAGAAGCGTGGATAGATAGATGCAAGGATAGAAGCATGGGTAGATGGATACAAACATAGAAGCGTGGATATATGGATACAAGGATAGAAGCGTGGATAGATGGATACACGAATGGATATGTGAACAGATAGATATATGGGCGTGTGAATAAATGAATATATGAATTTATGTGTGCACAGTTATATACACGGATATATGCGTAGAGGATACAAGGATTAATGGGCAACTGCTTGGATGAATCGATGGATGGATGGATGGATGGATGGATGGATGGATGGGTGGGTGGGTGGATGGACGGACGGACGGACGGATGGATGGATGGATGGATCGTTGGATGGATGGATAGATGGATGGACAGTTTGAGTCGAAATAGACAACTGCGGTGACACGTCTCGCCGTTCTGCAGCCATAGAATCCACTGAGCTCGCATTGCCACATTTGTCTTGCGCTCTCTCTGAGGTCTCTTGTACTCCACAGCGGTAGTCTTGGACTTGTTTGATTCGTCTTGAGATGCCCTTTCCTCCACTCGTCTCCACTTTTACATTCTCCCAACATTTGAATTAGAAAGCATTTTTAAAAAGTTTCTCAAATTTTTGCGACTACGTTTTACAAGTTATGGGTCTAGTTCACCTTGGATCATTTTTGCGTTTATTTAGTCGATCTCGTCACACTCGTTCGATCGACACCTCAAACGTTCTCATCGATTAAGATATCAGAAAGTTACGGTCGCAGGAAAGTAGTTTTCGAGTTGCCTCATCTGTCTCGTCGATCTTGGGAGTCCAACTGGTTTCATGCAGGTGTTTAAGGTTACGAGACTCCTTTGTCTATACGGTGATATACTTTTCATTCCCCTATGTTTATTTTCTCAAAAGTTATAAGCGATTTTAATGTAACACTTTTTATACGTCGTTACGAAGCGATTGGCGATCTATAGTGTCAAATACAAAGACGTAATTCTATGTCCAAAATACACTTCCTTTCTCATTTAGTTTGTTGTTCCAGAACTAGATGCATTCCGTGTTGGAGGTTTTTGTCCATATTGCGTTCAAAAGCGGCGCTGAACAGCAGTAACATTTTAATCCTCACAACTTTAGTTTTGTCCATCACAAATGAAGAGTCCACTGCAAGAATGATGGATGTCATTTGGAATACATTTTGCAGGAGAAGTAATTGAAAGTTTGTAATGCTTAGCGCTCAAAGCGTAACTGTGATTTTCCGATCATTACTGGACAATGACTATCAGTGTTAATGCCATATAACTCTCTATGTACATTCTATATGTCTCAAGCTATGCATTGACAGTCTTGGTTCATTTTCGACAAGAAAGTGACATCCATCATTCTTGCAGTGGACTCTTCAAATACAATTTCACCGTCGCCGAGATTTGAACTCGGGGCCGCGGTCATCGTAAGCCAACGCTCTGCCAGCTGTGCTACCAAGGCAACTGATAATCAGTCAAAGCGGGAATCGAACCCATGCCCGAACGTAGCCTCGAGTCAGAGCTTCGCCGGTGTCTTTAGCATTATTTCTCAGTTTGTTTGTTTGCTTGTTTTTTTTTTTTTTGTAGTAGCTTTAATGTGTCTAATTTTGTTTTGTACTTCTCGTAAAAATTTTTGAAATGTATATTATTCCACTGACTGAATTTTTTCATGTTAATTTGTTTGACTACACATCTGTTCATCCACCTGTCCGCCTGTCATGTCAGCAGGGCAACATTATCCCCATCACATAAAGCATAAATTTTCAACATTTTTTAATTAAAGGGATAGATCCATGTATAAGCTATGTATATCATTTACCTTCCATTTGCTTAGAGTCTTACAATTACACGACCTCGTCTTCGCGAAAGCAAATAGAGTTTAATTAAAATTTTCCTTAATACGTTGAGATGAAAACCCTGCATACTGGCCTAGCTCTGAATATAACATAAAGCAAACAGAAGCTAAAGAATCGTTCTCTTCTCCCTGACGAATTGTAGTAGTTCTTAAGCTCTCATTACAATTAAGAACGTTCCTCAAATACACATTGCTATCACAAGCTTGAACTAAAGATCTTGAAGGTATTCTGTCTCTACTTTCACAAATTCCACAGTTACAATTTACTGTATCCCAATTTCTTCCAAAGTATATCGAAATAATAACCGTCCAAATCTTGGATTTAAAATATCGACATCCTAATCAATTCAAATGAACAAAAAATAAAATGTAAATGAATGTTAGAAAAATACATAATGAAATTAAAAAAAAAATAATATTCTGCGACAAGATGTAGTAGCTATCAAAACGATAAAAATGTATTGAAAATAAATAATATACGCTGAATATTATAAAGGTGAATAGAGATGGTGATTGATGATGTTCAATGAAGATTTTAAAATGGTTGATGCAATTGTCTGAAGAGTCTTTTCAGAAACCTTTGATGTTCTGAAGATCTCCAATGTAAATTTGGGAATTGTTCCTCGCGCACCAAACATAAGTCCAATGACATTCCAATTTTGAATATTATATTTATGAGTGAGATCATCACAGCATGCAAGATAAATACAAAAGAAATTAAATCTTCGCGTCATTACTAATAAGACTATTACACAAGTATAATAATAAATAAATAATGAATTAAGTAAAAATGATAACTCATACTATTATTGCGTAAAATATTTCACTTACTTGCATCTTATCATATTTCGTTACCTGTCATAGTCTAAAAATTCTACAGCAAAGAAATAATAAAGGTAGGCAGGCACTCACTTACCGGAAACAAAATTCGTTCGACGCGTTCGAATTTTTATTATACAGAGTGATTTATATAGAACTGACACATTTCTTTCATTAATTGTTTCAAAACGAATTGTGCTAGCGACAACTTATTATACCTAAAATGTAGAGGAATTTTGGGAGATTATTTACCTCTACAGCAAATGTTGAAAATGTCCTCCATCCTGCATAAGGCACAACTCAGCACGTCGTTCCATGTTACTGGCCACTCGTTGGAGGACTCTGTTGTCAACAGCTTGAATCTCCTGTGTGATGTTGTGCTTCAGATCGTCCAATGTCTGGGGACGTGTGGCGTAAACCCTGTCTTTTAAGTAACCCCATAGAAAGAAGTCCGGCGTTGTCAAATCCGGAGATCTCGGTGGCCCCAAGTTCCTGGAAATTATTCGGTCGTCAAAGAAACTTGCAACTCGCAGCTCTCTGGCACATTGAGTAGGTATACCCTGTCTCCTGCGACAAACGTCTTAATGATTTTTTGGGTGACTGCTCCAGTCGTGCTCTTACGTGAACAACAACCGTGGGAAGCCTAGATGAACGATGCTTGCTCTTTTCACTCACCAGAGATCCAGTTGTTTCCAATTTGTTTACCAGTCCCAGTATTGTTTCTTTTGGGAGGATTGCGAACACCAAATTCTCTCTGGTATGTCCTTTGAGTAGCTGTAATTGAATTCGTAATCCAGTATTGCTTCACAAGGAAGAGTCGTTGATTTAATGTGTACTGCATTTTCACGTTGACACAAAATGTCGAAAACAGCTGCCAACAATAGGAATAAAACATAAACATCTGCGCATCTAGTGCTGCCAACAATAGGAATAAAACATAAACATCTGCGCATCTAGTGACAAGGAATCGAAACTCCAGAACAATCTGCTTAATTTGGTGCTAAAATTGGGTCTTTGCTGCCAACAATAGGAATAAAACAAACATCTGCGCATCTAGTGACAAGGAATCGAAACTCCAGAACATTCTGCTTCATTTGGTGCTAAAATTGGGTCATTGAATGAATTTCCAACGGAATAATTAAAGAAAGAAATGTGTCGGTTCTATATAAATCACTCTGTATTTAGTATTGATCATGATATAGTGTTGTAATTTACCGCTAGAGCGCATTATTTCATTGTAATGCTCTGGACTGAACCTGGAAATAAAATGAATAGATCTCCAAACTATGAAGAACATACCTGGTTGAATTACATTGAATAAATTGTAAAGCTCTTCATACTTTTGAACTAACAAAATACGGAAATCCGTTTAAAATTCTCTGGCCAGAATTCTGGAGGGAATCCCGTCTTGCGGGCAGAGGCGATACGGCCAAGTGCGCGATTGTCCGTATAAAACAGTGCAAAGAATAAAAATCTGAACGCGCCGAACGAATCCGTTCCTGTAAGTGAGCCTTAAACTTAGAATATTTAAGGCCTAGAAGTACGACCAAAGCCATTAAAAAGTAACTAAACCTGAATGACAAAAACAACGAAATAATAATGCAAACATTTAATTTTGTATAGACACAATACAATTTGACTGCTTCCGTGACCTGATGGTCAGCATGCTGGCTTCCAAATGTGGAGATACCGGATTTAATTCCTGGCCTGGATTCTCGGGGAATTTTCCTTGAAGAAGAAAAGTTCTCTGAGTGTCTGGAGTCCGCAAATTCGTATGAATGGGAGTGCGATTGCGAGTGTGCGAGAAATTAACCAATAAAATACAGTATATCAGGATTGTCGTTGGCCATCAAGAAACGTCATATGTGAACTCAATTAGAAAACATAGAGAGAGTTAACAATGAATAAAAAATAATGAAATTTACAAACATGGAAAATTAATTGAATGTGCAAATTGAAGAGTGTAATTCCAAAGCTCGCTCAGTTCATTTGGCTATTTCTATGATTTATATATGATTATGTTTGAGACATCTATCATTATATTTTAAGCTTGTTTTCTTCCAAAACAACGCCAATCCTTATCTAAAAGTTTGTGTTATTGTGCGTGTCACTTGAAAACTCGCTCAGCCGGTAGACCAGTGGATAAAAAAACTAGCCCAGTCCTTTCATAAAAATGGACTTAACGCTTTTTGGGATCGCAATCTTCAATTTATTATGCTAGTGGCATTCCTTGAAACTAAATTTATCTACAGTAATCTCATTAGAGGTTTTTATTTATCTAGAGAAAATCAAAACTCGAGTGGGATTTAATTGACTATTACACGATTAGAAGAAAGTATATACTCGTAAAGATTAAAAGAAATAAAGTAATCTAATACAGTAAAATATTAATTGGCTTACGAAAATACTATCTGCCTTCAAAATTGTATTACTGTACCATCTCATCATTACAAATATTCCGCTAGGTGGCAGTAGTATATTATGATCTTGTTACCTGTTGTGCCAACTATACAATCTTCATTGAACCGTATGGACGATTACTAATCAAGAAGGCTTTGTTGATTCAGTTTCATTTTTACTAAAACTGTTGCATTCCACTCCAGTTATCAATATATATTAAATAATCTCTGATACGTGACTATCCATAATCTCATACAGCAGAAGCTATAACATAACCTAAATAATATAAATAAAATAAATGATAGAAAAGTTTTAATTAAGGGTGATGAAATAAACATGAATCATTTTTTAAAAAAGTACATTGTTGGCAAACAAATGCTATGGAGGCGATAAAAACGAACAAATGGTAGGGAGGTGATAAAAACAAATGCTAGGGAGGTGATAAAAATTGTAGGATAATCAATCATGATTGAAACACGTCGTTCCTTACCGTTTTATTGGTAAAAAGTAGTATGACGTAGTAGAAGTATAATAGTCTATGCAAATACTTGATGCTGAGGAAATTGATGTTGATTATAATCTCTGAGTTTATTGATAATTAAATCATTGTGTCCCTTATTACTTCGAATGAACACTCTACAATTACCATTGCCTTTAAATATTTATATGGCCTACCAAGGAGGTGACAACTGCGAATCATCAGCGACAAAAAAAAATGGCAATATAAAATCCACAATATTGCTGTGATGGCTCTGATTCGTTTATATCCAACTGACCCTCAATTCCATTGGTTGTAACTGTATTGCACTTGGTACTCTTATTTATTTATAGTACAGAAGCAATTTATTCATTGCTTGATGTTTCTTGAGTTTCACAATTCCTTTCAAAGCAGAATTCTGAAAATTGATTCCAAACAGTCTGTGATTGTCAGTGTTAAATTATTCACAGCGGAATGGCCGCCATGGCCTTCTAACTACTACGTACGTCAGAAGAAAACAAATGCAAAGCAATAGAGATAAAATAACATAACAGTAGACAAGCCTTAAATTAAGCGATAGTATGAGGTTGCCGTATGGCATCCATAGTATGTGGTCGCGTCATTAGATGGCAGTGTGATGTGTGGTTATCGCACAGAGAGCGATGTGAATTCAGTTGTGAGTCTACCGCCGTGTCTTGCATCTGTGGTATGAGTATGTGGTCGCATCACTAGATGGCAGTGTGATATGGCTATCGCACGGACAGCGATGTTACTAGTAATGTAGTTGTGAGTCGACCGCCGTGGGGAATGGATGTGACGAGTTGGGTTTTTATGGTGGGTACGTATGGAATAATGCTATTCCAACTACCGTAATACACAAGTAGCATGATGCTGTGTCGTTCTTGGCTGTTTGATCTCTAGTCTATACTACTAGTACACATAGGCCTATCCTATCCGTCATTTGCATATTTCAAAATTTCGAACCGACTCCGCGTTGTCAAAAAAAATAGTTGTCATGACTTATGCCCCAGTCCCAGTAGTTAAACGTCGGGGATATTAGTGTCAATATAAGCTACTATGTGATCTGAAGCACAGAATTCTTTTTCTGGACACCATTATCATTTATTCCTTAACAATATACAGTAGAACCTCGATTATCCGTCACCCTATTAACCGATTGGTGGATTAACCGTCTGTCTTTCTTTCTTTTTTTTTTCCTGCAGAAATATATTAAGTGCAGCACGTTGTATTAGCACGTTATTTTTGTTTTAGAGAGTGTTATTACAAGCCTTTTCCTTTACACAGTATGGTCAACTGTTCGAATTGTCGTACTGTATAACTTCTATATTAATATTCCACTTAATTTAATGTTTTGTACGGGTGTCGAAAGAAATCTCATTGTGCTAAGAATAAAAAAAGTGTAAATAATTTAATGGTTTGGGGAGAGAGAAACTGTGGCTCATCTTGCATCAGAATACGAGATTGGAGTGTATAAAGTAGGCCTACGTAAATCTACAACACGAGACCTTCATTACTCATATCTTTCCACGGACAGCCATTGCAAGGAGTTTTCTTGCCCCTTAAAAACCCGTCGTTGATAACCAGACTTAAATTAGTGAACTTCTGAGTCGCTATCTAAACGCAACACCAAGAAGGGAACTACGAAAGTGTAAAAATATTATTCACTAAATTTACGAAAATCTTTTATGGTACGGATTATCCGATTTTTTCGATTAACCGTTCATCCTACCCCCTTCATTACCACGGATAATAGAGGTTCTAATGTAATGTTTATTATTTGTTGTGTGTTGTATAAGAAACGGTCTCTAACGGTATGTAAATTATCTGTCTTATTATTAGTATTATCATCATCATCATCATCATCATCATCATCATCATTTATATGTATCCAAATAATATTAAGTACTTAAACCGTGTGATGAAAGGAACGGTGTCTAACATTTTGGAAACCTTATGAATCACCAGAATCACAACCATTATTAAAATCATCACTACCTGTTCATTAGTGAGGTACCGTCTATGTATTTAAACCGCATGATCAAAGGGCCTGCTCATGATATTTTGGATATTGTTTATGAAATCAGCGAAACATACATTATTATCCCCATCATCATCGTTATTGTTCATCATTATAATCTAGTCATTGGACAAATTATTATATCTAACACATAGGCCATGTGGTAAATCCAACTGTAAAGTTATGCAAATCTTCGACTCATTATTTATTAATATTATTACTAATTATACTATTGTTTTATTATTATTAATTTCATTATTATTATTATTTTTATTGAATGTATTATTTTATTATTTTTGTTATTATTATTATTATTATTATTATTATTATTATTATTATTATTATTATTAATTGCATCTTTATTATAAATATGATTATTATTAATATTATTTTATTAGTATTATTATCAATATTATTTATTGTATTGTTATTATAAATACTATTATTAATGTTATTTCATAGTTATTATTATTCTTATTATTATTATTATTATTACTATTATTATTATTATTCATTCATTCATTCATAGAGTTCTGGCTAAGAGCTGGTTGTTCAATGCAAACTCAGCATTTTCCAATCTTTTTAATACTAATGTTATTTTATTGTTATCTATTAATTATTATTAATTGAATTATTATTAACGTTAATTTGTTAAAATTGTTATTGTTGTTATTATTATTATTATTATTATTATTATTATTATTATTATTATTATTATTATTATTATTAGAGGTTCTGTATATTTAAAAAAAAATGACGTGGCGAGTCAGTTGTTCAGTTACCAGAGCTATGCTTGGCTGTCACATAGTCGACGTCTTCTTTTCAAAGGATACCATGTCTCAATAACGATCGTGTTCTACGAGATTTGTGATGGACAAAATTATTAGCGTATGGAGCAAATTTTATCCGAATGTGTATATTTTCCAGCCTTTCTCATTTCATAATATGTCCCATTGCCATCACCACAATCTCTGATTGGTCTCTGGAAATGAGCATTATAAAAAGAAACGTCAGTCATATAGTATCATAGCATTTGCGGTATGCTTTCCTCACAAAGAACATGTGTCAAGGTTCAATTAGCAGTTGCGTGCATTGTGTTGCAGGCGTGACGAGGCGTCGTCCCGGATGAGACAGCAGCTCGCCAGAGATCTGCCGACAGCGTCACACATTCATTTATCTTCCTCTGAGCTCCGAGAAGGTCGCCGCTTCAATGGGGCACATAGTAGTCTAGTTCTGTTGCCTGCACCAATAGAATGGTCATATTGGCAACACTGCTCTTCCTTCATGGAGCGGGATTGGTTGGTAAGTTTATGAATAGTTTTTATGTCTGCTTTCAGTCACGATCACGCTTCTGTTCAGTATGACATTGTGTGTGTTCGCAACTTTGAAGCCAGTCTTCAGTGTGTCTTTTCCATGGCCGTAACTTCTGAGAAAGAGGTTCAAATTCAATCAATCTTGGTAAGCTGGTCCATGTTGCGTTATTGTCCGTGAGTCAGGTTTTATGACGTCATATTTTAAAGCATTCGGAACATCACTGGCACGAATCGAAATAAAGTAAGAACGTACTTTTCTTTCAGTTTCTTTTATCATTCTTCTATAGAAGTACTGTAGGCCTACAGTATATCTCCAACATTAAAATTGTTTGTTGCATGGCAGTGGAGTTTTTGCTAAAGCTTAAGAACGTGTCCGAATCTTAAAGTGAATATTGATATTGATATTTATTTAATGTCTGTTAGCAAATAAATTGCAATGACGTAGTCCCTTATATTTAAATTAACACTAACAAACATGTAAAAGGAGTCTTAAAATACTCATGAATATTATAAAACACTTCATCTATCAACCACTTATATATAATTTTCTTAACTCTGGGTAGCGTAGTCGGTATAGCGCTGGACTTCTGTGCTCGAGGTTGCGGATTCGATCCCGGCCCAGGTCGATGGTATTTAAGTGTGCTTAAATGCGACAGGCTCATGTCAGTAGATTTACTGGCATGTAAAAGAACTCCTGCGGGACAAAATTCTGACACACTGACGACGCTGATATGAATCCTACAGATTCAAAATCTCCTATATCCACTTTCACAAATTGAAGAATTTTGACAGTAATTGGTTCCAAATAGAGAGAATTTTCAACCTAACAGTGACTTTTAACGAACCCTTTTCTTTAAATTTAGTTACTTTTCGAATTAAAACTATATAAATAATTAGAATTCATTCTTAGCAAGTAATATGTGGGTATAACTAAATTATGAACAAAGTGGTCTTTAGGGGGTTTTGAATCTAGAGGATTCATATAATCTCGGCAGCTGCGAGCGTCGTTTAAATAAACCATAATTTTTTAAAATAATTTTCTTAAAATTCTGCCTATTCAAACTAGTTACACAAACTGGAAGATGATTATAATATAATTTAAAAGCTATAATATGATGGTTGTTAGCTGTTATGGAAAGTCTACATTAAGGTATGTACAATTTTTCATTATTCCTAGTGCTGTAGTCATGGATTTCATTATTAGGTTTCGTTAAATTTAAATTGCTTTTTGCATATACTACATAGTATATTACTTGTATTGATTAAGGCTGGTTGAGTGGAAGACAAGGCCTTATGGCCTTAACTCTGCCAGCGAAAATAAAACATTATTATTATTATTATTATTATTATAATTATTATTATTATTATTATTATTATTATTATTATTATTATTATTATTATTATTATTAGCTCCATATATGAAGACTAGTTACTGTCATAATTTCTGCTTTAATAAATAAATGCCTACAGTGGGCAGTCAGCTTGGAATTTGTTAATACTAATGAAATGTATTATTACCACTATTTGAAATTAATTATTAACCCTTCGTTAGGCGCGTTCTTTTTTGTGCCATGGTTAGGCGCGTGGGGTACAGCTGTATCCCACTGCTTTAACTCGAATTATTAAGTTCTCTTGAAGCTCATCTGAAGACTAAGCTTTATTTTTAGTTTATTTGCATGTTCTACATTGCAACTGGTACATAAAATTAGTGTTATTATTACAATATTTATTATAATGTTAGATAATAATGTTTAATCTTAGTATGTAAATAAACTCAGACTGAAATTAACACTGAAGTACTAAAACTCTGTAGATATCGTCATAATCAGCATCTTCTTCTTCTTCTTCTTCTTCTTCTTCTTCAATACCTTGGTTGGGTTTAGGTCTTATAAGATCCGTTCCTTTGTAGCTGTTGGAGGTATTCTTGATCTTGCCACCTTTGTCGTGGTCGCCCCAAATCTCTTTTGCCTGTAGGTTTGTATTGTAGAGTTAATTTTGGGATGCAGTTTAAGTTCATTCCTTAATTTTCTATGATGAAATTTGATATTTTATTATCTATTTTTAATTTCTTTCAATTGTCTGTAGGTTATTTCTGAAAATTTTTCACCGCCATTTCAAACAGTTCGCTAATTTTGGGATGCAGTTTATAGCCTATTCATTCCTTCATTTTCTATTATGAAATTTGATATTTTATTATCTATTATCTATTTTTAATTTCTTCCAGATGTCTGTAGGTTATTTCTGAAAATTGTTCACCGCCATTTCAAACAGTTTGCTAATTTTGGGATGCAGTTTATAGACTATTCATTCCTTCATTTTCTATTATGAAATTTGATATTTTATTATCTATTACCTACTTTTAATTTCTTCCAGTTGTCTGTAGGTTATTTCTGAAAATTGTTCACCGCCATTTCAAACAGTTTGCTAATTTTGGGATGCAGTTTATAGCCTATTCATTCCTTCATTTTCTATTATGAAATTTGATATTTTATTATCTATTATCTATTTTTAATTTCTTCCAGATGTCTGTAGGTTATTTCTGAAAATTGTTCACCGCCATTTCAAACAGTTTGCTAATTTTGGGATGCAGTTTATAGCCTATTCATTTCTTCATTTTCTATTATGAAATTTGATATTTTATTATCTATTATCTATTTTTAATTTCTTCCAGATGTCTGTAGGTTATTTCTGAAAATTGTTCACCGCCATTTCAAACAGTTTGCTAATTTTGGGATGCAGTTTATAGCCTATTCATTTCTTCATTTTCTATTATGAAATTTGATATTTTATTATCTATTATCTATTTTTAATTTCTTCCAGATGTCTGTAGGTTATTTCTGAAAATTGTTCACCGCCATTTCAAACAGTTTGCTAATTTTGGGATGCAGTTTATAGCCTATTCATTCCTTCATTTTCTATTATGAAATTTGATATTTTATTATCTATTACCTATTTTTAATTTCTTCCAGTTGTCTGTAGGTTATTTCTGAAAATTGTTCACCGCCATTTCAAACAGTTTGCTAATTTTGGGATGCAGTTTATAGCCTATTCATTCCTTCATTTTCTATTATGAAATTTGATATTTTATTATCTATTATCTATTTTTAATTTCTTCCAGATGTCTGTAGGTTATTTCTGAAAATTGTTCACCGTCATTTCAAACAGTTTGCTAATTTTGGGATGCAGTTTATAGCCTATTCATTCCTTCATTTTCTATGATGAAATTTGATATTTTATTATCTATTATCTATTTTTAATTTCTTTCAGATGTCTGTAGGCTATTTCTGAAAATTGTTCACCGCCATTTCAAACAGTTTGCTAATTTTGGGATGAAGTTTATGTTCATTATTTCATTTTCTGTGATGAAATTTTATATCATTTTATTATCTATCATCTATTTTTAATTTCTCCCAGATGTCTGTATTTCTGAAAATTGTTCACTGCCATTTCAAACACCTCCCTTACACGCAAAGTTGTCTGTTTCTGTTTTGGAAATTCTATCCTTTACGCCACCAACACACATACAGCGTATCAGAAACCTGAAACTCTTTTCACTTAGTGTGATGTAAAAGAAGTCAATTTTCTTTGTGATTGACGTACAACTGGTGAGCATTTTTTCCTAGAGCATGTCATGCTACCAATTATATATAAAAAACAAAAAAATATAGCCCTACTTCGGTTTCATCAGTAGGTCTAGCTAGCATCCCTGGCTCTATTGAAATTCTTACGAATTTTTCAACAGTAATCTCACTAATGGGATTTAATTGACTATTACACGATTAGAAGAAAGTATATAAAGATTAGAAGTAACAAAGTACTCCAATATAATAAAATATTAATTGGCTTACGAAAATACAACTGTCTTCAAATGTATTATTGTACCATCTCAATATTACGCTAGATGGCAGTAGTGTTTTATGATTATGTTTTCTTGTTATCAGTTGTGACAACTATGGAATCTTCATTGAACCACAGTCTACTATATACTAGACTGTGATAGAACTCTGTGGACGGTTACTAGTCAAGAAGTCTTTGTTTATTCAGTTTCATTTTTATTAAAACATTTGCATTCCACTTCAATCATCCGGATCCCAGTAATCAACGTCACTTGACAGATGATTTTCAATAAATCTTAGTATTAAACAAACAATTTCTGATACGTGACTATCCATAATATCATATAGCAGAAGCTATAACAAACATAACCTAAATAATATAAACAAGTGTTAGAAAAGTTTTAATTAGGGGTGATGAAATAAACAAGAAACGTTTTAATTAACGATGATGAAATAAAAGATAAACATGAATAATTTTAAAAGAAACAATTATTGAAAGTACAATTTTCAAATTTGAATGTTTTAGTAGTTGGTGGTTCAGTTAATGTTATATTGGACGTGTGCGTAAAAGAAGTGAACTCGTTGATGTACATTGTGTATCCCTCAACTTATTCAGGATTTCCGAATGGTGCTCTTCATATATGACCAGTGATTTTTATTAATTCTTGTTCTTGAATGCCAATGCGAGTCATATTTGAAAGTACTGTGCATCGACTGGAGTGGTTTGTAATTTTCTGTTTTTTGACGTCCAGACCAGTGCAGTTTGAAATGTTGGCAAACAAAGAAACAAATGCTAGGGTAGTGATAAAAATAAACAAATGCTAGGGACGCGATAAAATTAAACAAATGCTAGGGACGCGATAAAATTGTGCGATAAGCAGCCATGATTAGTTGAAAGACGTCCTTTCGTACCGTTTTATTGGTCAAAAGTAGTGTGACGTAGTAAAAGTGTAATAGTCAATGTAAATATCAGTTGAATTTACGGTTATTTTGTCAATATTGTTACTAAAAATCAGATCTAACATAGCATTTCAGAGCACATCTCACGATCTCTTCCATTTTGACCTAGTGAATGCGTTATTGTATTATGTGCAGGAATGTGAACGTTTGTTTCAGGCTTTTTTCGTTCCATCTCGTTTTCTCCATCTTTCCCTACAAAATACAGTAGATAGCCTACTTGAATGCGCAACATTAGCATCTTCTTCCTCTGCATCGGACAATTTCGACTCTGAATCTATCTCATGATGGCTTACTGTAACGTGGCCTTTTCCTCCTCAGATTCATCATTTTCAGAAAATCCTTCATTCTCACTAATACTATCGAACCAATTCAATAAAACATCTGGATCTGAAGTTTTCTTAGAGTAAACTTTGATCTTTTAGTCTCCAACATTTGTGAAAAAAACGATATCCCACAATTTACCAGTAGTAGTAGTAGTAGTAGTAGTAATAATAATAATAATAATAATAATAATAATAATAATAATCATCATCATCATCATCATCATCATGATCATCATCGTTATCGTCATCATCATCATGACTGCATCTTACTGCTGAACAATTCCTTTTATAATAATAATAATAATAATAATAATAATAATAATAATAATAATAATACTTCATTATGACCTTTTCGCTGTAATGAGAACGTGTAATTCACTCAGTTGGACTCTCGAATAGAAGAAATCTTGTTTTCTTGTTGATTTATCCAATATAGCAATACATTTAACCGAAAATCAGATATTGGAAAGAAAATATTCATTTTTATACATACTCACAAGAGTTTGGACACAATATAGACGCTTTTTATTTAAATCACTTGCTTGCAGACGGTGTACGAAAAGCACCCAATTCATGTATCACTTGCTAAAATGATGATAGCTTCAAATCTACTTCTTTGACTATCCTTCTCTGGCTTTTGTTAGGAGAATGCATTTTTTTTCAGACACCATACCCAATATCCATATGTGCATTGTCTGTTACTATTTTTTTCCTCTAACTTCTTCCTTTGCATTGACACAAAACTGAGCCAGTTCGCCTGAATATACAGTATTTACTCACCAAGGGTAACATTGTACGTTTCGGTTGTGGATCTTTAAGAAATTCCTCTTGACAAAGTACGTGTACTGCTTTCATACTAGCTCCGCCACCACAATAAATTTCGTATGAACGAAAATAATGCTCTAAATAAATTATTTTTCTAGAAGGAGAGCACAATTTTGATCAGACTCATTTCGTAATCATAATTACACTTCCTCTCTTTCATCATCTCCTATTCTTTCCATATTCCGAACTTCGACCCCGTGTTGTGTGGTCATTAGTTGCTGGTGGTAGTGCTATGTATCGTGGGATCTCCCCTGGGGGCTCATAGTTCTCGTGAACCTGGGCTTGAGATACAACGGTGATGCCTACGCGGAAAGGTAAAGGAATTGTCTGTAGGAGATTTCGGAGGTGACCTGCAGGGGAATATGTAGAGCAGGGTACGTTCAGACATGCACATCATTCCATTTCGGGTAGTACAAGGGGCCCACCCAAGCGGCCTACGTGCGAGGAGTCCCCCAGCTCCTCCTGCTTCCGTCAATGACGACTTATATGATATATAAATATATGTGTATTTTGCAGCCTTCTTCAACAACTGAAATAATAATAATAATAATAATAATAATAATAATAATAATAATAATAATAATAATAATAATGGGTCCAATAAATAGGCCTACCGGGTTCGTACAAAATAATCAATTTCAATGTTGTATAAAACAGAAAGTATGTGTGATATCGACATGCATTTTCTGCTGTTAGGTTGAGGAACTGTAGAAGTTTCGATAAGACACACTGTTGGTATTACTGCGTTGATTGTTGTGCAGATGCAAGCATAATAGCTAAGATGGCTATCTGTGATACCGACATGCATTTTACACTATTGGGTTGAACTGCCAGAACTGCATAGGGAAGGGGGAACTCTTATTCCAACAGGATGGCTGGCCCCAGAGTGTTATAAATTATCTGGACGAAACACTTCCACAGCGCTGAATAATTGGTGGCCATCAAGGAGCCCCGATCTCATACCGTGCGACTTTTTTCTTTGGGGATTTGTGAAACAATGTTTACTTCCCCTAGTTATTTAGATGAGTTAAAACAACGCATCACGTTTGTTGTGGCTAGTGTCGATGCAGGTATCTTACATAGTTTGGGATGAACTAGACCATCTCCTTGATATGTGCCGTGTGACACAAGGAGCACATATTGAACATTTGTGAGTTCCCGAAGTAAACTTGAAGAATTACGTTATAAAACAGTGTAAACTGATTCCTGATAACTTTAATAATTTTGTAAATTTATAAAACATTGAAAGTGTATATTTATTTTGTACTAACTCTGTGTAATATAATTGTGAAGTTTCGATACTGTAAAATGCTTTGACTCGGAAAATTGCTATTTTTTTTTCATTTTTGGGTGTCCTCTAATTTTTAGATTTAGAAATAAGGCTTCGACAATTTGTGGAATAAGTTATAGGGACATAAAATGGAAAATACGATTCGAAGGAAATGCTATAATGAACAAGAATGAAAAGAATAGTATTTAAACAAAGTAAATTATCATGTACAGTTCTCGCCAAGCTTAGACGACCTCACTAACACCACTCTGCTTACTCGTGTTTACCCAAAACATAACAAACTCATACGGTGCATGCCTGTTAGTTATGCAGCGTTGTCACATTATGACTCTGAATTAGCGCAGCCGCTGGGCTGAGGCAAGTACGATGGTTTTTTTTTTTTAACAGAGAAGTTAGTAGTTATCTCTTGCGGCAAGGCTGACCTCTCTACTCGGGCTGAGGCCGTCTATGTTTGACAACGCTGTTATAAAGCAATTCAGTTATCGGACGCAGCCAACTGCATAACATAAACATCGAGAGCATGTTGACGTGACTTCTTTGACTCTTTTCCTCTGAGCTGGAGTCGTCTAAGTTTGGCGAGTACAATATATTTGACTACGCATGTGTAGGAGAGTTCTTGCAAGAAGTGTAGTGCATGATGTCTATATACGAGGAGAACCATTGAGCCCAGAGATAGGCGGCCCCGTGACTGATAGGCGCACACTTCTTACAATGCATCGCGTGTAGCCTTGCTCCAGATGCCGCTGCTCACGACATCTTGTTTATGTATCAGCTCCAAGAACCTCCTCTTGTGTCTATTAAGGTACTCTCAACACAAAAACAAGAAAGTAGAAAAGAAGAAGGAACGAAAGAATGGAAGAAAGAAAGAAAAGATGAAAACAGAGTAAATAGGGAAGAAAGACGAGATAATGGCAATAAGAAAATCTGAAAACAGGAAGAAAGTAAATAAGGAAGAAATACGAGGAAAATGTAATAAGAAAAGAAAATAAGAAGACAAAAAGGAAGTGAATAAGAAATACAAAAAAAATTACTATAAGGAAAGAAAGATGAGGATAGCAAGAAAGTAAAATCATAAGGAAGAAATACGAACAAAAAGGCAAAAAGGAAGAAAAGGTGAAGACAGGATAATAATAATAATAATAATAATAATAATAATAATAATAATAATAATAACAATAATAAGAAGAAGAAGAAGAAGAAAAATGCGAGGAAAAATACACTAAGGCAGGAAAAGATGAAGACAAGAAGAAAGTAAAATCATAAGGAAGAAGTACGAACAAAAATTGTAATATCAAATAGTTTGTTTAATTTCCAGTCTATCACTTATCAAGGTATGGCAGCATAAATGAATTCTGTTTACATCAATTACAATATATTAAAATATGCGTCACGAATATTTTCGACTTTTCAAGCAAGTCATCTTCAGGTGATGTAATTTGCTAACAAACAAATACAATTGAACATAGGTGAAAAGATATCTTGTATTTGTTTGTTAGCAAATTACATCACCTGAAGATGACTTACTTGAAAAGTCGAAAATATTCGTGATGTACGAGTATATTTTAGTATATTGTAATTGATGTAAAAGAATTTATTTCTGCTGCCATACCTTGATAAGTGATAGACTGAAATTTAAAGAAACTATTTGATATTATAATTTATGAACTTATAATATGACATTTAAATTTACGAACAAAAAGGCAAAAAGGAAGAAACGGTGAAGACAGGAAGAAAGTGTAGAAAATGCGAAGAAAAATACGCTAAGGAAGGAAAAGATGAAGACAGGAAGAAAGTAAAATCATAAGAAAGAAGTACGAACAAAAATACAAAAAGGAAGAAAAGGTGAATACAGGACGAAAGTGTAATAATAATAATAATAATAATAATAATAATAATAATAATAATAATAATAATCAGGAATAAATGCGAGGAAAAATACACTAAGGAAGGAAAAGATGAAGACACGAAGAAAGTAAATAAGGAAAACAGACGAGAAATTTGACAATAAGGTAAGAAAAAAATTAATGAAAACCAGGCCTATAGGAAAACAATTAGACGTGTTCCATACCAAATATGTACTGAGGACATCACGAGCTTTCAGAATCTGCAATTGGATTTGATGTAGCTCAAATAGTTTTCAAGCATTGCGATGTTAACTACAAATTAATAAATTAACTTCTCTTATTTTTTAATTTTCCTTTAAAAAAATTTTGATTTTTTTTTTTTTTTTTTTAATTTTTATGTTATCTGAAAACTTGAACACAGACGAATCGTGACCTTAACACCTGCTCTTAACTATGTCTTTCATATTCTTTCATGTTCTTTCACTTATCCCTCCTTCTAATTTATCACACTTTATTAAAATATTTCACTTCTCTTATTCTCAGCTACACTAATAGCTGTTCATACTAATTTCTCATTCAAATTCACTCCGACCTTTCTCATAACTAGGGCCAGGATTTATATGCTCAAAAAAAGTCTGATATATACAAAATCAAAGCATAAATATGCAAAAAATATGCAAAATCAATTTATTTAACATATCAAGTATCGGTAACAATTGTCGAAGTTCCAGTTACAACACTATACGCATGTGCAGTGCATGTACTTAGGCAATATAGGAACACATGTGTAAACCTTCTTGCCTACATACAAGGCGATTCTCGACTAAGAGTCGGCCCTTATTTTGTTTCTAGTACTGTACATTTGAAATGAATTGTTAGAGAAAAAAGACCGTTTCCAAGAAGATACATTTTAATATATTCAGTTTTATTAATTTCACATTTGTGCAAGTTTCTTTCTCGTTTTCGATTGACATTATACCCTTTGCATTCTGAATTATCAAAATCGCAGAACATGGTCGTTATTTGTTACCCATTGCTTCAGGGTGCTATGGAACGATGATTTTGTAGGTGGCATCGCGAATTCACACAAACCACACAGAATTGTCCTTGGACTGATACTGTTAAGCTTTCTCTCTCAAGTGAGTATATTTGTGTCTTAACCGAGAACAAGCGTCTATGTTACATTTCGCGAGTATTGAGAAAAATGGCATCATAGTTGATTGTTGTTCGCAGAGTGAATACACTTCATATGAGACTACAATAGACATTTGAATCCTACAGATTCAAAATCCCCTATATCCACTTTCACAAAATAAAGTATTTTAACAGTAACTGGTGGCAAATAGAGGGAATTTTCAACCTAACAGTGACTTTTAACAAACATTTTGCTTTAAATTTAGTGGCTTTTTGAATTCAAACTATATAAATGATTAGAATTCATTCTTAGCAAGCAGTATGTGAGCATAATTCACTTCTGAACAAAATGGCCTTTAGGGGTTTTGAATCTAGAGGATTTATTTGTTTGTTTAGAGAAAATGTTATACTGAAAAAAAAATTCGAAGTTTGCATATTATGACGATTTGTGCAACAAAATCCTGAAAATATGCTACAGTATATGAAAAATAGACTATTATATGCAGAAACACCCAAAATATGCAAAAATATGCAATATTAACTCGGATATTCGTAATCACAGATGTTCGAAACATATATAAAACTGTTTTGCATGACTTTCAAAGAGCCTGTAAATATATGCATTTGCATGTGAATCCTAGTCCTACTCATAACTAACTAAATAATTTCTCCTGTACATAACATTAATTCTTTTAAACTTATTAACTATAGAAGACCTAACCCTTGTTGACTATTTCAATGAAAACATATCCTATTATTAAATTCACCGGGAAACAATTTTAACACAATCACATTAGCACTCGAACCCTAGAACATTGGTTTCACTTTTTATAACTTGATCTAAAAAAAAGAGTCGACCTGGTTGGCGAGTTGGTATAGCGCTGGCGACAGGCTCATGTCAGTAGATTTACTGGCATGTAAAAGAACTCCTGCGGGACAAAATTCCGGCACATCCGGCGACGCTGATATCACCTCGGCAGTTGCGAGCGTCGTTAAATAAAACATAACATTTTTTTTTCTAAAAAAAATTCTGCATTCGTTCGGATATATTTTTACATTATATTATAACTAACTCTGCTATTATTTCATCCCATCATTTCCACCATTTCCTCAGATTATATAGCCTACTGTTTTTCCTTCCCTACTGCCTCCTCGTTCCACACGCCTAACTCGATTAACACTTTCCAAACTTCCCCTTCTACTCCCCGCACTTTTTCACGTCTCCTTTTCTCACTCTCTTCTTTCGTTGACTCACCATTCTTCTCTCCTTTCTGACTTCCAACAATATACAAGGTGTTGCAAAACTCCATATTCAAACTTCCAGGGATGGTATAGGAGCCCAAAACAAAGATTTTTTGTTATATAACCATAGGTCGGAAAGCAATAGTAACGTCAGTCGTCACCTTCGAACGCAGACATTGCTGACAGACATTGAGAGTGTAATAACCATTTAAAATAGATTTGGTGACATTTTGTTTACAGGTATTGTTAAAACGTGTGACCTCCTGCTTCAATACATGATGTACAACGACGTAATAATGCGTCTCTCATACGTTGAAAAACTTCATGTTGATGTTGTAAGTGATCGGCAGCTACAAGAATCCGAGCAACGAGGTCCTCCCTTGGCACAATTGGCATTTCATACACTAAACTCTTTAAATGTCCCCACACAAAATTCGAGTGGGGTAAGGTCAGGAGAACGAGCAGGCCATGCAATGGGCCCACCCCGGCCAATCCAATGTTCACCGAATATGCCACGTAAATGCTCTCGAACTTGAAGAGAGAAATGAGGTGTTGCGCCATCACGCTGGTACCACATGCGACGCCGGATGTCAAGGGGAACATCTTGGAGCAATTGAGGGAATGTGTACCGCAGGAACTGTAGATACTGACAAGTTTCAACAAAATGTATATGGTCTATGGCTTAAAAATATATAATGGTTTGCCTCATTAAATTAAAAATACGAATGATTTAAGATATTTTAAAAGTTACATCAAAGAATTTTAACAAACCTCTGTCTGTGCAATTTAGATGAAATACGTATGGGTTTACATTGGTCCTAATTTATTGTATTTTTATCTATTTTAATTATTGTTTTCTGTTTTAATTATTGCTTTCTCTCTCTATCTTTCTTTGACAAGTCCTATGGTTTTAACTCTTTTATGGATAAATAAAAATGAAATAAAATGTATTGAGCAGCGTTGAGACGCAATAGCAGCATGACCGGCCCAATGAAATGCTCATCAACAACACCTGCCCAAATGTTGACAGAAAACCGTTGTTGGGATACTTGAGTTTTGGTTTACATCTGCTCAGACATGTTGGTTATAGGATTTGAATATTCCGTCTCGGGTAAACGTTGCTTCGTCTGTAAACAAAATGAACTGTCCAAATTGAGGTTCAATGGCGTAACGTTGAAGGTATCCGATATATATAATAGCTATATAATGATATGGTATAGCGCTGGCCTTCTATGACCAAGGTTGCGGGTTCGATCCCGGGCCAAGTCGATGGCATTTAAGTGTGCTTAAATGCGACAGGCTCGTGTCAGTAGATTTACTGGCATGTAAAAGAACTCCTGCGGGACAAAATTCCGGCACATCCAGCGATGCTGATATAACCTCTGCAGTTGCGAGCGTCGTTAAATAAAATATAACATTTTGAAGGTACCATTGGCAAAATGCAATTCGATTAGCATAATCGGCCGGTTGGAGCGCTTGCACCTTCTGTGGCTGAAATGAATAATGCTGCTGGTTATGCCACACTCGCCAGACAGCCATGTGGTCAACATTAAGTTGATGTGACGATGTTGATGGATGGTTGTGTACCCGGTCCAAAACATTTTCCTCGAACTTGGGTGTGCGCATTGTGCGGGGATGGCCCGTGTCACCTCTCCAGACCTAAACATACAGAACAGTACACAGACAGAGAAACAAACAGTACTAATGACACTACAGTTAACACAGGACTACAAGCACACACTTAGATTAGACTTACCTGTAATCTAGCTATCTGTTTCGCGCAAGCGGCGATCAATAGAAACAAATGTGTGATGGTTTGGTACACTCCGCCCAGGATATCGCTCACCATAGAGACGCTCTGCAGCTCTGGCATTACCATTGGCTGCACCATAAACCAGGTGCATAGTAGCGAGTTCTACAAAACTGTACGCTTCCATCGTCCGTACTCAACGAATAACAACAAACATCTGCCAAAGCTGTGTGCAATCTGCTAATTGTGATGTGTTTATGATGCGCAGAGATGCTTGTTTCTACTCAGCGATGCGTTCGAAGATGACGACTGACGTAACTATTGGTTTCCGATCTATGGTTATTTAACGAAAAATCTTTGTTTTGGGCTCCCCTACCATCCTTAGAAGTTTGAGTATGGAGTTTTGCAACACCCTGTATATCTCTTAGTAATAACCCCATTTTGCGAACATCTCTTTTTCTATACTGCTAGAGCAGTCATGTCAGTTGATGCCCATAGGCGCAAGCGCACGCTTTAGAGCTCAGGAGAGCCTGAGCGCTTTACAGCGGAAAGGAAAGAGACAGACGAAAGAGGTAGTATATACCGCTTGGTCGATATATATACAGGGATGGTCAGCACTGATTCAATAGATAAAGGGAAGAGAACTTATTAAAACTGTACCCGTGTTAATTTTTAGATTTGTCTCAGAAGTATAAGTGCATTATAAGACTGTAAGTTTTAATTTTAATGGACATTTTTCACAAGTTTGTTTTTTTTTTATTCAAAAGGAATATTTTCTCAATTTTTTTTATAGAAAAGTGAAATTTTCAGATATAGGCCTATTTACTTAGCAGCCTTCCAGGTACTGAAACACTGTTTTCGTAAATCTAATATATTGTAAATACATATTAGTGTATTACAAATTTTGAAAATATTCGCATGGAAAATGTTTGTAAGGAAATGAATTAACAAAGCAACTAATGTTACATCATAAGCAAAAGATATATGCCCATGTGTTTTAAAAATGTAAGCTCTATACCTTCAGCAGATTTCGAGAAAATAATTTAATATTCTGATGATAGGAAGTTGCTCACCAATATCACCTTAAAAGCATAATTCGGTAAGAGTTTTGTTATGGAATATTAGTTACACTTAAAATATATATAGTACCTAGGTAACTTTGCTTTGTACTGTAATATAGTTTTGATTTGTTCATTGATTACTTTTATAAGGCTAAAGATACCATCAATATCAATTCCAACTTATTATGTCATACTCAATCTCTTTCTTTGGGATATCACTTTCTTTATGAATGTTGTGTTTCATTCACTTAGTATATATAATTGTACTACTATGAAATTAATGTGAATATTCCTTCTTAACTCTTTATTATGTTATTAACGTTTAAAACACAACTGCAACATTAAGAAATTGGTGTTAGTACTTTTGTTTTACAGACAATATAGATAATACCAAACAGAAAGAAGCCATATAAAAATAACGACATAAAATTTCACGTTCCGTTTGAAGTTTGTGCACCACTGTTTTCTTAATCCAACAGGCTCCTTTTTCCTTCTTCCATATCAAGCGCTTGATGCCCGCGCACGACGTCAAGGTCAGAAAAATGCGCTTTCTTTGACATCACTGTGCTAGAGCATTCATCACCGTAAACAAATAAACATTTACCATATTTACTGTTTTTAAGAGTTTTATTTATGAGCATGTAGGTAGCACGTCAGTAACCAAAATGTATGGAAAAACTTTGCATTATAGTTTAAAACAAAATTGAACAAGTCCGCACATAATTTCTCATCCCATCCCAGTTTATGGCTAAAAATATTCATATATACTCGTACCAGGAAAAATAATGTCATTGTTTCCTATGAATAATATGCTAATTAGCTTAGCTTTTATTTTAAGTACTCATTTAGTCATCCTTTATAAATATAAAGTTTTATTTAAAATTGTGTACGAAACAAAACCCTAAATTGTTTGGGATATTTCATTCTGTATGACAAAGTAATGGTAAACAATATGTAAATCAGCAATACCGTCGAGACTGGTTTTGTTTTCTTCTGTTTTAAAACAAGGTCCATTATTTTTTTTTTTTTCATTAAAACTACGCGTGCTGAATTTATAGCCATGTAGTTATTTGTTTTTTCGTGTTGTCCTCCATTGGTAAATGGAATTGCTCGTAATTAACGCTGTACTCTTCTGTAACCGTTATCAGAAGTGACTAAGCTAGTAAAGGATTAGATTCTAATTTTATTCTGGGCCAGTTTCCAACAGTTACAAAAGTGGATTTGTAATCTTTCGCATTTCTCTCATTGCATTGTCTGGAATCCTCGTTCTGTAGCTTTCCATTTAATCCATATTGTTCCACTCCATTTCTAGCAAAGTCCAAAATGAAATGTCATGAAACCAATTATTTCTAATACCTCAACAGAACCCACGACAAGCAAGACATAAATCTGACTTATAGGCTACCTCTTAAAAACCAATTAAACGTTTTATGAATAACCAGTTTCCAAAGTAACCTAACTCAATTGTGATGTCTCTTTCAATAGGCCAACAGTTCAAGTAAATTACTAGTTAAAAGACAATCATTACTAAGGCTAGAACACACCGCCTTGGTAGCTCTTTTGGCAAGGGAACTGGCTTACTATGACTGCGGTCCCAGGTTCAAATCCTGATCATAGTTGTATTTACAATAGACAAAGCCAAGTTTTCTAAGAGCTTTTCTCGGGATTCTCCCTTTTCCCTTCATCATTCCATCGTCATTCTCCATTACAATAATTATAATAATTTGAATAGTAGTGCTACTCATCTCCTATCTTAAGCATGTCTTCCACTTAACGCAGATACAGTATTTTGTATGAAATTTTATCAGAATATAAAATGTATTTTGGTAAAATATGAAAATATGAAATAAATACTTCAATACTAAATGTTTTCCCCCTAAATCATTTGGAGCAGGTTTACATCACTATTAAAAAAATACACCATTATAGATTAATAGTTTTGTCTATATTTAATAGGTCTATTCTTTATCACCTACCCTTTTCAACATCTACTTGAAAAATTTAATGAAGAACTGTTTTCAGAATATGGTAGGGGTGATAGTAGGAGTAAGAAAAATAAATTTCATAACATTTGCTAATGATATGGCGTTCTTTGCGGAAGAAGAGATGATATTAAGGGATATGTTACTGGAGTTAAATGACATCTGTGAGTAGTATGGAATAAAGATAAATGTAAACAAAACGAATACCATGATTATCTGAAGGAAAATGAAGTAGGTAAGCATGCGAATTTTAAAATAAGGCAGTAGATCAAGTGGAAAGTTTCAAATATTTGAGGTGTACTGTAAGCAGTAACATGAACTATTACCAGGCAGTCATGAGGAGGATAGCAATGGCAAAGGAAGCTTTTTAATAAAAAAAAAAGCATCTTCTGCGGACCTCTAGAAAAAGAACGAAGGAAGAGACTAGTGAAGTGCTTTGTGTGGAGTTTGACATTGTATGTGACAGAAACATGAACATTACGTCGAAGTGAAGAGAAGCATTTGAAATGTGGATATGGAGAAGAATGGAGCGTGTAAAATAGACAGACTGAATAAGAAATGAAGCTGTCCTAAAAGGAGTGGGTGAAGAAAGAATGATGATAAAGCTGATCAGGAAGAGAAAAAGGAATTGGTTGGTTCACTAGCTGAGAAGGAACCATCAACTAAAGGATGCACTGGAAGGAATGGTGAACGGGAGAAAAGTTCGGGGCAGAAAAAGATATCAGATAATAAGTAATAGTATATGCCGCATACTTTCATTGCAGTTTATTCAGAGTTATTATTAATTTTTAAGACGACTTCAGACTACATGCAACTCGCAAATCGTTGAATAGTACTCATCACAATCTGGCAACCCTGTTACAATCACATTTAGCTTAATGTTGTTATATCATATACTAATCTTAAAACATTGTATAATCTTGTAATGTTAAGTATTTAAGTATGTAGAATGCCATAAAAGAGAGGATAAAACTACGAAATTACAAATGGAGATGGCTGAAAGTGTCGCATCATAACATCCACAAAGGAAACAAGGGAGATGGCCAGTTTCGCCATAACACAGAGACATCTTAAAGTTGGCTAATTTTGCTTTGACACATACATTGGAGTTGAACGCTTTTGCTGTAACAGGTCATTTTCAAGACCCGATTACTATGGGATATGGCCAAGTTTTTCAAATCCACATATCACCCAATTATATAAAGTCCCATATACTGTAATATTCAGCGTTTACCAATTTTTTTTAATGGCACTACTCAAATAGCCTCCAAGGTTTTGATCCTAGAAGGAATCAAATTTTTAAACATCACATTATGTAACGTCTTTCAATGTACTGTTTTGAATTGGACGTTTAGGGGTTTTTGCTCGGATCTTTCAACCTAACATTGTTTTAAAAGAAGTTAAAATGAATCAAAACTATTTAACGAAATTTTATATGTTTGAAAAATAACACATATTATGGTCCCGTCGCTCTTATTTCCGGCAGCCAATCACGCTGCAGGTCGGCTACATTTAAAACGTATGCGTCTTGCCATTCACTTGTGATGACTTTATGCCAACGAGTTAGAAAGAGATTCTAACTCGTTGCTTTATGCACTTCCTAAGGCTCGATAAATACTCAATATAATCGCCCGCCATTTTTGTTCTTTCGTTGGCGTTCTAGAAAGCACATGAGGACATTATATGCCTCTCAATTATTTGTTCAATTACAGTGCGTTTGATTTATTATCATAGGAACTACGACATGATAATGTTTAACGGTGCGGCAAATAGATTCCTTGTTTGGTAGCTCGGCAACGAAAGAACAAAAATGGCGAACGATACTATACCCATCTGGATTTTATAGAGCCTTCACTTCCTATGGCGTTAGCAAAGAGGAGGAGTCACGCCGGAAATAACAGTGACAAAACTATAGGAGGGAAATGGTGTATCGATAAATGCAATAATTTTTGTATTTTCATAAATATTATATAGCATGTAACTATGCTGTTATATGCACAGATGTGTTAATAATAATTACGCTTGGTACCTAAACTGTTTCAGGGTCAATGCCAGGAACAGGTGCACCAGAGAACATCACCATTGCGTTCCTGAGCCCGAGTTCAGTTAAGGTTTCGTGGGCAACCACTACAGATAATGTGGAAAAATATGACGTCAATTACAAACCTATAAATGCCAGGTATGGAGTCTAAACAAAAAGATTATCTTCCATTATTCTGTTCTATCTACAATGTACTGTAATAATTATGTAGTGTGACTCAATATTTTATTGAGATTTGAAGTTCTTGTACTATAGGTATGTGTTAAAAATTGTGTTAGCTTTGTTTTATTTTTTACTCTTCATTTCGTAAGTTTAAAGTTGCATTATCTTTATTGTATTTCTTATTTTGTATATTTTATTTTTGGTGTAAGTTTTTCGAACGTAACATAATGTGTTCTTGTTGTAGTGTTACGTAAGTTTTCTTAAAGTTGTTCAGTGTGTGTTCCATATATTTAATGCAGTGGCGTACAGACGGAAATGGGGTGTATGGATTAAACTTCTCCTCCCCAAAAAATAGGGTGATCACCAGATTTCTTTTGGTCCAAGAGGAGACACCGTATAGAAATATATAGCTTATAAATAGCTTAATTGCTTCCCCAACATGCATATGATCTAAAAGTAAAATGTTAGTGGAGCACAATCTTCAGGGAATAACACTGTTTTTCGGGGACAAAAAATGGATATTTATCCATGTTGAATCTTTCGTACACTACTTTTAACACTTGAATATAAATAATTGATTAAATAGCGATCTTAATCGTATAACACGAGTAAGATCGCCATTTAATCAATTATTTATGGATATTTATCTTCTGGCGACAGTAATTGAAAATGAGGGATTGTCCATGGAAATAGAAGTCTGGTCACCCTATCCCAGAGTACAAATAAAAGAAGGGGGAAGGATATGTAAGTTCAATCATCTTCATCATAGATAGATGGCCCTTGAAAAATTGCCATTACTTCAATTTAATCCTCCATATGAATATTTGTAAAATGAAATTCTAAAATGGTAAACTGACGTTCAAAGTTATCTGACCTACGATTTTATGATCGTGTAAGCGAACTTTCTAACCACGGGATTAGTCAAAACCAAGCATATAAAAAAATTGACAGTCTTTGAAACAGTTCCGCTATAATCAATAGATGGCAACATTATTGGAGCGGTTAAAAATTGTCGGGGAAAATGATGATGTAGATTAAGTATAAATTATTCTCATAATTGATCATATCAGCACTTTCCAGGTAAACCCCAGTGTTGTTTTACAATCAGCAGAGAGGTTTGAAATATTGAATTCTATAATGCAGGTATATTTATGTACTATTGGCGACAGTGACCGTTATCTTCGCCATCTATTCATAGAAGTAATAACTAAAGAAACCACTCTTACACGAACCATTTATCATAGGGGAAGGTGTCTGTGAACGTCAGTGTCTAGAGCTACTGACCTACATTTTTTAGTTTATTTATATAAATATTTTAACTTTAACATATTCGGTTTTAAAATTTATTGTTATAAAGTTATGTATTATTACTTTTTATAGGTATAAATATTATTATTATTATTATTATTATTATTATTATTATTATTATTATTATTATTATTATTATTATTATTGCTGTTGTTATTAATGTTCATTTCAGTTTAATTGTATCCTACTGTGGCATCTGTCATGGCATTTTGAATTTCTGTTATGATAACTCTTTCTATCCTATCTTGTGAGCCTATGGCTTAATATGTAGACTTACTAGATAGTTCACAAATCAATTACAAAATCGTATTATGAAAACAACAATAGCAACAAACGTTTATGTCAGCAAAAAATTATTTACAGTATTTCTGGCATAGTTCCAAGAAGAAAAAGACACTCTAAAATGAAGAGTCCAATGCAAGAATGATGGATGTCATTTGGAATACATTTTGCAGGCGAAGCGATTGAAAGTTTGAAATGCTTAGCTCTCAAAGCTATTTTCCGATCATTACTGGACAATGACTATCAGTATTAATGCCATGTAACTCTCTATGTACATTCTATATGTCTTCAGCTATGCATTGACAGTCTTGGTTCATTTTCGACAAAAAAGTGACATCCATCATTCTTGCAGTGGACTCTTCAAATATTTTAATATGCTAATTATATTATAGGATAACATTTTTTATTGTTAAAATCCAGGTGATATATTTTACAAATGACGTTCAGAATAAGCTCACTATAGCAAATTCACTCTAGAAGAGAAAATGTTTTGACCATCACACAGAAAATAAAAGTAAGTTTTTGGAAATGCAATTTCAAGAAAACTATCGCTAGCGGTATTCGTGCTGGTGTTGTACTAATAATTTTAAAATATATACCAGCTAGGCCCTATTCAGTTAAGAATGAACGCAGGAATGCAGGAGTTGGGGGAAAAATAAATTCAAAAGGGAGAAAATTCCCCTACTTTCCCCCCTTCAATTCAAACATTGTGTGTGCCCAAGTTACCTTCAAAACTTATTTCCCTTGTATGAAATTAACTCGTCTCACATCATCTACGAAAGACAGTAAAATGAAGCTTATGTGAGCTTATTTGAATGTAATTAGTGTAGCAGGTTATAAATAAGGTAATAATTATGAGAAAATCATGTGTTGAGATTTATGACAAATGAGTTGAATAAATTTCCTGAAAACAGAGCTGGTTAAAAGTTACAGTGCAGAGGGTGTCAAGTTGACAGAGCAACCGGTTAGTTACAGAACAACAGATGTGGCTGCTGGAAATTCCAACTTCATCACTCTCAGAAATCTAGAGCCTAGCACGCAGTATCAAGTCACAGTGGTTGCTGTCAAAGGAGGAAAGAGGTTACGCAGCAGGCCAACTGTATTCATGACCATGGGTAAGACACACTTCACACACTGACATTTCGTTCACGTACATAACAGATTCGAAGTTTTAATGGATACTGTACCGATATCAATATAATATTGCTCTTTTCCTACCTCATATTCTATCAAACCTTAGGTTGTCCTGATCTCTTGTACTTACACACCAAATTACTGAACCATTATTAATTCCATGTTAATTTGCCATTGTTAGTTATAGTTTGTCTCCTATTCATTTTACAATAGTTTTTATAACATGTAGGCCTACTGGTATAAGAGGTGAAATATCTAATTTTGACTTCAAGAGTAGGACAGAGTTGTAGTCTTCCTTCTCTTTTGTTTATTATGTATACACCATGTCCCAAAATGGTAGCTTCGATTTCATAATACAGTAGAATCCCTCTTAAAACGGCACCAATGGGACCAGGCAAGTTCTGGATACGAGATTTTGCCTGATAATTGAATAAGTATTTGAATAAATTGTTTGCGTAGGCTTCTGCGGCTGGTGTACATGGTCTGTGTAGAAACTTCGGGGCTTATACCGTGTTGTCTTGGTGTTGGTAGCTGACGTTTCGACCGCTGTGTTGTGGTCATCCTCAGAGCATACAGACCTCAACCGGATTGGACAACGAAGAACCAATCAGATGCCAGAACGAGAACCTACGACCTATCATTGAAAGTCCTCCCCCATTGAGACTCATATATGAAGAGTTCGTGGGAAAAACTATGAATGTCACATTTCTGTTAAAGATTAGATAATGATCTAATTGAATCTATAACTGCAAGATGTAGTGCTGTTTCTATAGAAAATAAAGGAAAGGATTACTGTATTCGTGGTGATAATTCTCCTTTTTACCATTTTTCATAAGAATAACATTAAATTTCGTAGTGATCCATTGAATTAGATGAATCAACCTTAACAAAACTGTGACATTCATCGTTTTTCCCGCGAACTCTTCATATATATATATATATATATATATATATATATATATATATATATAAGCTCACATACTATTTCCTTATCCAACTGCTCTGAGGATGACCACAACACAGCCGTCGAAATGTCAGCCACCAACACCAAGACAACGTTGTATAAGCCCCGAAGTTTCTACACAGACCATTTTGTCTGTGTTACCCATTGAAACTGCAGCCATATGATGCTTATTTCTCAGTCATTTGATCATAACTAAATAACATAAAACTGTGTGGATTTTCTTTATTAAAACACATCATTTAACACAAAAATACTACACTAATTTTCAGTTTGAATATTCACTGAACGATATTTTCTTTGTTTGAAGCCCTTAGGGGAGGTTTCCGTTATACACATCAGTGCTGTTGTATGAAGACTCCTCCATAATAAACCAGTTTCGTCTGCGTCATATATTTGTTCCGCACTACCATTACTCTCAGACACAATTTTCTGGAACTGATCTGCGGACACTTAGTTGGCACTTCTTTTTCACCAAACACGTCTAGTTTTCGGACTTCATGTCTCTCTTTGAATCTGTTTATCCACCCAACGGAAAATTTACACTCACCTTCCAGTTTCATTTTCTGGTGCAATTCCTTGGCAACACATATTCTCAACACTCAATTAAAATTCAGAACACACACCCTTTTCAATACAACACTACCAGACATGAACATAACCCGCCATAATAGGAAGGCAGAAAATAGCATGGAAACTCACTAGCATTTAGAAATAACATGAACCACCTGAAAGTTTCATACCCTTTTCTACCTTAGGATGTTAGAAAAATTATAAATGAAACTCATGAAGAGATGTTGAATAAAATTGTGTCGTCTTGACTTCTCAGTCCAACAAAATCTTCCTCAGTCCATGAAATAGATCTTTACCTTACCAATGTCCATTAAATAATACTCGTGAAAACAATAATAAATTTAATAATACACTAAATATGAGGATGTCATAAATTATCTTCTAGAAAGCACTTGATTAATAATTCTTTGGATTACTAACTGATTTAAATATTTAAATTAAAGATGCAATATGAAGTACTGGAAGCATGTAACATTTGTAACTTAATATAACGCACGGTAAATTTTATATATTCGAGAAATGTGAACAAAAAAGTAACTTAATTCTTCATTTATGTAAGAATTAAAAATAAATACAAAATTCCTAATGCAAAGTGAAACCTATTATTTTCTCTATTTGTTTATGATGTCGTGTTTTCCCAAAAGAAAACACAATATTGAGAAGAAATTCTTTTATGTTTTAGTTACTTTCAGTGAAGTCAGGGTCTTTCAATCTCTCATGTAAATCCCACTGAACGCCTTTTCCTTGTTCTGTACTACTCGTTACATAACCTCATGCAAGATTAGATTAGATTAGATTAGATTAGATTAGATTAGATTAGATTAGATTAGATTAGATTAGATTAGATCTTTATTAGCCGAATAGAATTACAAGCACTCATGGCGTCGTCAGTACACAAGAAAAATGACATAACATACAATATAATACAAAATTAGACTTAATTCTAAATAAATTTAACAATTTAATATTATAGGACAAGCTTGATCTTCAGTCTCCACTGTTCTATCTAGTATCTTCTCTTTTTGCTTTTCCCTGTGTTTTCTTCAACTGTGAGTTACCTGAAACATAAATGGTCAAGGGCAGTATCAAGAAACGTTAAATTCTAAAATTTTTAATTTAGATATTCATTTGTGCAAAATGGCATATGTGTCAATAAAATGTTCTTTACCTCTTTTTTGAATTTTCTTATGTTAAGTTCTTTGATTTTCTGTGGAAGTTTATTATATAAATTGCTGCCTCTATGTGATATGCTGTTAAGACTTCTGGTAAGCCTGTGGTAATTCAGATGTATGTTTTGGGATGTTCTGGTGTTATACTCATGATATGTTGAATTTGTTTTAAAGGAATCTATGTTTTGATGAATAAAGCACACTGTTTCTAAAATATATATGCAGGGTACAGGTAAGATTTTTAGTTCTCTGAAAATTTTTATACTTTCAGTCCGAATAGGAACATTTTTAATGATTTTGAGTATTCTTTTCTGCAATTTGAGGACTTGTGTCACTTTTGGTGAAGATCCCCAAGTAATAATTCCATATGATAGTATTGAATGAACATATCCAAAATAGACTGATATTAAAAGATCCTTGGATGATATCTTCGCAAGGACTCGAAAAGCATAACATAAGCGACTCAGCTTCTCAGTTAGATGTTGTATATGCTTTTCCCATGTTAGACTGGAATCTATCCATATACCTAAAAATTTAGAGCATTCTACTTCCTTAATTATGGTATTACTAAGAACTATGTGAATCTGGTCAGTTGGATATTGATTGAAAGATACATAGACAGTTTTATTTACATTTAATTTAAGCTTATTATTTGCTAGCCATTTGTCTAGTTTCGTTGATGTTGCATTAATTTTCATTTGCAAGTTCTCTTCCTTATTATCACTCAGTATTATGTTTGTGTCATCTGCAAATAAGACAGTTTTCCCTTCAGTTATATTTAACGGGAGATCATTTATGTATAGGAGAAATAATATTGGACCAAGAATTGAGCCTTGAGGGACACCATGGGGCATAGGAACGGATTTTGATTTTACTGAGCCAATTTGTACAACCTGTTCCCTATTGCTTAAGTACGAGATGAACCAGTTCCCTGCTAATCCCCTTATGCCAAATTGTTGTAGTTTCCAGATTAGAATTTCATGATTAACCATGTCAAATGCTTTGCTAAGGTCCAGGAAAAGTCCAACGGTTTGTTCTTTATTGTTTTTAGCATTGAGGATTGATTCAATAAACGATATTACAGCATTATTGATTCCTTTACCTTTTCTAAAACCAAACTGAGAATTTGACAGTATATTATTATATTCTAGGAATGAGACTAATCTGTTGTACATAACCTTTTCAAGGACTTTCGAGAACCCAGATAATAGGGATATAGGCCTATAGTTCTCAATATTTTGTTTAACTCCCTTCTTAAAAATTGGGCAAACTTTTGCTACTTTAAAGATCTCTGGAAATTTACCAGTGACTAAGGATAAATTACAGATGTCTGTCATTGGCAGAGCTAGAAGATGATTACAAGCTTTTATTACTGCATCTGGGATTTCGTCAATTCCAGATGCCAGGCTACATTTTAGGTTTCCCATTATTTTGTGAATTTCTTCTGTGGTTACTGGTTTTAAAAAAATTGTACTTTTACTCCCTGTAAGTTGAAGGGTTGGCTGTGGATTCCTTGTTGGTGCAGGTTCTAAGGTTTGCGTAACATTTGCAAAGTAGTTATTAAACACTTCAGCTAATTTATGTGGACTCTTAATTAAGCTGCCATTGTTTAATAATTCAATATTGACTTTTGCTGTGTCTTATTTTTTCCCGGTTTCCCTTTTTACCACATCCCAAGAAGAGCATTGGGGACAGTAAACATCCCTGCTTGATGTCTAATCTTAGCTTTTAATAATAATCCGTGGCGCTACAGCCTGTGAAGGGCCTAGACCGACCAGCTGGCTGCTGGCCTCACGCCCACATGCCTAAGCAGAGGTGGACGATCATCCAACCAGAATGGAGGTATCGTGTGGTTAGCACGATGATCCCCCCAACAGCTGGCATTCGCAACCGGATTTCGCTACCTATCGTAGCTCCCCAAGTGCATCACGATGCTGGGTGGGCACTGGTCCCATACACTGGCCGAAATTTCATGAGAAAATTTCTTCCCCCTTGAGGACTAATCTTAGCTTTTAGTGCTTATAAATCCAATAATGTATTTTTATCACAACTGAAAATAATAATAATAATAATAATAATAATAATAATAATAATTTCTTATAAATGGCTTTCAGAGAAACCGGAGGTTCATTGCTGCCCTCACATAAGCCTGCCATTCGTCCTTATCTAGGGCAAGATTAATCCAGTCTCTACCGTCATATCCCAGCCCCCTCAAATCCATTTTAATATTATCCTCCTAACTACGTCTCGGCGTCCCCAAAGATCTTTCTCTCCCCTGGCCTTCCTACTAACACTATATGCATTTCTGGATTCACCCATACGTGCTACATGCCCTGTCCATCTCAAATGTCTGGATTTAATGTTCTCAATTATGTCAGGTGAAGAATACAATGCGTGTAGTTCTGCATTGTGTAACTTCCTCCATTCTCCTGTAACTTCATCCCTCATAGTCCCAAATATTTTCCTAAGCACCTTATTCTCAAACACCCTTAACCTCTGTTCCTCTCTCAAAATGAGAGTGCCAAGTTTCACAACGGTAATATAACTGTTTCATAAATTCTAACTCTCAGCTTTTTTGAGAGCAGACTGGATGACTAAGTCCTCTCAACCGAATAATAACAGGCATTTTCCATATTTATTCTGCGTTTAATTTCCTTCTGTGTGTCATTTAATTTGTTATTGTTGCTCCAAGATATTTGAATTTTTCCACCTCTTCAAAGATAAATTTCCAATTTTTATATTTCCATTTCGAATAATAATAATAATAATAATAATAATAATAATAATAATAATAATAAATAGGCCTACTCTGTGGTACAACAGCCCATGGAGGGCCAAGGCTGACTACTGGCCTCATGTTCACATGCGTCAGCAGGGGTGAACTATCATCCAACCAGTACAGGAGTAATGTGTGGAATATTCACCCCATTGATGGAATAGTAGAAGATACCACCAAATTGGAATGTAGAATCTGGAAGACTACCTCACACGATAAAGATAGATGACGACAGTTGATGATGATGATGATGATGATGATGATGATGATGATGATGATGATGATGATGATGATGATGATGATGACACTGGCAGTGGTGGTGGTGGTTGTGGTGGTAGTGGTTGTAGTGGTGGTGGTTGTGGTGGTGGTGGTGATAGTCACCCCAGTCATTATAAGCAGTGTATGAAACTACATTTATTACAGCTATCTTATTTTTATTTTGCATAGGGATCTCAATATAAGCAATATGTCAAGATATGGGAATACTGTACAAATAAATATCAGCTAATTACCTATTTGATTAAATAATTAATTGTATGTTTAAAAATGCAATGATACATGCTCCAGTTTTCATTTTGTATTAAAATAATGTAATAAAAAAGTCAGAAATTAAAATGGAAAGTGCTCACACAATAAATGTGAAAAGTGTTAATTTATTCATTATTTAAAATTGTTTGATACTTTACAGAACCTCCTGAACCTCCAAATACCTCTGCACAGCGTCATCCAGACTCAATCGTTACAGGGGTGCCCACTACAGTCCCGTCAAATAGTGAGGACCCATCCAGTTCATATCACCCACAACAGAATATCCAGGTGCGCGGAGTCGAGGTCGGCATAGTGTTGCTGGTCCTCGTCGTCTGGATAGCAGCCATTGCACTTTTCTTCAATCGGTGGGGGAAGATCCGTATGCTTCTGCCATACCAACCCGACTACAAAGAGCAGCTCAAAGTTCCAGGCTCGGGAGCTTGTACGGCAGCTGCGGGGGGCCCTTGCCCTGGCCAGCAACATGGTTCGAGTCAGGGGTGCCCTCAGGTAAGTGCACGCGAGTTTGTTCGTAAGACAGGAAATTTGGATTTTAAGTGTACATGGATTTCATTGAAGAGAGATTGCATTTGGTGGAATAGTGCATGTGTGATTTTAATCCGAGACCGTTTTGAGACTAATAATAGCTTCCTAACGAAAGAAATTAATATGGGGAGAGAATAAAAAGAGTCTTCTCTCGTGGAAGATCAATTCGTAGCACAGCGAGATACCAGTTTCGTATCATAGTCACCTAGATCTCATACCTGGCCATTCCCTGTAAAATTTTTAATAATAAAGGAAATTGTAGAAGATTTTCTCCAAATACTTCTGTTCCAGAATTGTCCCTTAACTGTATCATTATGCTCAGGGATATTTTACCCACACATGCAATGAGAAAATTTTCAGGTATTAGCCCCTTTTTTCAGGAGCCACCACATTTTACCCACACATGCAATGAGAAAACCATTCAAGCTAAGAAGATATATTTACTAAAATGTATTAAACGATATTATAATAAATAAATAATAAAACACACTCGAACTTCTAGAAACAAATGTAGTAGTAGTAGTAAAGTCCTTTCACACCTCCGGAAAGCAAAGGGCCCTTGTGAAAACACGCCATCTTACTCTATTTTCAGCCATAGCTTTAACTTCATTTCAACCCCATCCAAGTTGTTCTGCTTCTCTTCTATCCACTCTTCGTGTCCTGTTTCATGCTTAAGGTTGTCATCAAATTGTCAGTCTGGCGTGCTTTCATTTGGGTTTCTTTGATATAGACAAATAAATGTAACATTGTAAAATTCCTTTGAAGAATGAAAAGTTGCATTTGTTCGGATCATATTTCTGCACATTTAAAAGATAAAACTAAAATTCTTTCAGTCATTTATTATCGTAATACACTGCTTTCTTAAATTGACTGAGCATATTGCGAATTCAATCAATGGCTTTTCCAAAACAGGCTATGAAATGTTTCTTATAAAACAATTTTTGTCTCGAGAAGGAAGCAAAATTGTATTAAACTTTTTTTTTCATATATCTCAAAGAATAACCCCCTGATATTAATGACATTTCTTACTGTTCACCCTGTATATGTGAGCAAGTGAAACTTCGAAAAAGCAGTGTTAAAAACTAAATGGCAGACGGACATTTAGCTTTACTTCTGAGAGTCGCTTTTCCCAGTTGTAACCAGACTATGAAAAGATTCTGAAAGCATATTCACAGTTCCACTCATCGTACACGCCATCACATCAATTGAATAATAGGAAAATAAGGCTTAATGTTGCAATAGTTTTGTAAAATGTACTATTGCAGCTTTTCAGTAAACTGTTGGCCCGTCTCATATATTTCCCCTTTTTGGGCCATTCTCATTAAAGTTTGTCAATCACCTCTGTAGTCTTTTTTTTAATTGGCTATTTCACGATGTTTTATCAATTGCTAAGGTTACCTAGCATCTGAATGAGATGATGGTGATAATGCTAGCGAAATGAGTCCAGGCTCCAGTGCTGAAAGTTACCCAGCATTTCATCGCTGTATCTGCAAACTCCGTTATGTGTTTTTAAAAATATTTTACAGGACAAAGAAAGAAGCATTGCCACTTATAATTCCCTTGTACTTTCGGTACAATTTTGTCATTTTCCTTGTAATGATTGAAATTATATCGAAAGTAGCTTTGAAAATCAAGGGAATTAAGAGTGACAATGCTTCTTTCTTTGTCCTGCAAAATCTTTTTTAAAAACACGTAGCAGATTTTGGAGATGCAGCGACGATTTCCTCTTAATGGGTAGAGGGAAAACCCTGGAAAAAACTTCATCCAGATAACTTGTCCGAAACAGAATTTGAACCTGGGCCTGCTCGTTTCATGTTAACTGTTATTGCACAACGTAATGGTTAGAATAGTGTTTCTTTTTTCTAGAGAATATAATATAAATCAAACATTCTCAAGAAACTATATGAATTTTATGAATTGTAGATTGGAAATTATATAATTTTTGGAATAAGAACACAGGTAACAGACTAGTTGCTAAAACAAGGTCCATTTTTTAAATCAGCGCTAATAAATTATTTGAATTTTTCATCAATAATCATATGATGTACATAAAGTTCATCATTTAGAGAACGAAGAAGTGGTTTTGTATCTACCAACAGGATTCCTTTACATTGTTGTCGTTGTAACAAATTAATTTTAGTTCTGATAGTGTTCTAAAAAATACTGACATTGATGAGAGTGTCTAAGCTTATCATATTTAAAACTAAAATTTCGTTCATGAATGTATCATAAAATGTTATGTAGAAAAAAGAATCTCACTTCGATGAATTTATGCCACACATTTTTCGCATTTTTAAAGCTTCCACCAAATTTCCTGTCTATTTGAATAATTAAAGTTGCAGTTTTTGTTCCTTTAACTTTAATCTTTTCAGCATTTTGTTAAGAATTTTGGATGCTTTAGGTAACATAATTGCTTTTAATTTATTTTATCTTCGTTTTAAACTGGAATGAATAACTTTTTTTGGATATATGGTTGAGTGCCAATTTGCCAAGCCATTTTTAATTAGCTCTGAGTTCTGATATGAATGCATTTTGACACTGATATCTTAACACACTTTTTTCAAACACAGCTTAACACTATAAAGATGGAACTAACATCCATTACAACTATCTTAATTTTTCATTATCATTAACACTTAACATACAATTACAGTGAGCTAATGGTTCTGAATGTTTTAGCAATACGAACGGATTCCAGGTGGTAACTGCCCTGTAATGGCGGTATACAAGGATGGTGATTGTGATAGTGATTGAGCAATCATTTTTTCACAACGCAACTATGGCTAAATTGGTGAGAGTGACAGAAAGGCCCCTGTACCTTGTTGTACATAAAGCTGCTGCTTCAGTAGTAGCTAAGCTAAGCACTAGTGATGTAGGACAGTAGACACAGTACTAGCTTCTCGTCATATGCCTACACTTAACGGAAATTAAAAATGTCGTCGGTTCAGACTAATCATACACACAGTCACAAGCAAACACTAACAGAAAAAAAAATGAGAGGAATTCTTTTAAGGTCAGGAAATCTTCTTATTTGGTGTTTCGTAGTCTAGGACAAGAACTGATTTTAGATGTACAAGAAGTTTTGCTGTAGGAAGTCAGAAAATTCTGATTCAGCATGCCCATATTTTTTATTCATAATTAAGTGATCTGGAAGAAAATAGATCTGAATTCTTGACATTAAAATTTAATTTAGGTGTTAAGTTCACAACGAATTGTTCACATTAAAACTATTTCACACATTATACTAAAATTTGATACAAAAATTGAAATACTTGCATGTCTGTATTCAATAATATCAATGTAGAAATTAATCAATGAACTCTAGCTTGATTTGGATTTCAAACATTACTTTAAAAAAAAATCAACATACTTATGTGTACTGGAGCAACAAGCATTTTTGTATCCAAATCGTTTCTAAAAGAATCGTAACGAAAAGGTAATTATGCTATCATTTTTTTAATCAAAACCTCATTCAAATGGTGAACTTTTTTCTCAATGTATGAATCTCTTTTCTAATGTAAGAAGTGTGTTCAGTTAATAAGATCTCCTAATTGCTAACAGATATGATACAGAAATTACTATCATTTTACATAAAGTTGGTTTCAACAAGGATTATAATGTAGATATGTCAGTTTGGCTGCTGAGAAAGACAAGCCTTTTCAACAATAATGTTACTGGTACTTCAAGAGCATGAATTATTTTTAATTAAATAGGTTAAAGACTGTAATTAGTTAAGGAAATAAAGCTTCACAAAGGTAAAAGATCTCCTGTAGTAGCATGCAAATTAATCTGAACAAAGCATACTGAGTAAATTAAACTACAGTACAGGATAAAATGGATGTTCAACGTGCCTCAGTGATTTATGTGGCTGCCCCTGTTTGTAATAATTACATCATAGACACGGTCTGACATGGATTCCACTAAGTTTTCACATTTTTTTTTTTAATTTATACTTCGCGAAACTAAATTTGAATGAGGGAACAAATCATTTTTTTCTTTTGTAGAACAGTCTACAGTGAATTGAATTGAATTGAATTGAATTGAATTGAATTTAAGAGAGGGAGGGCTATAACAGCCCTATCACTGCGACCTAATAGATCTATTGCGTATTCCCGTCATAATATCCAATCAGTCCAATAGTTTGATGTTTTTTGCTTATTTTTTTCTGAGAAAAGTATTCATTTGAGACCAATACGGTATTAAAATTTTTTGTTGGACTATCTCTTTAAGAGAAGAAGAGAAGTTAAGGGCAATAAGGAGGATTTTAAACATCAGAACGTACAAAAAAAGTGTTACTGTTGGTGTACATTAAACTTTCGTAAAATTAAGAGATCTTATAAATTGAATGCACTTTATACAAATGATTATAAAATACTCCAGACAAGCTAATAAATAAATTCAGAATAACCTCATGTACTTAATAATTTTTAGAAACTAGAATGTCTAACAAGTATTTAAAACTTCCAGTAGTCAGAAATAGAACTCTCAGGACATTATGGGTTGCTAACACTTCCATCATAGCTAATGCCATATATAAAAGAAAGCAATACGTACATAATTAAAAGTTGTCCCTAGTACGAAGACATTTAATCTTAGTAAACTGAATTTTGAATCTCGATTTATTGTTATGTGAAAATATTTTGAAACCTTTTTGATAAACTGGAATAATTAAGTATTAATATCTCTGTTTGTCTTACTTTCCTAACAAATTTTAAACTTTTGAAATAATAGCCGTAAAAGAAAATTGTAGACAAGTGCATACTGAATTCTTTAGAAAGATTTCAATTATGTAAACTGTTTCTTAATTTTTAACCTAAAGCATTCTCATTTTATTATATTTAGTTGGTTACATTCGAACAAATTTCAGTAAAAATATAATTAGTGAATTTTAAAATATTTCACTCTAAACTGATTTCAAAGTTTTCCTCTACATCACACTCAAAACACTTCAAACTATAAAATGTATAAATTCGACCGGAAATCTTACATGTTATGTGTAGATATACTGTATATACAGAAATGGCCTTTGTGTACTAAGTATAAGAGGAAAGCTTTACGAGATAAATAATTCACAGAAGTAATTCTTACTTGTACAAGAATTGTGTCATATTTGGAATCTGTCTCGTCTTTTCTCGTTTCATAATGACTTTTTAACTACCGGTACTTTTCATTTGAAGGCATTGTAATACATTCAGAACTAAGATTATTATATAACATATGGTACATTTTTTTTCTATTTTACCAATGCTTTTATAAAAACGAAATTCGAAAAATGTAATTATATTTAATTAAGAAGGGGATTCAATTAAATGACATCTCTCTGATAACTTAAAAGTCTCTTTATTATTGTTTCAAAATAGTGGCCATTGCCAGTAAATTTCTCTCAGTTTGAGCTTTGTGTACAGTAGCGCATAATAATCATAAATACAACGAAAATATGATGTCTTAAATAGTTACATTGTGCCAATAAATAGGATAAATAACTTTATAACTGCGCAAGTTCATCTTTTTCTTACTCGTTTTTAATTGTTGATATTACCTAGTGGATCTTTTAGGAAGAAGGTAACACAAGGAATAAGAAGATTTACAATATTTTATATTTTCCCTTGTGTGTATACAGAGTTGTTATTGGTTTGGCTTACTGATGTACTGACATGCGAGTCCTTGGAGAGGACTGTGGTAGTGACCGACAGAATTAGTATCATAGTAGCGCAATTAAACTACAATACCATCCTTGCTTTAAAGATGCTGAAAATGTCGACCCTCTTGCCCCATACAAGAGGAATATGGGGTAAATGCTCTCGTTTTCTCTCTCTCTAGTTCTTCCACTGAAATTCTTATAATTTATAGCTCATTGTTATCTTTTAGTTCCAGAAACAAATTGCAATAACTCACTCACAAACATGGATCACCCTCTTTTAAAGGTAAAGCGATGAGTAGAGCCCAGATTTCCATGCACTATCAAATCTTAAAACATACATGCATTCATGCACTATTATATGACAAAACATGCAAAATGAAGAGAAAAACGGTAAAAATATGCACTATCAAAATTAAGTCTACTTTATGTACCATTTTTATTTTACTTTGAAACAAGGTACCTACTACAACTAATTTCACAGATTTTCTTCACTTAAGCGCATGTGTTTATCTGAGGAACGTTCTTGAACACAGAAAATTATCTTTCTACGTTACAAGAAGTGATAGATGCATACAGGCTGGCAAGACGTCCCTTTACATGTTATTAGTATTGTCAATTGTTGAGCAGATTCAATCTTTTATTTATTATTAATATTATTGTTGTCAATTAATGTTACTATTGTTGAGCAGATTCAATCTTTATTTATTATTAATGTTATTGTTGTCAATTAATGTTACTATTGTTGAGCGGATTCAATCTTTATTTATTATTAATATTATTGTTGTCAATTAATGTTACTATTGTTGATCAGACTCAATCTTTATTTATTATTAATATTATTGTTGCCAATTAATGTTACTAGTTGAGCAGATTCAATCTTTATTTTTTATTAATATTATTGTTGTTAATTAATGTTACTATTGTTGAGCAGATTGAATTTTTATTTATTATTAATATTATTGTTGTCAATTAATGTTAATATTGTTGAGCAGATTCAATCTTTATTTTTTATTAATATTATTGTTGTTAATTAATGTTACTATTGTTGAGCAGATTCAATCTTTATTTATTATTAATATTATTGTTGTCAATTAATGTTACCATTGTTGAGCAGATTCAATCTTTATTTTTTATTAATATTATTGTTGTTAATTAATGTTACTATTGTTGAGCAGATTCAATCTTTATTTATTCTTAATATTATTGTTGTCAATTAATGTTACTATTGTTGAGCAGATTCAATCTTTATTTTTTATTAATATTATTGTTGTTAATTAATGTTACTATTGTTGAGCAGATTGAATCTTTATTTACTATTATATTATTAATATTATTATTGTCAATTGATGTTAGTATTGTTGAGCAGATTCAATCTTTACTTATTACTAATATTATTAATATTATTGTTGTCAATTAATGTTACTAATTTGAGCAGATTCAATTTTTAGTTTATTATTAATGTTATTGTTGTCAATTAATGTTACTATTGTTGAGCAGATTCAATCTTTATTTATTATTAATATTATTGTTGTGTTACACATTACTAAGGTACGCATTTCCCGGCATAAGCTGAGACCTGTGCATATCACGTCACTTCGGTAGTGGGGGAAGGAAAAACGTGATCCACTCGATTTAGTCGAGAGAATTAAACCATAGCGGAGCCTGGACCTCACCATACCAGGCAATGCACTTTGGAGCATAATAAAAGTTGTTCGTAAACAACGATATGTGAACAATGATCAACTTAAAGACGGACTTCGCTTAGCATTCCAAACGATCACCCCTGTTATGCTGAAGCAGATGAACACAATAATGTGGTGACGCATCAACCTTTGCTTCGAACATGGAGGGGAAGCACACAGACGTTGTTGATTAATGAACTTTTACACAATGTTATTAAATATACACATGTTTTTTGTATTCATAACAATGTTCATCTACATGTCTAATTGTACTATGCTAATAACATGTAAAGGGACTTCTCGCCCTCCCTTTACTTAAGTGAAGAAATTTGGGACAAAGTGAGGTCGATTTGTAAGTCTTTTGCATTTCCGCATGAGCATGACCCATCGGGAATCGAACCTGCGACCTTCCGACTTTGCAGCATTATGCCTTAACTGCGATGCTATCATGTGCCCAAAAGTGCACAAGTACTTACCAGTACGTCTTTATTACAACAATCACAATAAACTACATCACCGTCCAGTAGCGGCTGGTGGTCAAAATAATGAGTGTGCTACAATCTCTATATCGGCCTACTGTATACACTTATATGCATTTATCTTAATTTGAGACTCGCCTAGTGACGAAATATGGAGTTCCTTCCTACTGCAGAACTTTTCAATTACCCTGGTGTTAAACGTTAAATCCCTCCATCCTGGACATTCTACTCTTTTCTATTGACAGTATTGCAAGAGCAGAGAGGCGATCCTGGGACATAGTGTTCCTTAAAAACGTTTTTATGCGTTTCAAGCAAGAAAAACATCTTTCTGGCTCAGCAGTGGTCATTGGTGTTGTAACCAAAATATTTAACAACTTCGTTACTTCACAGAATGGATCCTGTGAGTTGCTGGAGACTGTTTTTTGTAACAATTGAACAGCCATCTATATTTCGGAAGTCTGATCTTCCGTATAGAACTCCAAGTTGTGTCTTTAACATTCTTTTGTTCAGTACAGTATAGCTGTTGACAGCAACTTCAAGTTCGCGTTTAGGAAAATTATGCAAAAAATTCGCTGTTTAACAATTTTGTTGCGTCTAGGTAGCTTAAAGATTGGAAACGACGAGTAGTTTCCTGAATTATACGGTTACATACCTCCTTGGCATCAATTTTCTGGGATTCAATTTTCCGTCGCTTGCTGATTGTTTCAGGAGGGACCTCAAAAAACTGGTAGATGGCAGCAGCAGTCGAACATTTGAATTACCAAATACATTGTACATAGTTCCGAGTTCCTCCACAAACAAGCATTCTTTCCTTACGCTTTACTTTTGCAATCTCCAAGCTGTGTTGTGCTGAAGCTGACTACAGCACTTCCCCGCGTAAAAATAGCCAATCAGAGCAGTTATTTCAGCTTCGCACATGCGCATTAACTGTCTACATTCTCATGTAAGTTTTGAGTAGCACAACGAACCCCCTGAGGCACCAAAGAGCGAAGAGCGAAAAGCGAAGACTAAACACTCTGTAACACGTCATGAACATAACAACGGGAAATTGTCAAATGGCAGATCAAATACTATGGTATTGCAAACACTTTATTTGAGCAAAAATTATCATTGTGCTGTAGCACTGTAGCACATAAGGACGGGCCGCCCCTGTCACCGTCCAGCTTCAGAAATTCCTTTCTCTCAAACCATTTTGACACAAGATATATTTTTGCAGTTCTAACAGGAGCTATAGCAACACTTCACAATGCGACAGAAAAGTATACTAAATTGTAGTATGCAAGTATGCTGCTTCTGCCTTCCTTTCTTTCAGTATTTCGACCTCAGTTTGTAATGAGCGAGAGTTGAGGGTTGGAAATTCCAATATAACAAAGAGAGGATTTAGTGGAAAGTCCAAAGATTGATTAGTTGTCAGGTATGATGCCACGAAGTCATATTAGCAGTAGCGTTCTTTTATTTTTTTTTTCTCAATAGACAAATAACGTGTAAATACCAGATTCTACAAAGCAACAGTCGTAAAAGGCATTATTATGCAAGTTAACGCACTGTATTCACTAAAGAGAGAAAAAAGGACATAATACGCAATGTAAAAGTCTAAATATGTGCTATTAAATCTAAAATTTTCAAAATAGGTATTATGCATGAATTTACTCCCAAAAAAGACCAAAACCTGGAAACAAGCACGGAAAAAGTATGGTTATTTGGAATCGATAAATCAAAACGAATATTTGCAAAGTTTGAGAAGTGTAACAAGCTTATATAAAAACGCATTTGCATTGAAAACCTGGCTCTAGTGATGAGGTTTAAGATGTAATAAACGTGTTACGTTTCTTGCAGATGATACAGACATGCCAGTCTGCCGAGGTAAATTCTTTTATCGATTTTTATTGCAAACATTCGAGAATAGCGCCAGTGTCATCTAATCTAGCCTCTGTTAAAATGGGTATGTTTCTAGGCTTTTTTTTAAGACCCCGTATTCTCAAATTTATTCATTAACTTATGTACTGCCTGTCTCATTGGCAGGTAAGTATTCGGAAATTTCACAATAAACTCCATACAGACCCAACGAGCTGAATCATAATACAGTATGTCTCGAACACAAACACTCTTTCTTCTAGAGTCAAATAGCGAGCCATTCTGTGCGGTATCTCAAACAAACCTGCACTCATAACAATTTCACAATTGCATAACATGCATAGGCGCATCTAAAGTGAATGGAAATCAGGGAGCAGAGTGTGTGGCAGATGATAAACTAGTGCTGGCCGATCCATATGCCATAGATCGGTAAACCAAACCAAGAATAACACTGTAGAAGCATCCACTTTTCTTACAATCTTTTGAAGAATAAGATAATAGGAACGGTTAAAAATCACAAAATATATTTTTATGTAGAATAATAGATATTTGCATGGATTTCGACATACCAGTACTCTCACCAATGAAATAAAGCTATTTTACCTACTGTAAATTGTTTTAGAAATATTTAATAGCAAAAATAAAATCATTATTATTAGACTTAGTAATCGTTAAACTATCAATTGGAGCAAAGTGCAAAATTGGGAACAATGCAGTAGATGATAATAAATTATTAAAATTACTTCGGAATATGTATGATAAGAACTCTCTTGTGTTAAATTTTTAACGTACCTTGTTAACATGTTTCGACCTATTTTCGGTCATCTTCGGAACTGGTCGTTGTTGGTCTTGTCGCCTCTTGTTTCCTGTGTGGGTGCGTTCGTAGTGTAGAGTCAAAGAGTGTATGTGTTTTGAAATTGGGTTGTGTGTTGAGAATATCATTGGGGTGTGTTTTCGTGTGTCTGCATATTTCATATTGTTCTAGTGTGTTGAGTTTCTGGTTGGATGTGCAGTATTTCCATGTCTGTGTTCATGTCTCTGTAGGTGTGGTTGGCATTTGTGATGTGTTCTGCATATGTGGAGGTGTTTTGTAATTTTGTTATGGCTGTGATGTGTTCTTTGTAACGTGTTTGAAATGACAACTTCTACATAGGACAGACAGGCAGATCATTTCAAACACGTTACAAAGAACACATCACAGCCATAACAAAATTACTAAACATCTCCACATATGCAGAACACATCACAAATGCCAACCACACCTACAGAGACATCAACACAGACATGGAAATACTGCACAACCAACCAAAAAGCCAGAAACTCAACACACTAGAACAATGTGAAATATACAGACACACGAAAACATACCCCAACGATATTCTCAACACACAACTCAATTTCAAAACACATACACTCTTTGACTCTACACTACGAACGCACCCACACAGGAAACAAGAGGCGCCAAGACCAACAACGACCAGTTCCGAAGATGACCGAAAATAGGTCGAAACATGTTAAAAATTTAACACAAGAAAGTTATTGTCATACATATTCCGAAGTGATACAGTGTTAAAAGTTGTGTAATCAAGACGTATATTAAAATGATTCATAACTTAATACAATACACAGTAACTTACTGATTATAGAGGATATCAATTACTTGCAAAATACCATACTAGGTATATTACAGTAATGATAGTTTTTTAATTATAACAAATATGTCATTTTTATTATAACAATATAATAAGCATTGTTCGCACAGAAAACACGAATAGAAATTGTTTTACGTAAATGATAGCTAAATAAACAATAACAATAAAAGACAGAACATAACATATTAACCTTTCATTATTAACTATAACTGTATTTATTGTATGATTATATTCTCCCTGCTTTCTGGAATACTTGCTGTTCTGTGTAGTGTATTCTACAAACCAGCTTTATAGTTTGGAGGAAAGGTGAAGATGATTTGTAATAATAGTTAATACAAAAGTGATTCCTTTCCCAACGATGGCGAGCTGTAAACACAAAACATTCGTCAATGATATAAAACTCTACCCCGCATGATAAGATCTAGTTGTATTGTAATTGTTAATTTTATAAACAAAATGAAAGTATTTTCCAATGCCAATTCACAAAAGGAAAGGACGAAGAATTATAACATATGGAAAATACAGGGCGGAAACAATCAAAGTTACAATTCTTTTAAGGGTGATACAATCTAATTCAGTACCGATTACTGCAAAATTTATTGCTGTTAATAATGAAAGAGTAGGAAGGATGGCTTTATCCGTGGTGATATTGTCCTTTACCAGATTTGATAAGAAAAACACATAAATTTTGCAGTAATATACTGAATTAGATGATATCACCCTTAAGAGAATTGCGACTTTGATTGTTTTTCCCCTGTACTCTTCAAATATATCCAAAAACGAACAATTAATTATTAGTCATAGTTTATGTTATCTAGCAGTTTACATTTCTCGTCAGCACGTGAAATGTGTTGGAAACTGAAACTATTTCATATAATAAATTATACAATTAAATATACATTAATTTAAATATTGTAATTTTCACTAAAACAACAGTTTCTTAAGGGTACTTGGTAGTGCTATTGACAGTATTTTCGCGCATAAATATGAATAAATAAAATATTTTTTTCCTCTGTTTCTATCAACCACAGACTAACATCTTTTGCAACGTATGATAACAAAATGTTGGTGAGTTGTGAGCTGATCACAGAAACAAATTATCTTTCATAGTTTTAATGCAGGAATGGCAGAAAAAAAGTATTGAAAAAATAATAACTTTTATTGTTCTAAATTCAGGAACCATTTACTCAGAAACTACTTAAGATAAAGGGCTGCAATTTTGTATGCTAATGTAAACTATATAGTTCTTTAAAATGAATGGACTGCTATTTTAAAATACTTAATTCAAGTAATGAAAATGTGGAGAGACATGTCATATTTTATAGGACAAAATAAACATACGGGGATTTGTCACATTGTACTTGTTTCGTTGAAAAAAATACTATCTTCATTCCACTCATTTTCTCAAACAATGTGTTTTTGACATGGAGGGAAAGTTTGAAAAGTGTGGGATTAAAACGTTTTGTAATAGGTATTCTTAACTATTGACAATCGCAAATTTTCTTTTTTCAATAGACTTTTCTTTCTGTCATGCCTATATTAAAAGTTAATTTGTTTCTGTGGCCAGCTCACAACTCACCAACGTTTGTTTATCACACGATGCAAAGGATTAGTCTGTGTTTGATGCAACCATAAAAGGTAAAGGTATCCCCGCAACATGCCATGAAGGCACTTGGGGGGCATAGAGGTAGAGCCCCATGCTTTCCATGACCTCGGCACTAGAATGAGGTGGTGTGGTCGACACCACGCTCTGACCGCCTTTTACCCCCGAGAAAGATCTGGTACTCAGTTTTATAGGAGGCGAGTGAATCTCGGGGCCATTCTGAAAGTTTGGCAACGAGAAAAAATCCTGTCACTATCTGGGATCGAACCCCAGACCTTCCAGTCCGTAGTCAGCTGCTCTACCAACTGAACTACCCAGCCGCCTTTGATGCAACCATGGGGGGGGGGGGGACGGAAATTTACATATTCATACTTATACTCGAAAATACTGTAAACAGTACTACCCAGTACAGTACCCTTAAGGAACTATCTGTTGCTTTTTTTTTTTTCCTAGTACATCAAGTTAATCAAAGTAAAAATTTATAGATAAAATTCAAAATGTTTTAAAATATGTACCGTAACAGAAAAATCAAATAATAGACCCTATTGATTAACACTATATTTGGAAAAGGAATTAATGCAGATAATCGAACCTTTTATTTTCAAAATGAATTATTTGCATATTATATATTTTATTGTAGTTCAGGGAAGGAATATGTCTTTGTCACTATTCTCCTTTGGACTAACCCAACCCTTGTGCTCGCCCTCGTTATACTTTCACTACCCATATTATTTTATTACGTACAGCACACTTAAACTCAAAAGACTTTGGGAAGCAGTGAGAATTCAATCAAAAGTACTTTAGCGCAATAATACATACAGAAGTGTATTTTGTACAGTCTGCCAATATTCTTCATCTTGGACTATAACTATAATTAATGCATTGATTCTAGTTCACGTTAATACTTGTTTAAAAACTTAAAATTGTGTTAGTCGATACGTGAAAAGTGTTAAAATAGGTTATGTACCTTAGACAGACGGCCCGTTTTGATGCTGATGCTGCGTCATCTTCAGTGTCCTTTGAACTACCGTACTGTTGTTCAAGATCAGCAAGAACAATAGTAGTTCATAGGACACTGAAGATGATGCAGCACCAGCATCAAAACGGGCCGTCTGTCTAAGGTACATAACCTATTTTAACACTTTTGACTTATCGACTAATACAATTTTAAGTTTATAATTAATGTTTCAACCCTTGTATATCTTCTCCTCCAGATTGTAGGGCATGGATTGTGAAATACAATATACTAAAACAAATCTTTCTATGCATAATAATTTTGGTAAAATAGCCAGTAGCTCAGAGTCCATTTTAAAAACTATTTTGTCATGCCACAAATATAAAATGAACCTAAATGATTTAAAATTAAATAATAATTTTATAGCAATTTGTAGATTTATTTAATTAGTTTATTAAAGAATAACTATGATAAGTAATTTAATTTTCATTATTTTGACATTTAAGTAGACAGTGCTGCTTATATATTACTAAGTTTTCTTATTAAGTTATATTAAGCTAATAACATGGCTAACAATCACAGTCTATAACCAACAGTCGAAGAGTTTGAAACTCTTACAAATATAAAGAGTCTGATCGGAGAGCAGCCTTATTACAAATAAACACAGCCATTACTGTGTGGTGTTTGTGTCAGGGCTGCTGCGTTCTGGATCACTGCTTCAGCTATCCGCGGCCTCAACCGCCGCGAGACTGCGGCTGCCGGTTTGCTCTCTTACACCGTGCTGACACCTAGCAGTAAGTTCGTTCTGTGCGCCACATATTCACGTCTTTGATAACTTTCCCTAGAGCCACAGGAAATATTCACAATTTCTCTTGTCACTAGATGACAGAAACTGTTCTTCAATCCACCTGTGTCTTCCAGATAATCACTAGGAATTCCTAGAAGAAGCAAGAGCATATTAATCACTTGTGTGTGATTGTGTGTTGATACAACACTTTTCGCTAAAATAGTGAAGTTTTATTTCATAGTGCACATACATTGTTAATTCTTATTTTTCTACCACAGTTATATTGTGCACAATTGTGTGTTCAAGGGCTTAATATTCAGAAAAGAAAGCTAAGCAATAAAAGTGATAAATTACAATATTGCAAAAGAGAAGACGTCTATATTAGTTTGAACTACCTATGGTAGAAAATATTGTAGTATGAATCTCATTCAAATTCAGCATACTATGAAGGAAGAAGAATGTATTTAGCAAAGAAACTTAACATCTCCATCTCTGAAGATGAAGACCGTAAATTTCTTAAAATCAACTAAATTCCTCTTCCTTTTTACATTCTGCTGATAACACAAGAGTCATGCACCATAGCTTATATTACTTTTGCTAATCATTTTAGTTTGCTGGCATTGCCTTTATATTTAATTAATGCATTATGTAATTATTACAGTAATATTTTATGCATTATACTATTTGCTTTTTTTCAAGTTATAAATATTTAGTGACTATACAACCAATGTTTGTTAAGTTTATTTATTTCTTTGTTGGTTTAAGTTACTTATGCATAAAATAAAGTTCAAACACTATTATAAAATCATTTTTAATAATCTATTTGAATTTTTTCTTCACGAAAATGCATCCAAACCGTATTTGCTAATGATATACTCTAGAATTATGTATATGTAATGATACTGATGATGTATGTTAAAAATTGTGTATCTTGAAGATTACACATTTATGCGTCTTGTAATGATTCAGTTTTTGTTTCTATATTATTTTTTTTTTAATTTATGTTCCATTTAAAATACATTCATAAATAAATTGTTTACTATTCACCGAAAAAAAAAATCTTTCGTTTTCTGCATTGTACACAAAAGACAGTTTTTATAACTTTAAAAATTGAGATATCTGATGTCATTTATACTTCGTACCGTTTTGAATACAGTAGATGTATGTTTTTTGCACAAATAACTTAGGCCCGATTGTATAAACCATTTAATCTTAGATCAGAGGTTAAATTGATCCTTGTTTCAGCTGAACTTGGGATTTTGTGTTGTATAAAGTCTAATCTGAGATTAATTTGTCTCAAACTAAAGTCAACTTTGACTGAAGAAATTTCTCCGATTAAGTTACATGATCCAAGTTCAGTTATTTCTTTTCTGTTTGAAATATACGAGTGACAGATTGTGCAAATAAAATATCCATTATTATTAATATTAATAGATATGATAGGTACATTTATATATATTTCTTTCAATTTCTTGCCTTAATACACAATCTTATATTTTATAAGGCTCTATCGTGTTCAGCAGTATCAAATAACATTAACCTATAATTATATTATGTTTATAACAACCATTAATTATTAATGGATATGATAGGTACATTCATAAATTTTCAATTAACTGTATTACTAAACGAAAATTGTCGTTTTGTAAAGCTTTATTATGTTTAGCAGTATCAAACACCATAACATGATAACAACTTGGAGAACAGTCAACCTTCTTCTTATTGTCCGCCATTATTTACATTGCACAAAAAACCAGTGTCTCCAACAGAGTGTACGGAAAGTCGCCAAAAAGTAGTTGTAAAGTCGCTAGATTTCTCATTATCAACAAAGAAAGATTAAATTTTGTCACTATGGGGTGCTAAAAAGGTCACTAAATCCATATTTAAGCAATATAAAAGTTAAAAGAAATTGTTGTTGAAAAAGAGTTAAAGTCGCTAGATTGGCTACACTGAACAAACCTGTCCGCGCATCACGTATTTCACCTGTTTATGCGATGTTGCCAAATCCTTTTCACGTGAACTTAGATTGCATTTGAACGAAGGTAATTTGATCGCAAAAAAGTTTTATACAATAGAAGAAGTGTCTGAACTCGGTTCACTTTTCGATCTTCGATCAAAGTTGATCTTTAGTCAGGGAGTTTTATACAATTGGGCCTTAGAGTACCAAAGCTATTTGTATACTGTAATCGCTTCTGATATTGTTTTCCCCTTTACGAAAATTGATATTAAAAGAAATATCAAATTGTATCATTGAATTTTAATGAGATTTTCATATTGAACACCAGCATTGGGCCTAATGTGAAAGATAATTTACGTACTATCTATCTTTCCTCATTTTCAAACATTATTGTATTTGATATTAATCTGGTGAGATGCCTTAATCAGCAATCCTATCGTGAGTGGTTTTGGCTTTCTTTTAAATTATTTTTGCAAATAAGAAGTACATATTCTAAGAGTACATTTGCGACTTTGCCTGTACATAAGTATAGCTTTTTATTTCCTCTGATTCCACAATATATACGATTTTATTAATTTGACGAAGTAATTTGTGTACAATTCTAAAAATTGTTTCAGAAGTTTTCAATTGAAACAAATTCATAAAAAGATTATTACAGTTGATTCTGAATAAGTCGCGATTTTGTGTGCTTTTAATTATTATATTTCTGCATACATAGGTCTAGTACTGAATATGAATAAATAATGTTCAGTAAGTTAGAAGAAATGGTTGTACGTAGAATATCAAACCAACTTTTTAGTATCTGAAATATGGTACTAAGAATGTGTATTTCCAGGAAAAATCTTAAAATCTATTTATTTTATCATCGTAGTTACTATATTCTTCGTATAATGAGGAAAAAAACAAATATGTTACCGGTACTGATTTAGAGATTTCTCAATAGTTAACTAAGAAATGCAGCTATATATTCATATACTGTATTTACCATTACCTTCCTGTACCTACTGAGATATGTTTCATCAGCTTTTCTTTTGTTTATGTTGTCAGTCCTGAACATATAAAATTATATGAAAACATTAATTTTGCTATAGATGCAGGACTTAATTTTTAACACAAGAATATTAAGTTAAGAATTGTCGCATTGTTAAAGACAATAAATTATATATTTTAAATCCTTTACATACATATTTGCATACACACATACAAGCATACATACAGTACACATATACATACACATTTACACAATACACATATCTTTTACTTTAGACATATTTTTCACATTTTTGTTATTTGTAAGAATTCTTGTGTTACGCAAACTTTTGTATCCTGTATTAAATCTTTATGAATATATTATATAGCAAAATGGTATTGGATGTCATTTATTTCAAAGGATATTGCTCTAAAAAGTAATCCACAAGGATTAAAGCTTTATTTTTTAAACTTATTTTAATCTGTATTTCATTTGGACTGAATAATAAAATGTTTCATTCTCTTCATTTTGAAAGACGTTTGTGTCTGTTTGTTTGTTTGTTTGTTTGTTTGTTTATTTATTTGTAAAGCAAGACTGCTTTATCCAATGGACAAACTGGGCAACATTCTCTTAAATGGCATAAATGGCATAAAGTTACATTAAATCATTTTTAGTGAGACTAAAAATTCTGAAAATACACAAAATATGAAAAGAATACATTTTCATTTCAAGAATGTTAACAAATACTATTAAAGTTTATAGTATCACTATTTGACAATGATAATACTTTTCCTTCCTTTCTGAAAGAATTGATTGCCCAGATCTCTCCATTGTCTCGAAGTATTATTGCTTGTGTTTTTCTTTTTTCTTATTAAGGTAAATTTAATTTAGAAATCTTTAAATACATTCCTTAATAAAAACATTGCTGTCTGATTACAGACTTTTATAGAAGATAAGTTAATAATGATTAAAATAAATTTAAATAGCAAAAATGTTTTGGACTGATTTAATCTTGACTTCAAAAATGAAATCCTAATGCTCTACTTTTAATTCTCACTATTTTATTGAAATTTAAAACACTACAATATTATCCTAACTGCAATTTTAAAATATATTAAACATGAACACTAACACATTATTTATAATTCTTATAGCGTAAACAGGCAAATCATTGTATATTCATCAATTTAAAATAATGATTTTTATAAACAGATTGTATGTTTTCATGTTTAGAACTGGCAAAAAAAAACTGTTGTTTATATTCATTACTTTGATTTCTTCTGAAAATACAAACGTACCCACTAATTATTTAGCAAAGAAAGAAAATAATATTAATTTACTTTGTAGTAAATTTTATTCAAGAACAGAGTATCATGGTTTATTTATGATTGGAACATAATTATGTGAATACATTAATGATAATAGAGTACCAGTATCATGGTTTATTTATGATTGGAACATAATTAATGTGAATACATTAATGATAATAGAGTATACCGGTAATGGTTTATTTATGATTGGTACATAATTATGTGAGTACATTAACTTATTCATCAAGAACATTTTTTTTTAATGAGTTACTTGTAGCAGATTTCAGGATAGTTGATAGACATTTGAAAACCATGAAATTATGAGAAATTATTTACAGTATAGACCTGAAAGTTTCTTTTAATATAAACTAAATGTAACAAAAGATTATAGTAAAGAAAAGTTTTGGAATTCGAATTTATTCCTGATTCGCACTAGACTAGTGAATGTTTTTATTGAAGTAAAAATTAGTTACTGGTATGTTTACTTTAACTTCCTCCGAATACATACTTCCAAATAAATGCGTGCTATAAGGAGTTAGTATTGTCCTTGACTATTATTTTTTCGATTTCCAGTTATAAACCAAGCAATAATGCTGAGAAATAATTAAATCTTGTAGATTATTAGTAAGAAATGTACAATTATATACATATATTTCTGATTATATTGTAAATATGTATTTAAAATTTTATTTTACAATAAATTGTTGAATACGTAGTATATTTTCTTAACTCTAATGAATTTAGAAGAAAAATCAAACCCTGTAATTACTGGTACTTTGTAGAAGATAAAAATATTGATCCACATATTTTGTGATTAATTTATTTTTTAACGTGGACAAATGTACAAACTTAAAGCCAATTAGATGTGACCACGTTTTTGTTATGTTATAAATCAATGTGGACATTGGAGTCCATGAAGTAAATATGGCTCTACCCTTATCAATTAATATATTTGATTCTATTTAAGAGAACTACGTATTATTTACTGTGACTCTAGGCAAGTGGTGAACTTTGTGAGCGTTCGGGCGTGGGAGTTGCCAAGAGCAATAGAATTATTGCTTTGACTGTTGTAAACATTATTTCAAATTTTTTTAATTGCACATTGACATTAGACACATTCCAAACCACTGCAGCAAATTGCTTACTTACAAATCGCACTAGTATTTGCATCTCACTTGTGTGCATTTTAACAAACTCTTTGTTTACTTTGTTTTAATTATAGTAATTGCTTGTATTCATCACAGAGCTTTAATTATGGTTCTGGAATCTCTGTAACGTAACAGTAGAAATACCTTTTCTATTCAGTGCTATGTAGTCACCATTGTTGGATTGCTATGACCCTTAGTATTAGAATTTAATTTTGGCAGAACTGTTAAGTAAAACTAAATTTGAATTTCAGTTCCCCCTACCTTTTTAGTTACTTTTTGAAACTATCACAATTGTACATGATTATTTTAAACCATAGTTTTGGAGCCATTTTTGGCGAAGGAAGCTACATGAATTAAATAGCTTAAAGTAGCAAATGTGCGTAAATGCCTATTATATTTCAAATTGTAAACATCTGTATACAACTACAAATAAAACATTGTAATGTGCAGCATGAAAAGTAGTGACATTGCAAAACCGTGCAAGGAATTAATTTTAAAACCTTTTCAAAATTAAATTTCTTATAAGAACAATAATATATTACAAACTCAGAAAACACATTGAGCGTATACAGAGTGGGTAAAATGAAACTAGCCCTCGGAAAATATATATGAAATATATGAATTTATATGTGTAAGACTGACACGGAAATAACCCTGACAATGCAGGAAACCGTGATGTTCATTGACAAAGGTCAGTCTTAAACAGTCTTATAACTATTATTTTTATATATATATATATATAAAATTAAATGTAAATATTACAGATTTTTCGGGCCAGTTTTATTTTGCCCATCTTGTATAAGATAATACTACACTCCAGGCTGTCTTGGTTACATCGGTATCTTTCTTTAACAGTACTGCCAACTATACATAGTATTTTAACGCATTCTTGTCTTGTAGATAAAAAGATATTAGTTTTAGCATTTAAAAGTGAAAAATTCATTTTCATGTAAATAAGACCACTATCTTTCACAGTAGCTGTTTTCTTTCTCACAAATTAGTATCTTTCTAGAGAATGCAAAATTAAATATTTCACAGTTGAGTTGGAATTGTACAAAGTTATCACATTGTGTACATAGAGATTATTGCACTCATACAAATACTATACTATTAATCACAGTAATTTAAATAGTAAAATAAAAATACGGTAATATGAATTTACATACAGAATCCAGGAAAAGTGTGAAATGATTTTACCATTTAATTATCCTTAGAAACACAGTACCTAACTAAATAACATTTTATTACATAAAAATTCGTGCCTTACTATATTTTTAGAATAGAAACGAGCATGAATAAATAGGCAGACATGTAGTATGCATGTAATGTAAGGTACACCTTAAAATACATGTTTATTAATTTTTATTTTTCACTGTTCTGTCTCATAGAATGTTTTTACTTCAGTAAGTTCATTTTGTACAGTTCTTGGAATCTGTATGTTACACACAATTAATTGGTCAGTGATGCAACAAAATTTTAAAACAATTTTTGCAAAGGTAATGTCTAAGAATGCTCAAATGAGTCTAATACAGTGCGTCTAGAGATAGAGTGGACTGGGTGACAGTTGCTGCACCTACTGCCAGATTTACATGTACAGTAAACAGCCAGCAAGTCACGTGCAGCGAAACTGATATTCACGTATTGGTACTATATTACATACTTGGCTTACTTGCATCAATAGGTGTTGAAAATGATGACCTTGAGTGTGAACACATTCATTACATCTCCCAAAAGATTTCTGTTTGCTCGCAAAAGTTCTTGTTGATTGATTGCCTATATTTCTGCCGTGATATTGTTCTTCAGTTCTTGTAATGTGTGCAGATTTGTCGCGTAAACTTCTGAATTAACAGTTGGGTCAAAAAATATGAGGCCGATAATTCTATTCACATGTGAACCACACATCAACTTTTTTATCACGGTGAGGAGCTTCATGAATAATACGGGGATTTTCGGTAGCCCAGTACGGTATCTATTGTTCTGCGTAGAAATGTACTCATTAAGTTGAAACCATGCTTCATCTGTGAAGAAAGTTAAAAGTGAGTCCACGTAGCCATCATGGACAGACTGCAAAAACCAATTGCTAAAATTTACTCTACTTATAGCATCTTGTGGTTGTAAAGCATGAACTACAGTCAGCTTGAATGGCTTAAGTTTCAGGAGTTTCATTGTCACAGCATCTGACGACTTGGAAATGCAGTCTCTTGCGCTAAACGTTTCAGTGATTTTTGGTGTGTGTGTTCTAACCTGACCCCTATTTATCCAGTTTCTCTTCAATCAACACACGGCGTTCTTGAATTAATTTTTTGTTCAAAAAAGATCCTGTTCACCTGATATTCACAAAGTTATGAACAGTTGTCCTGCTGAGAATTATAACATCTGAACTTAGGATGGAAGTTTATCCGACACTCTTGCAGAAGAATAATTCACATACGTATCATACAGAAAAATACGTTTTTCTAAGGTATACTCAACCATAATAATGAATAACTTATCACATACAACACAATTTTACTCGTGATGTGCACAACCATCCTTCGCACGCAACAGATACAACTCAACTAATGGAACTTGCCACGAGCAGTCATGAACTGCAATGCTGACATGGTGATAGGCACGGGAACTATCACCACCACAGTCCACTCTATCTCTAGACGTAGGTACTGTACACTGTAGAGTTGTATGTTCATTTCTGAGTTTAACTTTCAGCTCATTGTTACTTTATGCATTGACATTCTTTTCAAATAATTTTAACACGAGTACCTAAAAATTTGGTACGGTAACTAATTCATTTGACTTATAGACCACAGAAGAAAACAGTTGAACAATTGGCGTAGAATTGTGGTATATAATTACAAGAAAAAATCAATTGTCGGCTTGAAATAGTATTCGAAGTTATAAAACGTAAAACTTTCGAGACATTTCGTGTCGTCTGTAATCTCTAAAAAAGTGTTCATTTTTGGTAGCATAATAACATTTGTTTTTTTGTTTTAATTTATTGCTGAAATAGTATGTAGACTGCACAGAAAATTACAATTTAATAATACGAAAGAAGGGAAATTAATAAATTTTTACTATTTAATACGAGAAAAATTCGCACCGACACCGGGAATCGAACCCAGGACCTCTCAGCTCTGTGTGCTGAGCGCTCTTTCCAACTGAGCTATGCCGGGACACGATACACTGCACCGGTTGAACCCCTCTCGTAATGCTTTTTTTCTCAAATGAATATGTGATGTGTTAATAAATTTTGTTCAGAATTATTCACTATTGTATGTCGAAACATAAAAATACTGCTGTAATAATTATTCCCGTAATAATGCTTGAAGCAAAGTAAGTAAATTAACAGAAACGTCAGGTAAAAATTAAAATCCAACAAAGTGCTATAGAACGAAATTTTGTTTCATCTCTCAGAATATAGTGAAATAAAGTGAAGGGTTCACAGAAAGAACATGTTAAGTCATTTTTTGTTTATTTTTGTTTTTTGTCCCATCTGCTAGCTCATAAAGACGTGAAATATCTTTTTAGTAAATCAGAATGGCAAAAAGCCTGTATTGTAACGTGGTAAATTAAACTAAATGAGAAATGCTCCCTGAAAATTTTAAGAAACGTGACTTAGCATGTTCTTTCCGTGGAACCTTCAAGTGGATAATTCTCCATGTAGGCTATATTCCTAGTTAAAAATATCATTAATCCAGTATTTCCCTTTCTTGTTTTGGATTTGTATTTCTTCTCTTTTCGCCTCATCACATAACTATGCTAAAGCTTTATATGATCCATTCTGCAACATGCTTCGATTCTGTTAAATTCAATTCCACTAGATGTGAGTGGCATCAGATGATTCGTTTTGAATCGGTTTGATTCTGCTAAGTGGATGCGGGCCTCAACCTATGTCTAAAACAGAAGGAAAGAAAAGAAAAGAGAACCTCTGTAACTAAAAAGTATCGAAGTAGCCTACCTATTGAAAGTGTCGAGGACCTAACTCTAATTAGAATAATTATCTTTAATGGGAGAAGAGTTGAGGGTAGAAGAAGATATCAGATGATAGAGGACATTAAGATATGTGGATCATATGAGGAAACAAAGAGGAAGGCAGAAAATAGAAAAGATTGGAGAATGCTGCTGGATTTGCAGTGAAAGACCTGCGCTTGAGCAGAACACTAAATGAATGAATGAATGAATGAATGAATGAATGAATGAATGAATGAATGAATGTATTATATCAAAATTGCAATCAAATTTTCCTTTGCACAAAATCAATAAAAATTGTTCTTTTTACCATTTATCCTACGATTAGTAATAATAATATTAAATAATGAAGCATCACTGGCCAAATATATTGGGGTTAACACTTAACAGTCGGTTTTAACCTTAATCTTTCAATCTTAGCATCTCCATTGGTCATCGCATCAACATTTTGACTTGGACCAGTGGCCTGGTCCATCTCGTCCTTCAAGCCGACCACGAGTCAATTCCGCCATCTACATTAGCTCGGCTTTAGGAGCAGGGGGACGGGACTCAGAATTCAGCCGCTTTCAGCCATTCCGTTCAGAGTTATGGCGGAGAGCTCGAAGTGCTGAGAACATCCCTTTAAGTGGCATGGGTTCACAGCATCATCAGCATCACGGTGTCAGCTGCAAGAACGTGGTCCCCACAATGCTTCCAGTTTTGTCCGTCTCTGGCCCTTCTCCCCCAGAACAGCAACTGGACCAGCATTTCTGACCAGTCCTCCTCCACGATCAGGGACAAAAAGAATGATCTTCATAAAATGTTACTTATGATTTCCTTCCTAATGTATTTACATTCTATAATTACAGCCCTTTAATTCCTATTATTCATTTTTGTTTTATTTTTTTATTAGTTTTGAAAATATTAAGTATTATCACGGGCACGTACTTATGCTTTAAGAATATTGTTAAACAGAGGTTAGGTAACATTATTTGTTTTGCTTTTTTCCCAGCCCAATTACAGAATTATGACTCTATAAAACCACACGTATGAAATTACCTACGATTGGTTCAACATGATATTAAAATATTCCAAAATAACACCAAATAAATAAAGTGAGAGCAATAGAAATTGAAAAATAGAACTGATGAAACTCAAAGAATGTGAATCAGTATTTTATAATAAATACTTAAAGCTACTGATACTCTGTATCGACAATTACTATATACTAATATAATAATTTTTAGAGAAAATTAATAATTTTAATTTATCAATATCTAGTTTCATTTTCCACAAGCAGGTATTTTTGAGGAAATTAATTGTGGATTCTTATTGTACTAGATTTATTACGATAATATTATTCATATATCTATTTAAACTTTATAAATAAACTAATGTACCCGGTATTTAGCTTTGTATAAATTGAAAATACTGCTGATCAGGGACTCAAACCATAGCAGAATGTTGCATTAAGATATGACGAATCTCAAATTGTATATGTACTTTCTTGAAGAGGTTAATAATTATCATAACATAATCATACATAAGTATCCCACTGTAACTAGTCAATTAAAATTAAGTCTTTTCTTTATGCACTTCTACAAGCAATTGCAATACAATTATTAACTCATATAGAATATTTTTATAGATTAGACTATTATTCTCAAATTTACTTTAGTATTATATAGAAACTTTGGCTACATAATATAATTATTTAATAACTAATTTTTTATAACTAAATAATAGTTTTTTTAAGTCAGTGATTTTGTGTAGCCTGTCTAGATTTTCGTTAAGTATATGTGTGTATTGATTATTGAAATGGAGGACAGACAGATAAGATATATGAAATAGCTTCCAGATGACTTTCTGGATGAGAGTATGTGGCTACAAAACATGAGATTTCTAATTATAGGTATGCTGTAAATGGTCATATAACATACCCGGTTACCCCAGCCTTGTGGTCAGCGCTGACAGAAAGTCTGCCCGGAAAGGGAGGTCCAGATATGCAACTGCAGATGTTATAACAGACTATTTGTATACCCCTATCATAGACCACCTTGTTTTGAACTCCCTGTAAGGTGATCACCAAGTTCCTTACCTCCAAACTCAAAACAGGTATTGTCAGTGTTATAATAAATGTGGTTAGACGAGATTTAATGTGCCTTAAAGGATAAGGGCTGCAATCTAGAACTTAGTACCGCAATTTAATATTAATTTATCCCACTGATTCAAACACAGTTTATGTGTACTACCATAATTTCCCACATCAAAGTATGTACCTGATGTTTAAAGAGTTTTTATATACATACAACAATGTCAAACGATCTTGTGTATTAAGGTTATTAAAGCTGAATTCATACTACAATAACCAGTTAAAATAGCAAATATAGGAGAACGCTATTGTTTATGGTAGGCCTACTTTATTCTCATAGAATTAATATACAGGCCTAATCACCAAGATCTACTTCTGAAGTACAAATCAATTAAGATGAAGTTATTGGAGATTTAATTTAATAGATTACACAAAATAAGGGAAAAATGGCTTACATTACATTTGTAAGTAAATGCAAAGATAAAGATTCTCTTCATTTCTAAAATAATAATGCTTCATGTAAATTTTACAATCACATTTTCTCAAGGTCATGTGTTATGAAAATACATTTGATGTTTAGACAGTAAATGTCAGGGTTAGGCGCATAGACTGACACTTAACATATGAACAGTGTAGCCTATAGAAGCTATATGGAGGCATACAGCATATGGGAACCTACAATATTTTAATGAACTGTATGGGGAAGAGAAAATTTTGCCCATACGGAGCCAACAACTTATGGGTGCCTAAGTTTTGTATACGAAGGTCTGTATTATGTATACATGGAAATCTGTACTGATCTTAGATCATCTATTGCTGTTCCTAGTATTGTATCTTCTTTGATGTTCATGAACATAAATGGTCCACCTTTACATTGCTGGAATCCAGAACCATTTATATAAAAGAACAGTTAAAAAAAACAACGAAGTGCTACAGATACATGCTATAGGATTCATTAAGGCAAGTGTGTATCTACTGTGGGAGTTTCATGAGATCTTTAAATCAAGCTTATGCAATTAAATGATAAGGCAAAACAATATCTTTACTATTCAAAAATTTATTGTAACAACCGTCATACTTATCAGTACCGTATACAAATATGATTGAACACACAGATGCTTTTTTACATAATAAAAGTTAATGATAAACATTTTCGGTTCGAAGGAACCATCTTCAGATCAATTAACAAACCTACAGAGTAGGCTGCATTGTGTTACAAACAAACAGTGAAGTTTATATGAAGTGGAATGGAAAACATAATGGGCAATAAGGGCGCATATAATGTCATTGGTTAAAAGGGTTAGAATAGTATAAACTTAGAACATTAACAATAGTATCTATATAATGTCATATAGCAATGTCATGAGATATTTATGTTCGTAAGAATTACAAATACCAGATGATGCTCTTGCTCCTCTCACACTCTTCCCTCTCATATAAATTCCCAACGATTAATCATATTACTTCCTGTCAATACGTAATTTTACTTCCTTTAATAGACACTATTGTTAATGTTCTATGTTTTACCCTATTTTAACCTTTTTAGCTAATGGCTGCGTTCAGCCGGGACAGCACTAATTCAGCTATTCATTTTTGCTGAGTTACAGCAGCTGTGAGTTCCTGAACGACCATTGCAAAATGTCTGCTGTGTTTACAAAGAAACACGCTGCTATTGTTCCATCTACTCCGGAATATATGATACCATTGGTTGTTGCCTACCCCCTCCACTTTCGCTGGCTAGCAGCAGGCTTGCAGCGAAAAAAATTTTGCTACGAAAAATGGCGCCCGCTATTTCAGCGCTGTCGGCCAGCAAGGCGTTCAATGCTGTCGCTATTTCAGTGCTACCTCAGTGCTGTCCCAGCTGAACGCAGCCAATGACATTATTTGCACCCTTGTTGTCCATTATGTTTTCCGTTCCGCTTCATATAAACTTCACTGTTTGATTGTAACGCAATGTACTCCATAGGTCTATTAATTGAACCAGAAACATTTATTATTATCTTTTAATATGTAAAAATAGCATCTGTGGTTCAATCACATTTATATACTGATGAGTTTGACGGTTGTTATATAATACATTTTTTAATATTATTGCATAGCTTATCAGGCCCAACATGGCTTTCAAATTCAATGTCTTCACTTCTTCTTTAATAATAAAAGAGTCATTAAATGACAGTAAGAAAGATAGAGAGAGGAGAGTAAACTATAGGTATTTTAAGGAAGAAAAGTGAAGGAATGGGATATAAGGTCAAGAAAAAAATTACCATGACAGCACTACATATGAATATAGAGATGGAAAATAATATTGTACTAAAATTTTACAGAGTTTATATTTAATACACTAGAATTATTAGATATTTTTTAAGCACTTCCATTTTATTTGCTTAAGAACATTGTCACTATTATCATTTGCATAGTTTTAGTTGTTTCTACAGACTGAATCAAAATAATGCCGAAAATTGTCAAAAATAATTCAGGAAATCTATATGAGTATTTTGAGAGAGGAAATTTATATCCACTGATGTGTGGATTTTGTACTGTAGAATATTAACGGTATTTATACTGCCTGCAAATTAGTTGGAATTCCACTGAGATCCTCACGTATGTATGTTGCACTACTGGCCTACAGCAATAAGTGTCAAGTGCTATTTTGATGCTGTATTAAATTGAAAATTTATCATATAACGTAGGTACCAAATATTTAATTAATTGTAATTAGTACATGATTTAAATGCTCTAGAGCAGACAAATTGTTGAAATGCTGACTGTTCACTTCATACTAAGCTTATAATAAATTATAGTACGATTAACAGTGAGTGACTAGTTCTTAAAAAAATGACCTGATATATTGCTAATATTAATTGCAGCAATGATTCTGGCCATTAACTCCTCTTCTGTATTGACTGAAACCTCATAAACGAGAGTTTTGACGTGTTCCTACAGAAAAAAAAAAATCCACAGATGTCAAATCTGGTGAATGTGGCGGTCAGGCTGTAGGACCTCCTCTACCAATCCATCGACCAGGATACATTGTAATTAGGAAAATCTTCACCTCGTAATTATAGTGTCTTCGTCTTGAAATAACATTTTCTGATGTACTGTCAGTGGAACATCCCCCAAAAATGTTGATAAAGTGAGTTCAAAACTGCTACCGGTACTAGGTGTACCTGTCAGGCAGAATATCATCGAACTTCTCGGTAGCATAAATACTTTCACTGACCTATAGGATAAAAACCAGATGCCAGTGGATATACATTCCCTATCTCGAAGTACAAATGTAGGTTCCCTAAATAAGTTCTGAAAAATTTTGTTATTCTCATTCACCCTGTGTAACTAACATCTTTTCAAGATTTGTATATTTAAATTTGTGTCGTTTATTAGACAATAGGTATGCAGAGGAATATATTTTAATGTCCAATGAGGTAACTGATATGCATTAAACCAAATCTATGCTCACAACACTGATATCTTCCCAATTCAAAATTACTTACTATACACCGACTTAATGGTGCTGTAACCTGAATTTCTTGTCAAAACATTTTGAATACTTTCAAAATTATTTTCTCAAGATTTTTCGAACATTATGTCCATTGCATAATATACTATAATATTTTTACTATGGCATAATATGAACCCATACCAGATGTGGGCATGGGCACTGTTTGTGCTGCCGAGGAACTCCCTAATATATGATATTTTTCTTTCTATGCGTATGAAAACAATTGAATTTAAACGTAAATAATTATAGTGAAGAGAGAGTTAACTCGTAATAACTTCTTGTAATTGAATGTTTTTTTTTACTTGATTATTTAACGATGCTGTATCAACTACTCGGTTATTTATGGAATTTTTGACAGCGAGGTGGTATTTTGCGAGATGAGGCTGAGGATTCACCATAGATTATCCAACATTCGCTTTACAGTTGAGGAAAACCTCAGAAAAAACCCAACCAGGCAATCAGCCCACGCGGGAATCGAACCTATCCCTGAGTGCAACCCCGGATCAGCAGGCAAATGTGCTACTGCCTGAGCTACACTGGTGCCTAATTGAATGTTAAGAAAAAGCCTATCCAGTTCATAACGTGTGGGAATCAAACCAGCGATATTCCGAATATAAGGATGTATAAGAAAAATACAGAAGATAAACTTGCCAATTCTAAATGAGGCAGTAGAGCAGTGGTCGTCAGCACTTGCTGAAATGGGTAAAGGGTAAGCAGAGCTGTCCCATGTGCCCCATCGTGCAGCAGGAAGAGGTAGAGACCATACCCGCTAGCAGCTACGAGTGCACCATGGTGTAGTATGTTCTCCGCAGGTAAGAGACGCTAGCCCCAAGGTGCTCTGTGCTGATGACCGCTGCAGTAGAGCAAGTGGACAGCTTCAAATACTTGAGATGTACTATAAGCAGTAACATGAGCTGCTGCCAGGAAGTCAAAAGCAGGATATCAATAGCAAAGAACGCTTTTAATAGAAAAAGCATCTTCTGCGAACCTCTGGAAAAAGAACTAAGGAAGAGACTAGTGAAATGCTTTGTCTAGAGAGTGGGATTTTATGGGGCAGAAACATGGACATTACGACGAAGTGAAGAGAGCCGAATAGAAGTATTTGAAATGTAGATATGGAGAAGAATGGAATGTGTAAAGTGGACAGACAAAATGAGAAATGAAGCTGTGTTGGAAAGAGTGGGTGAAGAAAGAATGATGCTGAAACAGATCAGAAGGAGGAAAAGGAATTGGTTGGGTCACTGGCTGAGAAGAAACTGCCTACTGAAGAATGCACTGGAAGGAATGGTGAACGGGAGAAGAGTTCAATGCAGAAAAGATATCAGATGATAGACGACATTAAGATGTATAGATCATATACGGGACAAAGAGAAAGGCAGAAAATAGGAAAGATTGGAGAAATCTGGGTTTTCAGTAAAAGGCCTGTCCTTGGAAGAACATTATGAATGAATGTTACACTTCCCTAGTACGATATTTTTAATATATATTTCATCAAGTTTTAATAATTTCTGTCGAGATTGATAATTACGATATAAATGAAACCTAAAATTCAGTTTACATAATACAATATGTTGCTCACTATCAATGCCACTTTCTGACAGAAGTCAGTTAATAATATTCACTACTTTAGGAAAGTCTTTATCATTATAAATTGAAATGAATGGAAGGTTGACTCTTGCTAACAAGTTTGCAATCTCTATTGATGAGTTAGAAACCGAGATAAGATTCCTTAGTTACAAAGTATTTTGTGTCCTGCGCTGTAGCATCGTGGCATAAGCATCGTGCCTAGGATTTGCGTTATGGAATGTGTGCTGGTTGTAGTCCTCATGGGGTAGAAGATTTCTCATGAAATTTCGGCCAGTGTATGGGACCATTGCCTATCCAGCATCGTGATGAATTTGGGGAGCTACGATATGTAGTGAAATCCGGTTACAAAAACCAGCTATAATGGCTGGGGGGGGGGGGGGGATCATCTTGTTAACCACATTATACCTCAGTACTGGTTGGATGATCCTTCACCTCTGCTGAGGCAAGGAACCAGCTGGTTAGCCTTGATCCTTCGTGGACTATCATGCCGCGGTTTATTATTATTATTAAAACTTTTTGTAGTTAATGAACTTTTCAAAATTAATAAGTACATGTGAAAAGAAAATTCAAGAATCTCCACAATGGCTAGGTTCTTTCATCATGTTATTCATTGAGTGAGAACTGACTTTTGCAATTAATTTTAACGATTTAGTGGAGACATTTAAGACTTAAGACTATCTGAAAGATAGCTCACTATGCGTGCCTTTACTCAGTCTTTTGTGTCTATTGTTATTATTGTCAGTATACGAAAAATCCGAAATAGTTTCACAATATTCTAGACTTCCAACACATTTTAAAATTGAATTAAAATATAAATGACACAATTGTTGATATTTAATTAACATTTAATTCCGTTATCATCATCATCATCATCATCATCATCATCATCATCATCATCATCATCATCAAAACTTGTGTGATTGTAGGCCTACTTGGCATTTCACTTCATAATATAGGTATTGTGTTGGATCTATTGTACCGGTAATATGTAAGTAACTTTTACCCATTGTGGACATCTATCAGTTGCGGTGGCTGTCAATAAAATGTTCTGTGGATGCCTATATTTGAATAATATGATCCTATATTATGAGAAGTATCAGTAATTGGTCTAGCTGTGCTTAGCACTGTTGCTAATTGGTAAAGAAAACAAAGTACATTTTCTTTTGAGTCACTGTACACCATTGTAATATTAATTACTGAAAAAGGAGAGAAATATATAATTTAATTATGTTTATCTAATGCAACTTAGAACTTGACCAGTGGCCATTTACTTAAAACATACAATACATACAATGTGTACAGTACATGAACAAAAGTTTGAAATATTAATAGTGGTAAGTAATAAAAAAAAATTTTAAACTTATTAACTAGAGAGTTGAATTAATAATTTTAAATCTGATGGTACCATTATTTGTTGAATTGCGGTTTTTCATTGTTATATCTGCTAAATTTTCTTCTCATTTTAATGGAAAAAGAATGCAATATTAACAGTTCATAACTGTTACAAGATAATGAATTTTTATAAGGTGTAGATGGTTCAGTTCTTACATTTGTGAACAGTTCTATAATAATGCATTAATTATTATCAGGGATTAGGCCTAACTGATGGTTAAGAAGCGGTTAATTTAACCCTCAGGCTATTTAGAAGCTTTGAACACTGCTAGAGGTACGTACAATCTGAAATGTTTTCTAACAAAACAATTTCAGTGGTTATTTATTTTTCTTTACTCCTTTCTCTGCAAATCTTCAAAATTATAATAATTATTTTACAGTTACATGATATAAGGTTATGGAACGCCATTACAGATATACAAATTTTGGAGACTGGGATCTATAATAGCATTTTTATGCATATTGACTAAAAAACTAGTTCTTCCACAATAAATATTCCCAATGTAAAACAATTGATTTTCTGAGACTTGACGTTTACTTAGAAATTAACAAGGCAGCAACTTTAAAATTAACTACATAAATGTGCATTGTACCTCTATATAAAAACTCTTTAATCAAAGGGGAATACTCAGTACTGTACCATTCTCACGGTGCTTAAAGGAATTCAAAATACGTACCCCATAGATTTGTAGGCTATACTGTGTATGGTGCAGACAATATGTAACCTTAATGATTTTATATAATAGGTATGAGAAACATAAATATACCTTCTTTAAAACACATTTATATAATCAGCAGATTACGAAAAATTGAATTATTATATAGGCTATTATGAATAGTTTCTATTAATGGTAAAAATACAAATGTGGTTGAAGACTGAGGTAGTGTACAAAGAAGTGTAGATAATACAACGTTATGGTTCATCCCTAAACCTTGAAATTCATAACGTTATAAATGATGTAAAATAATTTTGAGACAGATGATTATTTGCATATTTGCATTGCATAAAATTCAAGAATTTGTATTAATTTTCAACATTCATCTTTAATGATCGGGGCATGGAACTGTAAAATTAGACGGGACTCAGTAACTAGTACGTATCTCTGATTTAATTGAAGTCAATATTAATAAAATCATTAAAGTAAGCACATGTTATTTTCACTTATCACATCTTTAATTCATTTATGTTTCTATGGTTATAACATAGAACTTAAATGTATAAGATTGCAGTACTCTTAAACCCTTGGGCCAATGCTATTGTAGAACATAGGAGGACCATATTTTTAGATTACATTTGCATATCTTGAATTTTATTTTTTTTTTTTGCTCTCGTTGCCATCTTTCTCTGTTTTTACGAGAGCAATTACAGCAAATACCGTACTTGTGTTGTTATTGTAATACACGTCTGTGTAGTTGAACAAATTTCTGTCTGTCATTAGAATTGTTTGATTATATTTCCATTATCATATTTAAACTGACCTCACACAGTCAGTAATACTGACAATATAAATTCTATAATATTATTTTCATTACTGCCCTCATGCATTTCATAAGTATGAGAATATTCGCATTAGCATACGATATGTAAATATAAAATATACATACACTTTACCTTATGTCGCACATACACATATCAACTTTTTAACAACCCACCATACACTAAGCATAACACCACCATCGAAAAACTATTAAAATCCTACCATCAATGTAGATCTCCAAACTAATACAACACAACTCAAATTTCTCCATCTTAAGTCAAACATGTCCTGTCTAATTTCCCAGTAATATGTCATCACTGAGTAGTCTTTAGCCTACATACAGTGCATCTAGAGATAGAGTGGACCGCAGCGGCCTTGGACTGGGCGAGAATTGCCGCACCCACTGCCAGATTTACATGAAAACAGCAGGCAAGTCCACTCTATCTCTGGACACACTGTATTTTCATGACTGGTCTTCAGTCTACATAGTTTCAACCTCACAATCATCCTCGAATCACTAATCAGCCGGTACAATGTTTTGGATCCCAATGTGGATGAGTGAAAATATTTCTTCCACTTTCAATTTTAATGTTTTTATTTGTCTTTATTTTTTTCTTTTTCTCTTTTTTTTCTCTTCTCTTCTCTTCTCTAAATTTTCTGTTGTTTTTCTTTCCCTTCCCATGCATGACCTACCTGTCAATATACGTAACAAAATCTATCAAATAACTACTGAGCACTGATCCAAATTAAAAATTACCAAAATTTAAATATTATATATGTTTAACATTTTAACTGCTGATTTTTTTTTTTTTTTTTTTTTTTTTTTTTTTTTTTTTTTTTTTGTAATAGGCTATATACATGAAACTTGGGGAATATATTCTTAACATATCAAACTAAATTATGAGTTACCGGTAAGCCTTAAGTACTATGGACCATCTGCTAGACAACTTCCTATTTTTCCCCTTGTCCATTTATCTTATATTCAAGCCGATTCCTCCGTTGCTTTGTCTACCTTTCAGTTCAGACGAGACCTGCATCATGGGAATGTCACGTGGGTTATCTCAATTTTTTCTCAAATGATATTCAGTTCAGTTTGTTTGAAGCGGTCTCACAGACATACTACAGTAGTTGCATGCGTGAATTTCACTTACATGTTTTCGTTATTTCTTTTAATTTTTCGGATTGTTGTATGGTATAACTGTCATCTCTACATGTAAACAAGGCATAAAAAGCAGGACCTTCTAGGCAATGTGGTTTCCACGTTTGAAGAGAAAAAACAAATATCCGTGCTTTCAATATGGAGTTCCTATTTGCTTGGAGTGCTCCAGGAAAATTTGTGTGAGGTGTTTGCACGAAGATTGAGTGGCCCTATGAAGGAGTACAGTGTTATAGAAAGTATTGTGCTCTTTCATTTTTGGAAAACTGGAGAGTGAAAAGTATGTTTTTTATACATTAAACATTTTCCGTTCCAGAATATTGAACAATAATTGAACAAAATATTTCACTAACATGTTGAAATGAAGTAAATATTAGCATTATATTCTGAATTCTTATTATTTTGATAATGTAAAAAATGATAACTTAATCCTTTAATAAGTTTAAAAATGAAAACGTTGGGAAAAGCAGCAAGTCATTACTGCATTTTTTGTAACTGTTTTAGACTATTTAAATTTTCCAAAAGACTTAAATTCAAATTATATAAAATTCTGTAGTCATGTATCAATGGTCAGTATGCTGCAGATATTGTACATAGTAAATTCTTATTTTATAAATATATAGGATAAATGGAGATTTCATACACCCCTCCATTTAGTTACGTGACAATAACTGTCCATAGTACTTAAGAGTTAAAACCACGTTCAGAGATTCCATTCTATGCTTTAGAAGCCTTGTTTCTATTGCATCACCTGCGCCATCAGATTGACAGTCGACGCAAGGATATGTAATGAATTTGTCCGCCATTACTCTGACAGCCAAAGCAGTGAAAAGGTTAATATCAAAGCAGAAAATTAAAATTCTGATTGTTTTTATCTTCAAATCAAACAAAATATTAAATTATTGCACTACATTTACCGGTATAAGAATTTTTAATAAGCTATTTTTAAATGTCTCAAAAAATACCCACTTAAAAATTTCAAATTTATTATTTTAACTGAATTTAACTTTTTTTTTTCTTTTACATTCTAGCCAATTATGTTCTCTTTTTCTCGCATCTCTTTGCTATCGAAACTATTTATGTACCAGTTCCAGTACTGTATTTAAAGAAAATTAAAACCACATACTGGTATCACCCTTCTTTCTTAATTAAAATCAAATATTTAGTTAAATTTTATAACACAAATTCTCAGTAATTTTTTATCTCCTTTTTTCTTGCACTTATACCTTACCTCGACTTTCCGGACAGATGATAATTATGTCAGTAAACTTTCACATTAGAATGATATCTCCAAACTCTAGTACTTTTTGCCAAAGCTAGTATTTTTTCTTTCTTTTTAAAGTTAGTACCAAATAGGCTAGTTCTGTTCATCCTGCTAGGTGCAGGTTAAAGCTTAGCTTACTACTGTATCTAATACAAAAGTACTATAAGATAGTATAGAGATGATCACCAAGTCTAACATAACCTAACTATAATTCCAGCAAACTATTCGATTGATTGATTGATTGATTGATTGATTGATTGATTGATTGATTGATTGATTGATTGATTTCTAAAATTATTTAGGCGTAGGCGTACATAGGACAGCAGTTACCGGTAATGTATACTTCACATAATTGGTGCTACCATTAGTATCATATTCATATATATACATGAATTTTTCATATTGCTTGTGCATCAGTATAGGCCTACCTAATGATCATGAATAGTCACTATTACTGCCGGTATTGAAAATAATGTTAGTATTACTGATCGTGAGGACAGTTTTAAAACAAAAACATATATTACTGAACAATAGTTTTAATTGCCTACTTTTGAAGAACTAAAATGAATTACAATTTTCACATAAAAGTTGCATTATTTTAAATATCATATTGAAAACAAAATTTCATTTGAATATTTAAAATAAAGGTCACTTCTTGTTTAAACATTACAGGTCACACATTTCAAAGAGTATGGTCCTTTTAAGAATGCGAGAAAGTACCTAAAAACCAATGAAGTCACATTAGTTTGTTCCTGATTAAAAAAAAAAAAAAAACATTTATGATGTTGAGTTACTGTGCTCCCTCTCCATATTACAAAGAAGTACAGTTTAGTCTGTAAGTTTTCCCATTCAAATAAGTTAACGTTTGATTGTACTACTATGTAAGAATTATTTCCCAGCGGAACTATAGAGGTTAATTAATAAATATTAACATTAGTTAAACTTAAGTACTAATCTGTTGTTGCTGTACATCCAATGTTCTTCCTTGAAATTGTTAGTGTTGTAAGTTACAACAATATATTATGGATCATCTCCATTATTTCAATCCCATTTTTTAAATAATTTTTCACTTTGATGTTCTGAAGTTGTTTCAATTGGACAGTCCGATGTCAACAAATATGTTGTTCATGGTTGTTCATAATATGTACAAATTATTGTTATACATCTCCATTTCTGTTGTAAAATGTGACTTTATCACTATATCTCTTTAATTCTCTTATGCTTTCCTCTTTCCTTACCCACATACAAGGTAAAACCAGAATAGGAACAAACTGATGGTGTGATAATACGAAACAGTTTTGTAACAGAAATTATACAAATCTGAAATTGGATCATTCTTCAATCTTTAATACTTCTATTTTGTGAAACAGAGTATAGCCAGTAATAAGAGAAATTAAATGTATTTCTGTAGTCAGGTGATTAAAAAAAAACACTGCGTTAGAATCAGTGTAAGAATAGCAATACCAGAGTGCTCAAAAGAAAGTCACATGTTAAAATGGTTATAACATTCTAAAATTCTACACAAATGTAAGTTCACACAAAATAAAAGCACATTGTTTTCGTTAAGCAATTGGGTTTGCTCATCATTCACCCCATGATCATAGAATGTGTTGCTAAACATTTGAAACTTTGTTTCTCGCTTATTTAATTTCATGAGAACTCACCAGTTTCTGTACTCTTCAAAAATATTTTTAGATTTGCAAGTTATTATACATCCTACCAACCTCAGCTCATAGTATTAAAATTTGGAAAGACTTAAGTTATATAGTATATACGAAAATGGAAAATAAATGAGGATGATAATTAGGCAATAAAAAAAATTATCGAAGCAGGCCTATTTTAATTCATCTATTCTGTAAATAAATTTAGCCCTTCTTTCCTTATGTGCTAAAAGTGGCCCATAACAATATCTTTGAAGGTCAATGATTCCAACAAATGCCTTATAAAAGAAAACATTGCAATGGGCATTCTTTCATTGCAATCCACGTAGATATTCTCAGTCTATGGAAAACGGAGAAGCAGGGGTTATCAGAACAATCACTATACTCACAAGACTTTGACGCATTTGCTAAATCTGTTCATTTGTATAACATGGCGTAACTCCTGTGAATCCAGTTTAAATAAGTCAACAGTTGTTTTGAATTAATTGAAGAATTTGATCCCAAAACGCGTTCAGTCCATTTTTATGAAAGGACAGAACTAGTTTTTCTATCCACTGGTCTACGGACTGAGCAAGTTTTAAAGTGGCATGCACAATAACACAAACTTTTAGACAAAGATTGGCGTTGTATTGGAAGAAAAAAAGCTTAAAATATGATAGGGGTCTAAAAAAAATCATATATATATATATCCACTGAAAGATCTACTTTGCGCCATTGTGTATATAATTAAATGTATGTTGAATAAAATATAATATCATCTCAGAATGTGATTTTTAGTTGAGTACCTTTTTAACTTCGTGCTGAGAAGGAAAACTTAACAGTTAATGGAACGAATTGAAGCTGTTGGTTAAGAATATTATCTTGGGGCATAAGTCATGGTAACTATTTTTTTTTTGTGAGAATTCGAGCGTGGGTGGAAAATGTGAAATATACAGATGAAAGAACAACGAGTGGACGAAATGCACGGACATTTAACAACACGCCAACAATTTGCTCCTCATGTTTATTACAGTTGTTGCCATAACATTACAGGATTCCTGTGTCAGCACACATACCCGTTCTAAAGGCCCTCGAAGTAGCTATCCATCTCGCGACTGTCCGATATGGAAGAGCAGCTTTTACCAACCCTCTGTAAGATTCTCTGGCATTCCTCCCATGGAGAACGGCTATTTTGATATACGAGCGTTGTTCAACATGGGTTACATCCATTTTGCACTGTGCTACACTGACAACTGATTTAACATTACTTTCTGATCTATTACAGACAAGCACAGAACCATATATATATATATATATATATATATATATATATATATATATATATATATATATATATAAAAATCATAAAAATAGCCAAATGGACTGAGCGAATTTTGGGATGACACTCTTCAATTTTCGGGAGGAAATAAAATGCCGACCAACACTTCAGAGAAACTTAAGTAAGAAAGGAGATGCCACTATAAAGGCGACCAAGCAAAGAAGGGTACTTATAAAGGCAAGAGCCTATGAGCCTTTATCTTCACTTAGAATGTAATGACTCCTTCCAAGCACTTCAACCTGCTACGCATTCGAACTGTCCATTGATAATACCTATCTTGCAAGGCTCACACTTAGTACACTTATCAAAAACATTTTCAAATTTTGTAGTCTTATCAACAATTCCAAATATAAATACCACCAATACCAATTACACAGAGTAAAGTATCATCTCCACTATTAAACATTTAAAAACAACTTGTTAAATGTTAAATTGTTTACCGTTAAATCCCAACATGTTGATTGAACATGTTAATGCTAATTTCATTTAACACTTTGTCCACACTGTTAAATATGTTAAACTTGACTTTCTTTGCGTAGTCCACCATAAACAGTCTATGAGATTTTAATGTAGACAGTGTCTTATTTTCAAACCTTGGACAATGGACTCAGATGATGATTTGACTTTTGTAAATGCCTCTACTACTTGTTACAAGGCCTTGAAAAGGAAGAAAATGAGAATGTGGTTGCGGTGACACTATGCAGAAGACATTCTAAACGAGCTTAAAGTTGAAGATCGATTTGGATTAAAAAACTTGCTGAGAATGTCAGAACACGATTTTAATATAGTGCTGCAAAAATACTTCCTGTTAAATCAAAGAAAGACACAATTTAATAGCAGCCATTTCATCTCAATTAAAAAAATTACAGCACGATTGATTGACGATCATAGGACCTACGACATGATAGATGTTAAAGGAGCGGGTAATATCGTATAATTATTCTTTCCGACGTTTTACGAACGTTAACATGCATCACCAAATACAACCATTACTGACGTCATCATAACATTAACATTTAGCGTATGACGAGAGTGCGAAAACTCTCTATTGTATTCTCGAGAACAATTAAATAATAATTCCAGTTCTCTAAAACAATCGGGCTTCTTTGTTTTGTCTTTTTATTCTTTTGCAGAGACATCCCACAAACAAGGACTTTCCATCAGTGCATTAATTTTATTCTAACGTATTTTCTTTTCTTTCTTCCATTCCATTACTTCAAACAACTTACAGCCAACACCAAGGACCAATGATAGTATAAATGATCAAGATACGCGCCACAAAATCGGAAGTTAGTTGTTGCTAAGGAAACTGTACGAACTTTGCCGAACTGTACCGATGCTGTACGAGCAAATGAATTGACTTGACATGTTTTCCATTGCTGCTGGAAAACATGCCAACATGTTAAAAGTGTTAACTTCAACATACTCAGTCAACATGTTAAGTCAATTGACATTTGAAATGTCCATATACATGTTCAATGTTTAATAGTGGCGACGAGCCTCATGAAAATTTAGAATCTATGATACCTGTAATAAAAATGTTTTCCAAATTTTTTATAGATAGAGCTCTGCCTCAGAGCCTTTGTTGAGTCTTAATCAGTTTTACTACAAATTCAAAATGGTGGACTTCCATGAATTTACATATTAGTCAAACAAATGTTAATTAACATGTTTGGCAGTTGTATCATAAACGTTTTTATCATTGGTCAAAACATTTATTAGATACCAGTACCAAATGGCAGACTTTTTACTTTAGGACTACCTTAAAGAAAACGTTTTGTCGAATCGTTTTACAACTGAAGAGTACAAGGGAAAAACAAATAAAGTCACTATTCTCATAAAGCTGACGTCATCATCTAATTCAGTATATTACTGCAAACTTTAGTGTTTTCCTTATCAAAACTGGTAAAGGAGAATTATTATTACGTACACAGTCATTCTTTCTTACTTTTTTAATTAGAAACAGCAATAAATTTTGCAGTAATAATCTGAATTAGAAGATATCATCTTTAAGAGTATTGTGACTTTGATTGTTTTTCCCTTGTACTCTTCAACTGTTAAGGAGCCAGATTGTAAATACAGTATTCCATTAGACTTTCTAGAAATTTGTGTCCATAGCAGGTATGTCTTTTAATATTTCATTGTTGATTAAACACCTTTAACACTTGTATATCATTAGAGAACTGTTAAATTATTTAAATAAACAACTATTTCACTGTGTTAATATTAAACTATCTTGGTATTTTACCTTAATTGATTAGTTGCGATGTGGTGTGCATCATCTTCTGAATTTTAGTCTTACTAGTAGTCAGAAATTAGACAATTGAGGTAAAATACCAACATGGCTTAATATTAGCACAGTGAAGTATTTGTTTACTTAAATGACTTAACAGTTCTATTTAAATAAACGACTGCTTCACTGTGTTAATATTATACTATCTTGGTATTGTACCTAAATTGACTAGTTTCGATGTGGTGTACCGGTACATCATCTTCTCGATTCTAGTCTGACTAGTAGTCAGAAACTAGACAATTGAGGTAAAATACCTACATAGTTTAATATTAACATAGTGAAGTAGTTTTTTTACTCAAATAACGTAACAGTTCTCTAGTGATATGTATTTTTATTTGGGGATAATAGACAGTAGGTAGTTAAGAGATGGTTGGAAAAGGGGTTACTAGCAATAAATAGGTTAAATATGTTTTAAGGCTTTCAGTTAGGTGCGAGACTTTTGGCTGTTAACACCACGTCACTGATGCATAAACATCCAATGTTTCAGAACTATACCCGCTCCATTTTCAGGCAAGGGAAGAAAAGGAAAATCTGTCAAAGCTATTCGCTGGATCCAACAGATAGATTACTCTTTCCTTACCTTTTAGTGATGATATAGTGAAAATAAATCTAAAAATATCACTTTAAAAAGAAATAAGGCAACAATAAGAACATAACCGGACAATTTTTATTAAGTAAAAGTAACTACTACACAAGTTTGTTATATTGTGTAGGTGCTATGATTTAAAAATGTTATTTTTCTCCTCCTGTTTAACAGATTTATGATGCTAACCTAGTAATTCAGTTGACAAGGTTCCGGTAAATGTCCTTAAGGTTCACTCAGCCTTCTGTCAAATTGAACATGCTGCTGGATCTTTCCTAGAAGTACCAGTACATACGTATATTACGGTGCTAATCACACCACCTCATTTCAGTACTGGGGTCACAAAAGCATAAAGCTCTATTTCCATGTGTCTTCATGACGTCTGAAGGGTCTACAAAAAATTATATGCTGCTGAAAACTTTATCTATAAATTTATATTTAAAATACACAGGTAAGTTGACTGGCTAGGGTTAAGGTTGTAGCTAGGAGAATCTCTAGACTCCTTCAATCTGTGAATAATTTTCACCTTGAGCCGTTACTGGTTCAGGAAGAAAGATTGTTGCTTGTTGAAGAATAACATAGCAGACATATTAAGCAAACCTTATCACTTCACAATTAATACAAATCTGTTTTTATTTTGTGTGCAATTTAATTTTTAAAGGTTTTGAAAATTTAAGAATGTAATCATTTTAATAATTCCATACATTTTAATTAAAACTAGCAGTACACTGTGTTAAAATACTATTTACGAAATGTCTCTCATGCAGATTTTAATATTCTAATGAATTGTTTTATTTTTTTAGTTTGTTTGGTGACATAAATATTTAATATATTTAAAAACTGATTAAAATATTAGTTTCGTAATTCATAAGGTATTTAATTTAGAAATATAGGTAATATTTCAAATTATTTGTACCGGTATTGAAAAACTAGTAAGTTAAGAGTAACTATTCTTTATTTCTTTCTTTCTTTCCTGAAGCAGGAAAAGAAGCAATATGATCTTTTTAACATTTTGAGTATAACAACCCTTAAATTTAACAGAATCAAACAGAATGTTTTCTAAGTTTGTTCCAATTTTGGTCTTACTGTAACTGTAGTTGCCTTCTCTTTCATTCACTGTTAGAAGAATAAAGAAGAATAAATCTTGTAAAATTTTTCTCCCTGTTTGCACTGAAAATTTAATATTTTTCAACATTGTATATACTCTGGCTCAATTGATGTACTATCAGAATTGAAAGCAAGATCCTTCAAGATATTGGTGCCTGTGTTAATAGAAAATTGATAGTGACTTTTAAATGTTGGACATATGTAAAGAACAAGAACAATACGCAAATAAGGACTGTGTTAAGAGAGAACATATTTCTTTATTATAATAACCAATTTGTTACGTATTTTTCCACACTTTCTCTCTGACTCGTCTATAAGAATCCTGCGGTGTACGTACATGTGCATATAATCTCCCACAGGTTGCCTTGTTTTCTACTCTGAACTGTTTCCATGTGTATTCTTCCTTCATCTGTTAAACAGTCATGATAGTTTTGTTGTTGTTACGTAGAGACTGTTAGTATAACATAAGATGACTGTTACTAAGAGACCTGCTGTGAGCAGAAGTGATCAGTGAGTTTTGTAAGACAGAAATGAACCTCAAGAAAATTTAATTAGTGGACCAACTTACTACTGCTGGCTAGTTTGCGGACCATAAGTGTGTTGCCAGTGAACATGGTGAATAAGTTACATGATAAAAAAACTTGTTTAATGTATTTGTAAAAGTTGGAATCTTGTAGACTGCAAAAGAATATATAATGTATATAATACATATTGCCATATTGCTAGAATAATACTCTCTTCTCCTAACCGAGGAACCATGTGAACATACAGGGTTGGCTACTAGGTATCAGTAGATTTTAAAATGGTTCTGTAAGACGATAGTAATGCAAAGAAGTGAACTGTTTGAGAAAAACAAGCTTGAAAGTGTGCAATTTAATTATCTTGTTTACTTTTTGTTTGAAAATAACTAGGAGTTAAATATCCCCCTTTATAATTTAAACACTTATGTAATCTTCCACGTAAATTTGCACTGCACTCTGCAATAACTCATAATCACTGTTTCTTACTTCTTTTCGAATGTGCTCACGAGTTTTTCTATAGTGTCGGTATGTGGACTATTCTGGAAGACTTTGGACTTAAAATAGCCCCATACACTCAGATCCGGAGATCGTGCTAGCCAAGTTCCCAAATTTTGAAATCAGTCTACCAGGAAATATGGTTCTGGAGGTATTCAAGCTTTCCCTTTCCGGTATGCTCTGTTGAACCATCTTGTTAAAAAAGAGGATTATTTATCAGTGGTGAAGCTCTTAAGAGGCTTTCGAGGGTTAGCCTACTCAAAAAATTTGAGTTATTGTATCTAGTAACAGTAGAAGTTCGTAATAACGATGTATCATAACACTTGGTTTTACTCTGATCTTTCCATATATTAAATTAATTTTTGGCTGTCTTGGGAGTCATTCCTTTGCGAGAGGTTTGTGGCAGAAATCTTGTAGCAAGGTGTGACAGCCTCGCTCACAGGCAGCGGCACTCACAAGCTTGAGGGAAGGCTAGGGAGGAGAGGTATCGATTCGCTACAGCTCAGTAGCAGGATGAGTGGCTAACCTCAGCTGCAATATAATACGTCGCACTATGTTTGTTTTCTGTGAATGCGCTGCATTGTTGAGTGTTAATTCAATCAAAAGTGCATGCATTATGTATATGTTACATACTAATTTTGTGTAAAATGGCTCGTACTGAGAGAACATTGAGGTCAATATTTGCAGAATTAAATCAAGTTGGACGTATGAAACGAAATGAGCTTACAAAGATAGGAGACTGATACTACATTTACATAGGTCTATTAAAATAGCGAATGAAGGAAGACAAAATAGAAAATTTCAATTGTCATGGTGTAAAAAATATCCTTGGCTAACAGGATGCTTTGAGACAAAAAAGTTATATTATTATACCTGTATTCTGCTTGAGGGTGGGGTCTATGTCACAAAAAATGTTGATAGAAAAGCTGAAAATATTTACTGTATAAAAAGATACAAGGTAAGCAGATTTTTTCATCCTATCCAGTATTTACAGCTTAGCTTTGCCACTGTTATTTATCCCAAAACTATGCAGTTCTTCTAAGAGTCGTTCTCAGAATATTCAGTGCCAGAGGCTATCTCAGTACTGAGCGGATTGACTTCTTGCCACGACAGTTGACACTCGTTCAATATTCTTTCGGGAATTCGAACATAACTTGTAATACTGTCATGAAATGATGAATTAACACTGCCATGAACAAGAAAATTGCTAACCCATTTTAAAATCTTATCCCGTTTGGGTATCGTTCCATGTCTTTGAACTCGAAACTTAGTTATGAAATTTCTTTGTGTCTATGCAATGGTCCTGGTTTTAAAAATCGTTTCCACAGAAATTGCTCGTTGACTTACTGAAAAATATGCCATGGTTCATCAAATTGCATTACACAAAAAATTAATTCATAACTATGACATTTGTCAATTATTGCATTTGGATTCTACAAGCCTACTAAAATCATACTGATACCCAGTGGCCGACACTGTACTAGTATTCTTTTTTCATATTATGTATAAGTCCTAATTAATCAAAACACAATACAGTATCCTGTTCTACAAATACTTGGTGAGTCACTAAAGTACGATCCAGCATGCAGCATTTGTGCTATCATCGAGTGCATAGTTGGTTCCTGGTATGGGCATACAATCAAGGTTGCATCAGTAAGCCAGTAGACATTAAGGGAAGGAGTTCCATGTATTATTGCTTGCACACATTAACCAAATAATTTTTGAACACGCAGCTCGAGTTTCATCTTTGTTGCAGCAACATACGAGAGAAGAAATATGTTGTTGTTATCCAATGCTAGGCTATTTTGGCAATGAAGCCATCAGCCGACTTGAAATCCAATATTTTTCATAGATATTAGGAGTGTTTGGGAGAGACTTGCAGTTAACTAGATGATTTCTGTCCATGGCTTCATTCCTTCCACAAAGAACACAATTTGGTGACGGAATAATGGCCATCCTATGCAGGTGTTTTGCCAGGAGTCATGTGCAGCTGAATTCCTGATATGAGATTGGGGTTGAGTAGAAGTTGTTCCTATGCACTATCTTTAGATGATTCCTTCATTGTATCCATAAACCTTCGTCTATACAGTGAAAGTATATTTGATTTAATACAAATGAAAGATTGGTTTGTAACAAAGTTTAAGCTACAGTCGCATCTGTCGCATTTTGCTGCTCGACTTCTAAAAATACAACAAACTTTCAATGTAAGAGTGCGAAAATTCGACAACCACATTGGACTTCAGAAACGAAGATGGTAATGGAGAAAATGAAATCAGAGATGTGTATGAACTAATCTGTTCTGGAGAATCTAAATTTAAATAAAATGCTAATGGCATGGGCAATGTTCAAAAACATATTAAGCAATATAATCTTCATCTTACGATGTTTGGTGACGTATACACGTCCGTTGATGTGACATATTAATGAATTTTAAATACTATTATAGTCACAATCATGCCATGGTATGAAAGAAAAATTTCACAACCTCGAGCAGGAATCGAACCTGCGACTTCCTGTACTCCGGTCAGGCGCTCTACCACTGAGCTATCGAGTTCGTCTCACGCCAAAGGCTTGGAATTATCTTTTCATACTGGCGACTCTGTTGCAAGTCGCAGGTTTGATTCCCGCTCGAGGTTGTGAAATTTTTCTTTCATACCATGGAATGATTGTGACTATAATAGTATTTAAAATGCATTAATATGTCACATCAACGGACGTGTATACGTCACCAAACATCGTAAGATGAAGATTACATTTGCAAAGTTTCTTTCAACCCATAAAGCAATGCTGACTAGATCAGACGCCATGGACAGTACTCTATAATAGAGTCGCCAGTATGAAAGGATAATTCCAAGCCTTTGGCGTGAGGTGAACTCGATAGCTCAGTGGTAGAGCGCCTGACCGGAGTACTGGAAGTCGCAGGTTCGATTCCTGCATGAGGTTGTGAAATTTTTCTTTCATACCATGGCATGATTGTGACTATAATAGTACCGGTATTTAAAATTCATTAAGCAATATAATATTTTCAGAGTTAATGCAATTCATGTAAGTTAAGTGAACAATTTCGCATACTGTAAATTTTGGGGGAGGATTTAGTTGCATGAATCTTGTAAAAGCTAGAATTAGGAACTGTTTTTCAGAGAAAGAGTTAGCACTCTGCTAACAATAAATCTTGAAGGGCTTACCCATAAAGAATTTCAATGTTTAGAGTGCCCATAAAATAACATTATTCTAATGTGATGTAAATTCAGCAGCAATTGATTCTAAACATACCTACGTCTATACTTACATAAGTATATCTAGAGTGTGGTAAGATGGATTGAAAGTAATAAAACTCCAAGAAAACATTTACATAAGTTTTGTTTCTGCATACTTTATTAATTTTATTTTTCTGTAAAATTATTTATAATATTGCACAAGCTTTTCGCAATTTGTACAAACATAATTTTGAGTTCTGAAGAAGGCCAATAACAGGCCGAAACATGTTAACCAGATGCGGTAAAATTTAAGATGAGAAAGACATATAATACATATTCCGAAGAGATATAGTGTTAAAAGTTGTGTAATCAAGATGTATAATTTTTTATTTGTGTATTTTTGCGACAATTATTTATTTTCTAGCTTAAACCCTGGTTTGTAACATGGTGTTGTAGTTGGGAACAATCTTTCTTAGCAAGTTGGTCTGCTGACTCGTTACCTTCAACTCCACAGTGAAATCAATTGTAAAACTATTTTCTTATTAAGATTATGGAACTGTTCAATCATATAGCTACATTGATATGCTTTGGATGTTTGAGGTGAATCATTATTGATTATTACCTGGATAGTGGCTTTGAAACCAGTAAAAATAACAGCTCTGGATAATGTTTTGATTTTTTTTAACTAAGTTGTTAAAAACAGTGTAAATGGCTTCCATCTCCCCATGAAAGTTTGTGGTGTTCTTCCCAACTGCTTTGTAAAATTAAAAAAGGTTACTCATGCCTCCCGCACATGCACCTTCAGTAAAGAGCCATCAGTATAGAAGAATATTTACTAGTAATAGTTTCCAGTGATAATTGTTTTACTTCAACTGAATTAATGTCTCCTTTCTTAAATTCTTCCATGAGGCTGATGGAGAATAAATATAAATATGTAAATATTATGTACTGATCTGTATTGATCAATACTGATTGGAAAGGCGAGTAACAAACACACAGTGAGTGGTGTAAGCTTGCACAAAGAGCACCAGTTGATCACCACTGCTTTACAGCAAAGAATTGTTATGCTAGGGACTTCCTTTCAAGAGTGTGATTGTGGAAGAGTGTGGAGACAATTTGTAACAAATCGTGTGTACTTTCTAAGAAAACACTCAATGAAATAGACGGAAGATTAGAATATACTCCACAGAAATCTCTCTGTAGACTTACACAAGAAACAGGTGTTTCTGTAACCACATCATTCAAAGCCACTGAAATTCTTCAATTAGCAATACATATGTCTATTAAATTGAGAAAAATTGTTTCGGCACCGGGAATCGAACCCGGGACCTCTCAGCTCTGCACGCTGAGCGCTCTTTCCAACTGAGCTATGCTGGGACACGATCCACAGTGCCGGCCAAACTCTTCTCATTCATTTTTCTCAATTTAATAGACATATCTACAGTATGGCTACTTATAGTCATTGTATTCAATGAGAACAGCGAGACATATTATATACATATATATAATCAATACATTGTGACAATAATGCATTAATTGCTACCAAGCGATAATGTGAGTCGAGTGAATACAAGTAATTGATTAACTAGCAGACTTACTCGTGTTAATTATGTAAGTCTGTGCGGCTTACAGCTGTTTCAGTGCTTTATCACACCATCCTCAGAGCCTATATGGTAGGCTCTGAGGATGGTGTGTAAGCCGCACAGACTTACATAATTAACACGAGTAAGTCCGCTAGTTAATCAATTATATTCAAGTGTTAAAAGTAGTGTACACAAGATTCAAAATGCGAGTGAATATTTTATAATTTTGTAATTGGGTTCTGCAAATTGTTGCCAATTGTTTTGTGGATTCAGAATTAATATTTTTCACTGACAAAGCATGGTTCCTTTTACACTGTCATGTTATAATTCAAAACAATGAGTATTGGAACACAGAAAAAATATATATCGTGCATGACACCCGTCTACATGATGAGTAATTTGATGTGTGATGCGCAGTAAGTACAGAATCACACGGCCTATATTTCTTTTTCACAATACAATCAATTCTCATAAATACAGAATAGAAATGCTCATGTCAATTTTTGAACAGTTGAATAATATGTAGTGTCAGTGTGAGTATTTCCAACAGGAACAGAAATTGGAAGCATCATGAAACGGGACATTGAGCTTGTGAAAGCCAGTTTCCTTAACAAATGAATGTGTGACATCAGGAGGACATCATTTCCAACACCTCTTGTAATCAAGGTGAGTTTTTTTTATTTGATTTATTTTTAATGCTAATGGCAGGTACCGGTACTTGATTTTTCGTCATATTACTCATATAAAGCCAGTTGTATAGACCAATTCACCGAATGAATCGTTGTCCAGGGTGCGCCATAAGAGACTGATCTACACTACAGTCTCTTTGAGATGATGATGGAGATTTGTAGAGCTCCTGGGGAAAACCCCTGTGTTACCTGGACAATGGGCTTGCCCAACACACGTTTACTATTGCTATTTTGCGGAATTGACTACTTGTAATTTAAGTCATTTCAACTCCAAAGTAGATAGGGATCTGCTAGCAGCATGATGGTGATTGTTCAGTCAAGTCACTCAACGCTCAAGCCTTCACAGAATACTGTAAACCTTTCCTTCCCACACCCCCACAAAAAAACTATACAGAAACAAATATAGAAAAAGACAAGAATTGAGAAGGAAATGTAACAGTACATAGAATAACATATCATGTTATGTAGGCAAAACAAAATGATAGGTACAGTTTCTTTTAAACACCATGCCTTGAAGAGTGACAAAACCAGTTCTAATATTGCCTTAAATAGGAAATCATCATACAAGTCGGATTTTAGAATAAATGCCAATTTTTTTTTCAGATGCACTAAGCAAACATCAATAATGTAGGCCTATTTTCACATTTCATGTAAAATCGATAATACTGTAACAGTTTTGTTCCTAAAAATGCCTATTTTATTCAAATCTTTGCAAATAAAGTACGGGTACAATTTGTTGTTGTTGTTGTTGTTATTATTATTATTATTATTATTATTATTATTATTATTATTATTATTATTATTATTATTATTATTATTTATCACAAAAGATATGAGAGCCACAAACTTTTCTATATTAGAAATTCGAAATTTCTTTCACCAGTCTCCAGATGCATTAAAAATGCCAGCATGCATGGCTGCGAATTCGATCCCTTCAATGTATAGACTTACGAGTACGTAGTTTGCTCTTGGCAACGATTTATCATTTATGTATTCTTTTTGGCATTGTACTCAATTATTATCATTGTCTCATAGTATTCTTAGTTATCTATTTTAAAGTCATCCATTATTTATCCATTCATCGTCATTATTGTAATTAATTGTAATTGTATTTATGTGTAATATTTATTTTTGTATTATGTTTTTGTTATATTCTTTGTGCTGAACTGTAATTGGCCACTGGCTGTTGTACAGCACATTAAATATAAATATAAATAAATAAATAAATAATAATAATAATAATAATTATTATTATTATTATTATTATTATTATTGTATATCATAGATCGCTTTGGAAGTAAATCCCGAAAAGACAAAGTGTATGATTATGTCTCGTGACCAAAATATTGTACGAAAAGGAAATATAAAAATTGGAGACATCTTTCGAAGAGGTGGAAAAATTCAAATATCTTGGAGCAAAAGTAACAAATATAAATTACACTCGCGAGGAAATTAAACGCAGAATAAATATGGGAAATGCATGTTATTATTCGGTTGAGACGCTTTTGTCATCTAGTCTGCTGTCAAAAAATCTGAAAGTTAGAATTTATAAAATAGTTATATTACCGGTTGTTCTGTATGGTTGTGAAACTTGGACTCTCATTTTGAGAGAGGAACAGAGATTAAGGGTGTTTGAGAATAAGGTTCTTAGGAAAATATTTGGGATTAAGAGGGATGAAGTTACAGGAGAATGGAGAAAGTTACAAAACGCAGAACTGCATGCATTGTATTCTTCACCTGACATAATTAGGAACATTAAATCTAGATGTTTGAGATATGCAGGGCCTGTAGCACGTATGGACGAACCCAGAAATGCATATAGAGTGTTAGTTGGGAGACCGGATGGAAAAAGACCTTTGGAAAGGCCAAGACGTAGATGGGAGGATAATATTAAAATGGATTTGAGGGAGGTGGGATATGATGATAGAGACTGGATTAATCTTGCACAGGATAGGGACTGGTGGCGGGCTTATGTGAGGGCGGCAATGAACCTGCGGGTTCCTTAAGCCATTTGTAAGTAAGTAAGTATATACTGGTATCATAGATTAGAGAAAAAATTCTTCGTTCAAGATTGTTTATTTTTAATTTATCCTTAGTGTTATTTTTATTTTTTTATATGCATCCAGTGATTAACTTTACAGTACTATTTAATTTACTTACTTTAATAGTATTAGTATTATTATTATTATTATTATTATTATTATTATTATTATTATTATTATAAATTAATTGTATTCAAAATTTGTTGTTGTTGTTTTCTAATGCCAGGCGTTTGACAATAAAGTCATTTGACCTCTTGCACTCCAATATATTTCAAAGAAATTATCACGGCCAGCCACTGAAGCACAGATTTTGAGGTGTTCAAAATTAAATTCTGTTTATTCTGTATTATTATTGTATCACTTACGCTGGGCTATCATTGGCCCGTAGCTGTTGACCAACACATTAATATTATAATAAATAAATAAATAATACAAATTATTATTATTATTATTATTATTATTATTATTATTATTATTATTATAAATTAATTGTATTCAAAATTTGTTGTTGTTGTTTTCTAATGCCAGGTGTTTGACAATAAAGTAATTTGACCTCTTGCACTCCAATATATTTCAAAGATATTATCACGGCCAGCCACTGAAGCACAGATTTTGAGGTATTCAAAGTTAAATTCTGTTTATTCTGTATTATTATTGTATCACTTACGCTGGGCTATCATTGGCCCGTAGCTGTTGACCAACACATTAATATTATAATAAATAAATAAATAATACAATTATTATTATTATTATTATTATTATTATTATTATTATTATTATTATTATTATTATTATTGTATACAATTCTGAACACACGCGTAAACAGAACCAAGATTCAAAATTCAAGACAATTTACCTAGATTGTATTATATTAATGACATCATATTATAATATTATTTACCATAATTGTACCGTTACATTTGTTGTATGACAAACGATCAATATAATTATTACTACCTATATTTTGTTTTCTTTTAACAAAAGTGTGTTGTCACTTTCAGCCTATGCTGATATTGGATCTCGAACATCACAAGTAAACCTCTAATCGATGCAAGTTGCAGTAAATTTGAGGGAAAAAAAAAGGAGAAGAAGAAGAACCACTTCAAGCAAGCACTACTGGCTACAAATATTTCTACCATGCAGTCACAGGTAATATAAAATTAATGCTTATTTCCATAGTGTAAAAATAAAAAAGCAAAGTACTGTACATGGTTTGCATCTGTGTAATAGATTCTCATGACCTCTGCATCATGTTGACAGATACATAAGATAAGGATACATAGCACATTTGAACTTTGAAGGTGTCAGTGTCACAACAAAAACTAGTAATATCCACTATTACATTGAAAAAGTAGGCCTATTTTTTTCTATTTTAATTGTCTCATTACCACTATTATTATTATTATTATTATTATTATTATTATTATTATTATTATTATTATTATTATTATTATTATTATTATTATTATTATTATTTTCTGTGAATTATTGAATTATTTCATTGTCATCATTGTGTATTCAATTTTGTCACGCCAATCGAAACACAATTTTAGGAAATCTCCAGCCTCCAGCATTCGGTCAGTTTGCTAACAGCAAAATTACAGTACATTGTTAAACAATGCTCTCATTTCATGCAATTGTATAATATTACCATGGTTTCTTTGTGCAGTACCTAGCAATTAATGGGAAATATGAAAGAGGACGTATTGCCTAGGGACCTACGTATACATTTGGACAACATCGAATATCATTGGTAATTTTGATATTTTTTTTTCAATGAATTTATGCATTTAATAACTTTATTATTCTTGTTACTATTCTTAAGATCCATCGTTAATAGAGCGAACAGGTCAACAGAGAGAAAACAGGACTATAATGTAGTGCTTTTCTTCTGAGGAAAAAGTGGTAGAATTACGTGTATATTTTGTATTATAGAAGACGGAGAGATGATTACTGCCCAATGCACGGGGATTTCGTCCACATTTAAGGCTTTCAAAGCTTAAGTGGAGTTCAAAGAAAAATTGTTAAAAACGTAATATTAACTCATTTCTCGGTTCCATAATGAAAAATATAACAGAAAGATGCTGGAACCGTTCCAGCGCGTTTCGCCAGAAGAAAAAGCACTGACTATAATTTGGTAGTAGGGATCGGATTTATAGGTTTTTACCTGTTTCTTTCCTTCTAAGCTCGTCATTTTTTAGGTAATTTTCCGAATCATGGTCATAAGAGTCATACATGTGAATTCTGTTGAACCAAAAAAACCTAAATTGGACCTTAAGAACTAAAAAAAAACCTAAATCATAATTAATATATTATATTTTTCTATATTTAACGTCATGTGTTTTATATAAATATACAGGGTGATTCAGACCACTCGTAACAGTCATTTATTTCGGAAACTAGTGCATGAAAATTTTCGAGACAAAAATATTTATAGCTAAACCACTTGTGAACTTTCACTTAAGCTTGATTTCATCAATCAGCTCTAACAGGAAGTAGGGTCAGTGGCGTATCACTTTAAAATTTCAAATGGGAGTCGGGGTCAAATAGGGTACTATTTGATAGAGCCCTTCAAAACAAACAACTTTCATAGGAAACGTTTTTATTAATTCCTACTCTTTCAATGAGAAAATGTACGAAAAGACAATGGGTAATTCGAATCCCCCTTAAGTCATTTATTTCGGAAACTAGTGCATGAAAATTTTCGAGGCAAAAATATTTATAACTAAACCACATGTGAACTGTCACTTGAGCTTGATTTCATCAATCAGCTCTAACAGGAAGTAGGGTCAGTGGCGTATCACTTTAAAATTTCAAATGGGAGTCGGGTCAAATAAGGTACCACTTGATACAGCTCTTCAAAACAAACGACTTTCATAGGAAACGTTTTTATCAATTCCTACTCTTTCAATGAGAAAACGTACAAAAAGACAATGTCATCAATATTGAGAAATATTACAGGACGAAAATGTAAACAAGACAATTAATGTTGACATGTTACTGAAAGGCTTGACAATTCCATTAATGTTTTATAAATTTTCAAACTATCTGCCGCTCTGAGCAGCACACACCTGTACTCTTCTTCTAACACTGTCAGTGACTCCTAATACTTCGGCGTGGTCAAGTGACTGGCAGAATAGGAATCAATAAAAACTTTTCCTATGAAAGTTGATTATTTTGAAAAGCTCTAACAAATGGTACCCTATTTGACCCGACTCTCATTTGAAATTTTAAAGTGATACGCCACTGACCCTACTTCCTGTTTGAGCTGATTGATGAAATCAAGTTCTAGTGAAAGTTCACATGTGGTTCAGTTATAATTATATTTGTCTCGAAAATTTTCATGCTCTAGTTTCCGAAATAAATGACTGTTACAGGTGGTCTGAATCACCCTGTATTTATAAATTTCAATGTATCTTATAATTTTTATTCTCTTCTGCACTGGAGAATGCGACCCAATCTGCGGTCTTTACTCCTTCAGTCTTTTGTTGCTTGGGATAAAATGGTTAAAATCTCGTCTTTCTTTATATAGTGGGCCGTCCTTCAGAGGCTTCATCCTCTCAATGACACTGATTGGGACTGTATCTGTATGTATTTTGGAATTTCCACTGATCGCAGATATGACATGCCAGTAGAAGGGTATGAAGTCACTCAGAACATTCTCTTGAGGTGAATGAATTGCGAAAAAGTCGCATTATTGAAATTCGTGAAGTTTTCAGGCATGTTCACTGATAGAAGACTGTGATCTTGCTCTTGCATGTACGAGCTGTAAACTTTTCCGAGATCTCTGTGCAGTCTATCTTATTCTGTTGCTTCTGGTGTTAACATTCAGTTTTTATATTTTGTGTTTTGTTAAGCTATGCCAAAACAAGTGAAGTCACATTTATTACGACAGCGGATTGGGAATGATTCCATCTTTACCACCGAGGGAAAATTATGTTATTTAAAATTGACTGTAAACCAGTGGCGTAGTATGAAATTTTGAGCAGGGGAAGCTAACTCAAGTTGTCTTTCATGCAATACGAGAAAACGTATTACAAAAATACAGTCTTAAAATAAATAGTAGTCAATTTCAAGTCAGCAGTCGAAGATTGGTTGGAACATCTAAGTAACACCAATAAGGCATGACCTCAAATGGTACGTAGTAAAATATGATTTCACGGTTTACACATATCTCTTAACAAATAGACACCTACCGGTATAGGTATAACATTAGCTCACTCCCTGTCATACTTAGAGAAATCACAATATTAGTATCATTACGTAAGTATGAGTCTGTATTTTGGTTGTGTCCTTCATTGACAGCAAAGGAGTCAGTCATTTGTTTTTTAAATCACACTTTTGTTCGTAAGTCGGTCTTGATAATACAATTATCCTAAAAAAAATTCAAGTAAATTAGTGTCAGGAACTGTTATTTCGCTCATTATTTATTATATCAGCCAAATGCACACTAACACTTCAACTGAACACAACTGACGAAAAGGGATAACTCGGAAACTACTTATTTTAAATGTTAAAGCTAGCTTCTTTGCGAGCCTTGCGACTAGGGTAGTTTAGTTAGAAAGGGATGGAAAATCTGCGGGGTGGATTACACAGAAGAAACTGGTCTGCTTGGAAGCTGGTGTGTGCAGGCTTCTTGTTTACTGCTGCATCACAAATCATCCTGAGCTGCCGCATCGCAATATTTAACGCGTAAATATAAATTCTATTAAAATTAATAAATAATTTTCTCCATAAACTGCAGGTTTATTATGAAATTATTATTAACTGGGGAAGCTAAGCTTTTTAGCTTACATTGACGCTACGCCACTGCTGTAAACCTATCCCAATAACCTAAAATGGACTTCTTAAAAACCTAAAAATCTGGTCCTTAGTAATTACATATTCTTGTTTGTGGAAGAGTGACACAGCCATAAAGATCCCAATTTCACCACATCTCTACTGGGCTTTGTTGGTTTATGAGACAGTAGGCCCTTAAAGGACTGTAGCCAGGGAATTAAGATCTCTGATGGGGGGGGGGGGAGATAGAATCCTAGATAGAGAATACCATACATAAAATTATTATTATCCTCATTCGATACGGCTCAATGCTTGGTCGCACTGAGTTGCTTGTCTTGGATCTTGATCATAATAATAATTATATCCATGAGCAAGTTTAAGATAAGATGTGTAATTCCTAAGTTATTGATTGTTGTCAGCTTGCCCGTGATGATAATACATCAATATTATTTTCTTTGCTTACTTTATTCTATATAAAGTATTATATTTTGTGAGGAGAATAGAAGTTATGCCTGGCAGGGATGCTAATATGAATTTATGAGAGGGGGATAACTTTCCAGCAGGGGGGAAATCCCCCCATTCCCCCCATTAATTCACACTCTGGCTGTAACACCACGGATTATTATTGTTGTTGTTATTATTATTTTTTTATTATTTTTTTTTAATTCTGAATGTAGGCCTAAGCAGAAGTCTCCCACAAGATACATTTTGAAACTAAACTGTAATATTGCTTTTTTTTCCTGTGAAATTGAATCGTGTTATGCCATGTAAAGGGGATGAACGAGACTTTTAGAACAACTGCCGAACTTTCATTAGCACTTAAAGTAATAGAATTGTAACTTCTGTGTGATAAACTCAATTATATACGAAATAATGAAATGCCGGTAATCAGTTTGAACTAAGCCCTATAACTGTTGCATGTGTTACGTGCTCAGAATGATATGAATCACATGATACTGTAACTGTCGCATAATTACACAAGATTCAACGTGTGCGTGTTCTCGTTGAAGAGGCTTTCTCGTGTTTTAGAATTTATATTTTAGCCTAGTTTATGAAAAGCAGCATTCTTAGAAAACAACAATATATGTAACGGTACTAAATATTTCATATTTTGGGTTTTTAATTTCATGATTTCGAGTCCTCACCTGTGGAGTAACGGTTAGCGCGTCTGACCGCGAACCCAGGTGGCCCGGGTTCGAATCCCGGGGCAAGTTACCTGGTTGAAATTTTTTCCAGGGTTTTTCCTCAACCCAATATGAGCAAATGCTGGGTATTTTCGGTGCTGGACTCTGGACTCATATCACCGGCATTATCACCTTCATTTCATTCAGACGCTAAATAACCTGAGATATTGATACAGCGTCGTGAAATAACGCAAAAAGAATCATGGCTTCTAAAGAAACGAACTCTAAAACCTTCATTAGAGAAAGATTCATTAAATTGATAGGAGACATATAGATTTTGCTTTAAGTAATACGGAAAATTCTTTTCATTTCTGTTCTTTAGTACAGGATACAAATTAAAGAAATAGGCCTAACTTATCTTCATTACATTGGAATAAATTACCCTGGACCAAAGACTGTAGAAGTACCTTCGTTTTTTTTATTATATTTTATCCAGAGCACATGCATTCTTTATTGAGAATCAGTCGACAAAATGCAACACAAATTAAATAAATAACTTATCTTCATAGCATTCAAATCCAAAGTACGGAAACCAACATAATTTTCTCTATTACTTAAAGCAAAACAGACATAAGTACAAGTCCAAAGTTAGTCAGAAAGTAATGAGGGGACCAAAAAGAGCCAACTAAAAAGCAGTATCTCCAAGATGAGACATATTTTCGTGTAAACTTATATTTTACGCCTTTCATAACAGTTTGTGCCCTTTATAACGTTGCAAATAATGCTATATTGTTTGTAGGTCTGCGTTTAAAAATTAATGTCCTTAAAGAAATCGCTTTCTTTTTCCTTTTAATCTTTTTGCTTGTCTGTTTATTTTAGGTACCGGTAATGCAGATCATAAGGAAACTTGTCAGGTTTTTGTATGATTGAATCATCGTGTTCTTATTTTAACTAAAGGCACGTTATAGTTCACCAAAATTATTATTATGTTTAATGTTGTTGTTGTTGTTGTTTTCTAATGCCAGGCGTTTGACAATAAAGTCATATGACCTCTTGCACTCCAATATTTTTCAAAGATATTATCATGACCTGCCACTGAAGCACAGATTTTGAGGTCTTCCGAATCCATTTCTTGATTGGAGTGAAAAATGGCAAGTTGTAGCCGATTTAAGTGAACACCATATTTTAACGTTTTGGTGGCTACTTCATTCACACACAACCCCCAGAATGTCTGGAGGACCACACCTGCTGTTGGTCGACGGGTCCATTGGACCTAGCTGGGAGATCTTGTTGATCACCAGCTTTCCCTCCTTAAGCCACTGGAGGACGATTTTAGTGCCATAGCAGGTCAGCACTAGGAACAGAAAAGTAGAAAGAGGAGGAAGGAAAGGGAAATGAACCCCTAGGCCTCGAATGCTCTAATGCCGTCAGGGTCGAAGAAAGTAAGAGTTCAGTCAGAGGACTGGATAGGAAAGGGTAAAGAGGGAATTAGGCATTGGTTAGAGGAAAATTATACCAAATTCAGTCATTAACTCATCAAGCTGACCAGTGCTAATTGATGAGTAGCCCCTCTCTTTAGTTCAGCGTGTAAAATTATGCTTACTAACAGCTGCACCATGGGAAGGTAGGGATGGGACATTGGGTATTTGTCCAGGTTGGTTCCTTAAAGCCTTCAATGGGAAGGATTAATGGCTCTCCCCCCTGTATCCGACAGATACCCTTTTGCAGCCATTATGTTTAATGTGCATCATTACCTCTGATTGAGATTCTGGCTGATTTGTAAATCTACAGTATTATCAGGCAGTACATTTCACTTGACGGTATGTGTCAGAAGAAGAACAATTGTTTATATACATCTGAAGTCTGAATAGTGGAATATGTAGCTAATCAGCGATGTATGCAATGGAGGGAGAAAGGAACTGGCCACCCTACCCCATTATCTCCTGGCCTAATTGCCTCATTAGTGGTGCCATGTTGGTATTACTTGTGGGGTTCAGACCTGTCTTCGGACAGTTGACTAAACAACAAACAATGTGCATCATTTCCGGAAAAAAAAAGTTGGAACATATTTTGAGTGAATCGTTATTTTCTGGGCACATACAAACAAATGCTTTGTAGGCTATGCAGTTCCTTTTGAGATGATTTGTACCGTACACATCGAATATGAACAAAATCCATCCAATACTGTAGTAAGAGAGGAGATTGTAGACCAACACATTCCAATCTTCAACAGAGGAAATTCTCTTCAAAATATATGACTGGTTCTCAGTCAATAAATTGGTATTAAATTGTAACAAAACTAACATAATTCAATTTAAATCCTGTGCAAATTCAACCTCGCAAATTTCTAGCGCAATAATTAACAACAGATCCCTATTAGAAACAACGACAACCAAATTTCTTGGCTTAAAAATCGATAATGTGTTAAATTGGAAAAATCATACTAAAGAAATTACCCCCAAACTAAATTCAGCTTGTTTTGCTATTAGATCTATGCAAAAGATAGTAGATATCAATACCTTAAAAACAATATACTTTGCATACTTCCACTCGGTAATGAGTTTTGGAATAATATTCTGGGGAAATTCCACAGATAGTAACAATATATTTCTATTGCAAAAAAGAGTAATTAGAATAATAGTAGGTGCCAAATCTAGGGAATCTTGTAGGACTATTTTCAAAAAACTACAAATAATGCCCATGGCTTGTCAATATATCTTTTCATTAATAGTCTTCCTCGTATGTAATCGTGAAAACTTTGTAACTAATTCTACAGTTCATAGCATAAATACACGTCAAAAAAATGGCTTTCATACTCCATCGGCAAGTCTATTGTGCTATCAAAAAGGAGTGCGTTATATGGCAGTAAAAATTTTTAATAGCCTTCCTATCGAAATAAAAAATGAAACTCAAAACATAAGATTATTTAGAGCCAAATTAAAGAAGTAACTAATTTCTCACGCCTTCTATTCTGTAGGTGAATTCATGACATTCAATAACACTTCATGAAATTGATACTAAAACTATGTGTTGTACTAGTAGACTATATTGTAAATCTCGTCTGTATATGTATTTCATCTAGACTATGACTATAAATTAAGACTTTAAAATAGTATTAAGTTTTTTGACTTGTTCCATATTCTAGCTGTAAAGCAATGTATGAATACCATGGAATGTTAATAAATACAATACAATACAATATCTACACAGACAAACTGCTTGCTAATGACTTCGTCAGTATTGGAAATGTTGGGAAGTTAACCTCGGTTCCCAAATTACCATTAAATAACCTTATGTAATGGCATGATTGTGACTATAATAGTATTTAATTCAGTATCTGTATATGTTTTGAATTTTAATATCAGTTTTTCTTGATATAATTTTCTCACAACATAGCAGGATAATGACAACTCTCCAATTCCATATTGTCTGACATGAAATGTTTGCCTTGGCCTCCCCAACTTCCTCTCCTAGTTGGTCTATTTTATTGAAGTATCTATATAACAGTGTTAACATTCATTATAATATTGTCTTATCCTGCTGCATACATATCGTCGGTTTACAAGCAGAACACATTAACTACGAGTGATTAAATTCACACATTAAGTCAAATAGCATTCAGCTATAACGAATTCCACGAATGTTGGTTAACCTAGCAGTTGATACAGCGTCGTTAAATAGCTGATTTAAAAATCTGTAATAATTAATACATCTTTAATGTCACAGTTTCTTCAATAGCTGTACTATGTAATACTAATACTATACAACAACAAATATTTTCTGCACCCAATTTGACAGCTTTGTAAACCCACCTAATATTTCGAGTAGTTTGGATATGACAACTAAATGGGATGCATGTTACAGAACTCTTGACTCAACGAAAATTCACATCAACGCATTACAAACGGTTTAGATTTCGTCTGTCTTTACCGCGAATTATTCACCAGGACTAAAATTTTCCAATGTCAAAATGTCTCTCGGAGAAACTCTCAAGATTCTTAAAACATCTCTGATGTTAATGTCAAAACTGACAAGCTAATACAAGTAAGTATATTTTAACACTAACTTTATCAAGTTTCTATATACCTTTCAATTTAAAATAAGTTACTTAATGTTGGTAAACTGAATCATAGTGTACCAATGTTTACTGTACGCTCCTGTTAGAGACTCAAGCTTTTATGATTCAGACTGCAAAGAATAGAGACTTCACCAAGAGTGTACTTAACTGCTTGACTACAAGTAAGGACACATCCTGAAAGAAAATTTATCGAACGACAAAATTAAATAGACTAACTTATAAAGGCGGCAGAAGAGCAATGTAAGAAAGAGAGTGACAATTTTTCTTCGTGTAAGTTAGAAGAATTAAATTCAGAACTAAAACACTGCAATATTTCATACACAATTCCAAGACTATTTACTGAAATGTGGACTTTTGTGTCAGTTGTAATCTTAGTAGTAACTTCGTCCAGATTTATGCTAATAGATGTAAATAGTCTAGATGAAAACTGTATGAGAGGCAAGTCATTATATTTAAGCAGTAAAGTGTTTTGGGATGTGTATCGTCAGTTCTTCGTGGGAAATAAGGTAGCTCTGTTGGTATCTATACATCAAGATCCGCACAAGGTAAATGATTTCTCTTCAGAGCTGTTGAATCAAATACATAGTGTTATTAAATTTCCAGTGTCTATACTCCACTTTTCGAAACTCGATCCAAATGATCCTGACTCTGAACTCCAGTATCAAGAAGTGTCATTCGCTCCTGGAAATATCACCAAAGAGACCGTTGTTCGTGCATCATATCTTGAACATTTAACAGAGAAATATGGAAACAGAACTGGTGCACCCTCTCCTTTCGATAAAAAAATTTTATTAAGTACTTCTAAGGAAGAGAAGAGTAGTAATTTACCCAACCACAATTCCTCTTTTAAATATGACTGGTCAGTGTGCCCACATCGTTTAAATTCGTCTGAAAATAGTAAAGAATGCTATAAACCTGCTTATCCACGAGCCAGTTCATATCATACACTAAAATCCAAGGTCTTAAACTATTTGATTATTGCACAAAATGAGGAATCAATTATACAATTTTTCCAGTATCTGTTAATACATAATTTTATGTGGGACTCAAAACCAAGAATACTTATAATTCTATACAAAGAGTCAGAAAATGTCGATATTCATGAATTTCGAAAAATATATACATCCCTGTTTCACAGTTTGTGGGAAGAATTTAAAATTTTAAATATTGTTGTAATGGTGGCTTCAAAGAGATGTTTGCGTTATCATATTTCAGACGAGTTTGTTATATTCAACCCATTCAAAAAGCGAAATGGAAATGATGGAAGAGGAGAAATTCACATTATAAATGGAAATAACAGTCAGTCACTGGAAATGCTCACACCACCGAAGTTAAGGAAGTTTCAAGGTTATCCTCTGCGAGTTACCATGTTCCCACGGATTCCAACAGCTGTACCAATTTCTGAATGTAATTCTGATGATGTAGAGAGTTGCTCCGTTCCTTACAAGGGGGTAGATGGAGATATCCTATCAACAATCTGCAAATATCTTGATTTCACTCCGATAGTCAATCCACCATTAGATGGAGGAGAATACGGATTCCCCACAACAGCAGGAACATACACTGGTGCTTTAGGAGACGTTGTGTATGGAAAAACTGACATAGCTATGAACGGAATATTTGTGAAAGCTTACGGATCTGAAATGATACGGTTCACCCATTATGTATATCCTGATAAAATTTGCATTATTGTTGCGAAATCTGAACGCATTCCAAAGTGGCTGACCATTTTTGGGCCAGTTGATTTGAATATGATGCTTGGTATTCTGGTTGCGTATTTGGTGAATGTGTGTTTCTATGCTTTGATACAGAAAATCTACAATTCTTACGCATTGAATAAGGTGGATACCAAAACTGACTGGTCGATGATACTTCTGGAAATGTTCCATCCATTACTCTCTTCACCTTTTACACATGTCCCAACTATAATGTCACAAAGAATTTTTTTAGGATCTTGTCTTCTTTTCGGTTTGGTACTAACCACCGCAATGCAAGGGATACTGGTCACGGGTATGACAAAGCCATTTTATTACCCAGATATTGACACACTGGAGATGTTGGACAAATCTGGACTGCCCATCTACACTTTCTCTCCTAATCTCCTTGACACATTTGGGTTACCAGAAAGCAATGAATCTGGCATCAATCCAACCATGGAACATTTGTCTAGGAAAGTTCACACACTTTCTACTTCGGCTGACCTGTGGGAAGTAATCGCACTTGAGAAAAATGCTGCAGCTTTGGCGAGAAATGGAGACTTCAAGTATGGAGGACCTCTCAATGAGTACAGAGCCACTGATGGTTCTGATCTTTTGCACATTGTCAAACAATGTCCACGCAGTTATCTGTTGAGCTTCTTGATGCAAAATGGGTCTCCTTATTTACCGTACTTTAATGAAGCAATTGCCCGATTGGTGGAATCAGGTATTGTGCTGCAATGGAAGAGGTCCGTATATTTAGCTGTGAACCTTCATAAGAAGCATTTCGAGAAGGAGAAAAGATTGGGTTCATTGAAAGAAGAAGATCCAAAAGTTTTTTCATTGACAGACTTGCAACTTGCTTTCTACGTCTTAGGTTTAGGACTGTCTATAAGTACAACTGTTTTCATATGCGAGGTTATTATTTACAATAGAAAATATGGATCTAAAAAGAACTCCAATAAAATTACTCCTGTCGACAATCGTGTACTCTTTCAACATAGGAGAATGATCACTTATAAGCATGCTGCTTGCCAAAATATGAATCTACCATAACTTTTGGAATAAAAAAATAGTCATGCTATAAACATATTCCGAATATACCTATAAGTGTGCATAATGTTTCGTGAGATTATACATATTCAGTGAGACAACTGTGAATTGTTACGTTTTGAACATGCCTCTCATTCAGTAGGAGTTTGTATAGAGTACTGTACCCATTTTATTTCCTTGCCACTAAGCAGAAATACTCCCGTAATTGTGTTATGAATTTCCTCTATATGCTTAGTACACTGCCTAACAAGGGAATTGTTGATGAGTTCATGCTGAAACTCTCCTTCAAAATACCTACAGCAGATAGGCAAGCACAAAAAGTTAGTCGCCCATATTAACTCTAACATTGCGAAATTAAAGTTTAAATAAAATATTATGGAAAAATTGAGTTGTCCCCAGCTTTAAGCAGTTAAGTGCGCATTCAACTGTCACAGTGCATTGAGTACTCGATCCTATTTTGCATGTCACATGAAAAGGTGACGATTCACCGTGGATTACAATGAATTACTTTCTCTATGTACGCGCATTTGTTTTTAATGCAACATTTCAAGTTAGTTTTCTCAAGCTTAGATTTAGTTATGTGCAATTATATATATATATCTGCTGTGGAGATCTGTGCAGACAGTTTGATGAAAGATTTCGACATATACATTACCGTAATTAAGAGTTTCCTTGTCATATTGAAACCTGAGATAACAATAAGATAACCAGTGGCGAAGCTCTTAAGAGGTTTTTGAGGCTTAGCCTACCCAAAAAAATTTGAGTTATGCCTAGTAACAGTAGGCCTATAAGTTCGTATAGGCCATTCGTAATCTCGTGAAACCTTTCTGTGCGCCAGGGAAAGAAGAAAGTAGACTGAGAAGCTTCCCTCTCCCTATGCTCCTACTTGTAGTCAGAGAGCTCGCTTACCCCCACCATATGGTTCTTATTATATGCTATGGTGCACACAAGCATTTGGTTTCACGAGAAAACAAATGACCTATAATAACAGTGTAACATAACACTTGGTTTCACTCCGGTCCTTTCATATTATATTAACTTCACCTTCAAAATAATATGTCGCGCTATATTGGTGTTCTGTGAATGTTTTGCATTGTTGAGTGTTAGGTTAATCAAAAGTACATGCATATATGTGTGTGTTACATACTAATTTTGTGTAAAATGGCTCATACTGAGATCAGTATTTGCAGAATTAAAAGAGAAACTGTTTTCAAGTTGAACGTGTGAAACAAAATGAGCTTACAAAGATAAGAGATCGATACTACATTTACATATTAAAATAGCGGATGAAGGAAGACAAAATAGGAAATTTCAATTGTCATGGTGCAAGAAATATCCTTGGCTAACAGGATGCTTTGAGACAAATAGTTTCTATTGTTATATTTGTATTCTGTTTGGCAATGAAAATGAGTGGCCATCATCTTCTTGTAGGGTCTGTTTTACAAAAAATGTTGATAGAAAAGCTGATAAACATCAGCTCTATCCAGTATTAATTTACACCTTAGCTTCGGCACTGAAGATAACACATTGGACTTACCCAGTTTGTATCGAAGTGAGTTAAATTTCCTTCTGTGCCAGGCGATCACGAGCTATAGTTTCTTTTGTAGTGATCATGCTATTAATACTTTTTTATGTACCATACTCACTAACTCTGACCAGCAAGCAAAAGAATTTTCCAAATTCTTAAGCCTCTTGCAATGAAGAATGAGAGAGACTGGAAGTATATAAGACAAAAGGTATTGGAGGAAGCAACTTGTTTCAATCCACAAAAACATCAATAATAACACTGAATGTAGAAAACTTCTAATAAAGAATGTGTATTTAATTTTTCTTTCTAATGTAATAACAATTAGTTGTAATGATGAATAACTGTCCAAAAAATTCCTTTGTAACAATCTGGTGGATCGCATTGTTGAATCAGATAGTTTCATATTAAAAATAAACATTCCCAAAGGAAATTTCTATGAAACAAAACAAGAGAACACAATTTATGAAGTGTCTGAACACAAGTTGTACTATCATTATGACTTCTTTTAGGCCAGAGCTGGGCAGCAAGAGCGGATTCTACTCTCTCACAGGGAGCCATATGATTTCTCTTCATCCTCTTTCTTCCCCACCGAACAGCGCGCAGCATTCATTCAGTGATGGATGAATATTAAGCGTCCCCGTTTAGAGTCTGGATCCGCTCCCGATGCCCAGCCCTGTTTTAGGCAATGTAAATTTTATATGCTAAAATTCACTCACTTTTAAAATATGATATATGATGTGAATAAACTGCATGTATGTGTGTATGTTAAAAATGTTTAGTGTATTTCATATTCTGTGTTTCACAACATTAATTTTATTCAATATTTTAAATCTGTTATAGCTACTTATGGTACAAGTGTTAAAAGTTTTATATTACCGGTATGTATTTTGTGAGTTGGGATGTTTGGGAAACAAGATCACTACTGTTCTCCAACCAGAAGATTAACCGTGAAAGGAATGTGCTTACTATTGCATCATCTATTAGAGCAAAGTAGATAGATAATATTACCGTTATAACGTCAGTTTAAAAAAACATGCACTCTCCTGCATGTGTTATTTCCTGTATGGAGGGATTAAAAGACCAGGAGATTAACCGTGATCTAATTTTGTAACTAGGGTAGTATAAGTATGTGTGTATCAGTGTTATCGTTTGTACTGAGAGAGTTAGCCAATGGAGATGCGTGTACCCACGTGTGTAGCCTTATGATATGACATCAACATTCATTCACAGCATTATCCCGCTGTGTCTCATTCCCCTGAGACTTTGTCGTGGTTGGAGTACAGTAGGTTGGGTGTAATAAAACTACGAACAAAATAAAATCACTTTTAACACCTATATTGTACATTATTTTTAGACAACTATTTCTTCATATTAACTTTCTTCGTTTTTTTTTAAACATAATTCATTATTAAGAAGTAAACAAAAAGTTTTCCAATTTTGTGTCACTAACAAACAATTTTTAGCTGTCCAAAGAGTTGAAAATTGTTTATTTTTAACACGCTTTCCCGTACTAGTTGAGTTTTAAGACAATCATGTACAACTAAAAGACCTACTCAGTGGCGTAGCATGAAATTTTGAGCAGGGGAAGCTAACTCAAGTTGTCTTTCATGCAGTATGAGAAAACGTATTACAAAAATACAGTCTTAAAATAAATAATAGTCAATGTGTCAAGTCAGAAGTCGAAGATTGGTTGGAACATCGTAAGTAACACCAATAAGGCATGATCTCAAATGGTACGTAGTAAAATATGATTTCACGGTTTACACATATCTCTAACAAATAGACACGTATACGTATAACATTAGCTCACTCCCTGTCATACTTAGAGAAATCACAATATTAGTATCATTATGTAAGTATGCGTCTGTCTTTGGTTTTGTCCTTCATTGACAGCAAGGGAGTCGGTCATTTGTTTTTTAAATCACACTTTTGTTCGTAAGTCAGTCTTTATAATACAATTGTCCTAAAAAATTCAAGTAAATTAGTGTCAGGAACTGTTATTTCACTCATTATTTATTATATCAGCCACAATGCACACTAACACTTCAACTGAACACAACTGACGAAAAGGGATAACTCGGAAACTACTTATTTTAAATGTTAAAGCTAGCTTCTTGCGAGCCTTGCGACTAGGGTAGTTTAGTTAGAAAGGGATGGAAAATCTGCGGGGTGGATTACACAGAAGAAACCAGTCTGCTTGGAAGCTTGTGTGTGCAGGCTTCTTGTTTACTGCTGCATCACAAATCATCCTGAGCTGCCGCATCACAATATTTAACGGATAAATATAATTTCTATTAAAATTAATAAATAATTTTCTCCATAAACTGCAGGTTTATTATGAAATTATTATTAACTGGGGAAGCTAAGCTTTTTAGCTTACATTAACGCTATGCCGCTGGTTAGCAATGACTGTTTAAATAGAATTGTGAATATGGATCAAATTTTCTCACATTATTATTGCATGTACAAAACATGACTACGATGAAAAATAAATTATTTTCAAATCTCAACAGAAATCTTTCGTTCCTGATAAAGTTTTGATTGTTTTTATAGTAATAAGTCCGTATACATGCGTGTAGTAACTCAAATAGTAAGAAACCAAACTAATTATAATGTGTCATGATTTTAAGTACACAATGTTCTCAAACAGGCTGCAGGCGGTAGGTACCGCTTTTCCTGCACCCGGGAAATATGCAGTTTATCGCTCGATAATAAAATAAAATAATAAAACTCATCAAGATCTAACTAAGTCGGGTGTGGAGAAAGTTATTTTTGAGAGCAGCACTGTTAATAATGCGTGTACAGAAACAGCTTGGCTACAAGGATGGGCATGTTCTTCTAGCATTACAGAGCCCCTGTACATTTTGGCCATCACGTCATTTAAATCTCACATTCCCCAAACGATGAATCGGCCGTGGTGGTCATGTGCATTGGTCATCATGTTCCCCAGACCTTACTCCTCGTGTGCTTTCTGCGAATGCCAACGAAAGAGCCAAAATGGCGGGCGATTATATATTAAGTATTTATCCAGCCTTAGGAAATGCTTAACATCTTCATCAGCAAATCACAAGACGCACACGTTTAAATGTAGCCGACCTGCAATGTGATTGGCTGCCGGAAATTAGAGCGATGGGACTATAGTTCCAGGCTTTTTGATATTATTCGTTAATACACGAAGAGGGCGTTGTAATAATTCGACGTTATTTGCCGCTCAATTATTTGCTGAATTACATTGGTTTTGATTTATTACTGAGAAATTAATTTTCAATACTTTCTTATCAACGTGCCATCAGTAAAAAATATGTTTATTTGTACTTTCAATGCGGAATCTAACTACCTATATATTTTTAAAATATTTTTTCCTTGGCAAAGGCGTCTTAATGAGGAGAAATCTAAATTTCTCCATTTCCATAAAAAGTAAGAAAATCTGTTTATATGTCAATATAAACTTTAATTTCTCAGCATCAAAATAAACCATGATTTTGATAATTGGGTGAAAGAGTTTCGGAGCTACAACAGTTTAAAGTTGCAAATTTTATGAAAATACGATAAATTTAAATATTTTTAATTTAAACACTATGAAGTTCTGATGCCTCAAACTTTGCACAAAGCATTGTATCACAGTTTTCTACGTACAAAAAATTTTTATTGTATTTAGAAATAATTGTAAGGTCAATTTTCTCTATATTTCGGTCGATTTGAGATGGAATAGCTCGAATGCTCAAATTTAAATACATTTATTTTAACATTATTTCCGTTCTCGTTTCCGTTTCCGGTTTATTGTGAACCAGCCTTTACTGACGTCGGCCGATAAGGACTCGTGCTTATCAACCCCCCCCCCCTTGGAGCCAGGTACTAGTTTGTAGTGAAATATTACGAATTTATTATATTTCTTGAGTGTAGAATGTAAGTATTGAGAGGCGAATATTAAACGTTTATTTCAGATTAATTCAACTGTTACGAAGTTTACAGGATCATATAGCAACTTCTACAATACGGAAATATAAAATATTCTTGTAACGCAATGTAATATTTTGTTGAAACTCCGTGATTTGAAATTACAATTTTAACCCTTTAAAAAGAAGTTATAATCAGATATATTTATAACGTCGTTCTGCGTATATTGCGGAGTAGTATTTCTTGTTGAACTCGAGACTTCGACGCTACGCATTTATACTCTCGTTACCCCGTTTAACTTGGACTACAACTCCGCAGTACTGACCCTGCTACGCTACGTAGTAACTACATTACTCGACTTTTGATTTTAATTGATATAAGTTAATGAATTATATTTTGTATAACTTTATTTTATAAGTGAAAAAGAGTACTTATTTAGTGCAAATTTCGTTTTTTTTTTTCGCAATCTGTCGACAATAGGCTTGGTGGGATAATTTAGAGATCTTGAAGTTTAAAAAATTACAATTATTTTATGGTGATTAAATGCTAATACAATAGATGGCTGAATCATAATAAATGATTGAAGTGAAGAATCGGAAAATTTTCTGGAATATTCGGTAAATTTAAAGATAGGTCACAGTATAAACTGTGGATAGGTACGATGGGAATTATGACATCAGTAATTGACTCCGTCTTTCTCGTTAGCCACGTTAACTTCACCAATGACGTAGCTGTGAATTTACCGAGAAATATTTTCGATTCTTCACTTCAATCATTCATTATGATTCAGCCATAGGCCTACACTGTTTTAACCACCATGAAAATGTTTTATTTTTGAACAGCCATCTTATAATGTAATAACTTATTACGTTATAAGATGGCTGTATTGTGATCGATAATCGTAGTATAGTGATATATCGTAGTCGTTTTGACATTCAAGTTTCGAACGATGTTGACATTTTAAAGTTCGTTGGTTATGTGATGGACCGATCACTTGGTAAGTTTAGCTCATAATTCGAGTGTGGACAGTTTTACTGTTTGAAACGTAAATGGAATTTATTGCATTGTAATGTCTGAAGATTTTTGTTTTGTGCTGAGAAGTGCAAGGTAAAGATTTGCAAGTGATCTGAGAAACGTATGTAAGTATGCAGGCTATATGACGTTCTTTGCGGAAAGAAGAGTGTTAACATGAAAAATATATATTATTTGGCTGCTGGAATTCTTTTATAGAACAGAATAATGCATTTTGATTTATGCGTAGGTGCGTGGTTTAGTGTATGTACAGTATACGTTAGAAATCGTGTTTCGAAGTTAATATTGATGAAGACTGATTTTTTAATTTTGTTGCAGCTGAGTAATTCTTCTTCTGAATTCCTTGTGTACTTTCTTCACTTTTCTGTCTTGTAAAATGGAAGGCCTGATTTTGACGTCGTGGACTTTTTTTTTTTACCCTATCTGATGGTCAGATTGGATTAATTTGGTATAGTCGCCATTTTCGTAAGCCCTTTTTATGACCAATAATACTAATATACCTTCACTGGAACTAATTGTAGTCCGTTTCAATAAAAACTTGCCGTCATAATTGAAAATGGAAGCTAAGGCTGACAGCTTAACCAATCATGTTGCAAGTTTGTATGTTGTGCCGACACAAAGAAATCGAGCGTACAGTATAACTTCTATTCGTGGTAATGTAGGGAGTGGACTGAATGGATAATCATAGGTACAGTACCATACAAGATTTTCATAAGTGCATTACTTAGGTAGTTTCGTAATTTTCTCCGTACCGGTAATCTTGTGTTTAATTAACACGCAACTTAGTAGATCAGGAGTTCAATAATTTAAATCCGGTAGTGAATGACGAGTTTTAAGGACCAAAGGAACTCCTTGTGATGGTTGTCTGCGGAAAGAAAGTGTAGATGTCTCATGTTGTAGATTTACAAGCCTTACACACTCGTATTTTATGTAAACACTTTACCTTTTTATTTTTTATTAAATCGCGCATAGTTATAACTCTAATCTCATATTCTAATTCGACATGAAATACAGTTTATGCTTTCCCAAACCTCTCAACTATTTGCGCTTTTTTTCCGATACGTAGCACAACACGATTTCTTTTAACACCCTTGGAAGACATATTACATATAAGTTAGAGCTGAGACGAGATGTTATGGCACCAACATGCGCGAAGTTTTAAATTACCGGCCAGCAGGGTAGAGGAGTGGGGGTTGTTTGGGTTACGGTTCGCAAGCTCAGAGCGGCAGGCATATCCGTTTCATCTCTTTCCAAAAACATTCGTCTTACCTTAGTATCACCACTTTCCTACTCAAGAGTCCGAAGGTACCTAATGGAATTACGCCCGCTATTCCATCTTTATATTCTTATTCTCCATCCGAATCAGACGACTGATCTGTGCTGGAATCAGATGTCCCTAAGTCTATGGAAATGTTCTCCAAAATACTGGCCATCACGTGCTCAATTTCAATGTATATTGTTCTCTACTTTCTTCACATAATCATACACTGATATCCATTTTTGGAAGAAGCGATTGCAGAGTCGGCCTCTGCTTATGCGTAGCGTAGAAATTATAGATGAGTCTTCTTAGGACTTCCTCATCAAAACTGTCTACAGCTGCAACAATCTTCTTCTTCGGCTGTGATTTTTCCGGACTGGAGAAAGAATCTGCTGTTCCTGCCTCAATATTTTTCCCTTCTTTCCTGATTCTTGCCAAGGTTCTCTTTGAAATACCAGTGGCAGCCAGTACCCTTGCACACACGCTTTTCAATGGAATTGGTATTCCGTTTACAGTCTCTTCTGACATGAATTTCCATACATTGTATGCTATTTCATGTCCTTGACTATGAACTACTCTATGATTTCACACCTTAGACAATGCCATAATGAGGGCGGTCAGAAGGACAATGTTTTCAGTACTAGCAGTAGCAGTAGTAGCAGAACGATCTGAACACTCGGAATGCTAGTAACCAACTAACCCAACATCCCTCCAGTTGAGTGTGAGGGCGAGTCCAAGTAAACGAACTAAAATGCGTCTCTCGCGCTGGTGCCATAACTTCTCGTCCGGGCTCTACACAGTATGGCCACTCCAATAGTACCTACAACAAAGACTGAATGTTATACGGGCTTTACAATTGTGCGACATTTCTTGTTTTCAGAACTGAGATGCCAGACCAGCGATCAGTTAATATGGTGACGGATAATCGGGGTTCTATTGTATTCCAAAAGTCATCAGACTGGTGGACATCAATGATGTCACGCTGTAGCAAAATAGGAACGAAACTTTTGGAAGATTTAAAGGCTATCATAGCGGCTGTAGGAGTTGTATGTGCTACCACAGTCTAGTATATACAGTCATGAAGCCTAAATACGTAGTAAATATGCATCCATAGATAGTTGATAACCACTAGGATCGCTATTATCGCCTCATCACAGACAATGCGAAATAGTACCTGCACAGTCTATTGTTCCTAGTACCCTCATAAACTCAAGATTCGTGACTGTATATACTAGACTGTGGTGCTATGGTAGGAAAATTTAGTGAAATCAGAGTTAACAGTACCTAATGTCTACGAGATGTAAGGGTAATTCAAAAGTGGCTGGCAACTTCTACGCAATTGTCATATGCCCACACTTAAGCTGAGAGGATAAACTATTTATTTCTTGAACCAATAGTAATAATTGATCTGTTGACATGTTTGTTTATAAGCCATTAACATATTTTTTTACCTTCTGCTCCTTACAAACATAGGACACACCACCATGTCACAGAAGTGTACAATGTCATTCGCCTGCCAATTCCCGTCCTTTACAAGAACTCGTCAAATTCAACGATGGCGGCTGATGGACACTGCCACCACCTCTGCATGCTGATGGAATCTCTGGACCATCAATGACGTCATTGCTGAAATTCGAAACGCCGTGATGCCACCTGATTGCTCAGTGCTGAGATTCCAAATATGCTTATTGTAAGTTTTTTAGAATTTTCCGTGAAATTGTGCAATTTTGATGAACTATTGATTCACATAACGTTCCGTCCTTAGATGCTCATCAAGGAATTTGTCTTCGTAAAAACTGTCTTGGTATCAAAAGCAAGTTTAACTTTGCAGTGAATATTATGAAGTTGAATGTTGCAATGAAATGTTAAGAATGCAACAGCATTCGAGCCAGGTATTAATCCTCAACACACAGATCAATTTCAGTACACACACACTATTTGACTCCACACTTCAACACCTTCCAACAATAAAACACAGCCTCTTAACAGGCAGAGAATTTCGAGATGACGCCGCGATCTAGTAGGCTCTGATGATGGTGCGTGAAGCACTGAAACAGCTGTAAGCCGGACAAATATTACATATTTAACACGAGTAAGTCCACTAGTTCATCAATTAATAAGAAATTTACGTTATTCCGTGAAAAATTTATAAAAAAATTAAATTAATAATGGTCTTCAACAATCTAAATAATGAAACAATTTTCCATTGTTAATGTCTTAAATAAACAACTTCATATAACATAAAATAAAATGTTACAATATCTAAAAAAAATATTAGTAATTTAAATGTAAAATTAGGCTCCATAGGATGATTGTTTTACTGCTATTCTTCTCCCTTTTGCATAAATTCTCTGAACCGATCGTAAAGAAGCGCCACTGGCCTTTGACAGTGACTGTCTGCATTGATGACAGGACATTTCTAATGTCCTCACAGTTCTTTCAAGAAACAGTGAAGTTGATAAACAACACCTTTAGTAAGGCTTCTGATATCAGGGCCCGAGTGAGACATGATAGCGATTACAGTACTCAAATGATTAGTAGGTGTTTAAAAATACTGTTTACTATGACATATTGTATTTACGAACAAACTGTAGCACAGTAGTATCACAGACGAGCACTTGTCAATAACTAACATTCGAATGGAGCGACAGAAAGGTCTCTCTGTTCAGGTCATAAACCACTAGAGAAAGTGTGGAGTGAGTTGTTTCCGTACAGAACCAAAAACCCGCCTATTGATTCTGCCTGTACTATAGTAATTCCATTACATATTCAACCGGAGTGATTTCTTATTGGAATAAGTCATTTTACGATCAATCCCCAATGCATTAGGAGTAATAGCTCTCACAACTATCTATTGCAATTCTGTTCATCATACCTTTAGCCTATACTATATAATTAAGGTTTTAGAGATACACAATTTTACCTGATGCATATTATATTTTCATCAATAAGAAGAATTGTAATTGTACTAACATGAATTGGAGCACGACCAGTAGAAAAGCCTTATATTATTATTGGACAAATTTTATATATTATATTATTAACGTACCTCTGATTGAGGTTCTGGGTGATATGTGCAACTATTATCAGGCAGTACATCTCACTTGACGATATGTGTCAGAGGAAGAACAATTCGCGGGTGCTCGTGTAAAGGGGGTTAAGTCAAATTGCAAGGTATGTAAACTTCTCTCCTTTGGTACTGAACAAAACCCCTTTGTCACAAAATATGGAGCACTGTAACTGCATCATGGATGGAAGAATAACTTAACCCCTTTAACACAAGAAAAAAGTAATTGTGGATAGTTCAAATCTGTACTTATTCCAGTTTAGCCAATTCATATTTCACCCCCTTTACACGAGCACCCGCGAATTGCTTGTATGCATCTGAAGTCTAATTAGTGTAATATGTAGCTAATGGGCAATGTATGGAATGGAGGGGGAAAGGAACTGGCCATCCTACCCCATTTTCTCGTCTTAGCTGCTTCATAAGTGATGCCTTGTTGATATCACTTGTGAGGTTCAGACCTGTCTGGACAGTTGTCTAAACAATATTATTAATCCTCTAATAACAAAAATCTGAGATAAATGAAATAGATTTTTTTAAATAGATTTATTTAATACAATGTTACAAGATGTGCTAATATTAAATTCATAATACTAAATACAAATATTTACACACAGAATACTTAATAAATTTTACAGAAGAAAGAGTTCGTCCAAAGGGCTGGATTTGGGAAGAGTACCTAAAACACTCATTGCATTTCCGCGTTGAATAGCAATACTTAAGTGTTGATGCAAATAAGTAGTGCAACGGCAATCACCAGTAATGGAAATCAAAATTTGGCCGGTTTGAGATACCAAAACTTTAGCGTCATGACTCCAAGGACTGAAGTCTCCACAGCAAAGGGGATAAAGATGTAATTGTCTAAAAGATGACTTTTTTCTTCACAGCTAAAGATAAATAGATAAGTTTTAAAGAGAAGTATATGTCCTGAAAACATTAGAAATAAGTTAAAATGTTCTATTAACTTTACTTAAATTAATAATAGAAAGAAATAAATCCTAATGCCTCCCCCCCAAAAAAGCAATAAATTATTTAATGACAAGGATAAAAATCTGCTTCAAGCTAAATACATGAATCTATCATACAGTACCAAAAATGTGGTATTGTACCCCCAAATCCAAATAAACATAAAATAAATGAAAGAAAATTTGAAATAAAAAGACATTGACTTAATATAACTAGCCACAAATAATATAAAACAGTATACTTATAAATAAAATACTAGCATACTCAGCCAAAAAAACTAAAGCATAACCACCTCTTTTATATTCAACATCAAATCTCGAAACGAACCGAGATTCACCCTCGGCAAAATGAAAAGGAGTTCGATTAGTCTTTGCTGAACAAGAAGTAAATGAAATTATTGCCAAAGGGAAAGTAAAAAAAAATTATGAAAATCATAAAACTTTATTAAATTATAACTTCCAACCAAAAATAGAAAAGATAATAAAATTAGAGCTAATCTAACCTCATAAGAAATTGTTTGGATAACAACATGCAGTCCACCCAATAAAGCATATTACAATAATTAGATTTATCATCCAGCAATTATAATAATAGAAATACCCAAACGAGTACAAGGAAAAAAATAACAAACTCAATTGAAAAGAAATGAAATTAAGAAAATTATTAAACCCTAAAAGAAACTTGGTAAGAAATAAAGCGGATTATTGATTAAGGGACAAATTCCTCTAAATACACTAAAATACCACCAAATTTTTTCATCATTGTTCTATATACACTTTTAACACATAAAACAATCACTGATTTCCTCAGATTAGCACAGTGAAGAGTTATAAAGTTAATGAGTGAAATTCTTTCGGTTTGAAGACCTTAATTAATACTACAGTACTTAGGTGAAAAATAATTTATATCTAAAATAGGAGGGTATTTAATCCTAGTTTCAAATGAAAGATTTAATAGCTTGAAACAAAATAGTTACAATAAAAATTTAAATTTCACGTAAGTGCAGTAAAACTACAGTTGGATTAGTTAGGTAAACTGGGAAAAAAAAGTTGTACCGGCATCTGCTGTAGTAAATCGTGATTTATCAAAGTGGAATTTATTTTACAGCAGTAGGTTTATGAAAGAAAAAAGTAGTAAATTTTAATTGATTCCGTACTCTTACTGGAGTAAATAGAAGAGTAATGTTTTGTGGAGAAGGTCCCTAGCGGATACCTATCTTCATTCTGCAACAGAGTTGAGCTCAGTGAAAATACTGCTCTCGCCTCTACAGTTGCATAATTGAAAGATAAATGATCGAGATTATAGAGAAAAGCATGGCGGATAATTAAAAAACCGTTGGCCACTGCCACAGTTTGGGGATGAAGACTTGTGATTATAGTATTTTCACAGTCTAGTATATACAGTTACGAAGCTCAATACATAGTAAATATGCATCCATACATAGTTGCTAACCACTAGGATCGCTACTATCGCCTCATTACAGACAATGCGAACCTGCACAGTCTATTGTTCCTAGTACCCTCATAAACTCAAGCTTCGTGACTGTATATACTAGACTGTGGTATGTTGTTGAATTACTATTCTCATTGTAACTGGTAGAATGTCTTGATGTAACATGCTGACTACAGTGCTTTCTCTAAGACTTGTTTGATGAATTATAGTGAAGTAGGCCTATAAAGTAATGTGCAATGTCGTCATAGCTTTCTTCTACTGCCACTTCGTAAGGCGTTTTACTTGTATTTCCCTTCTGGAAAGGACTGGCCCCATAAGAGATCAGAAGCTTACAGAACTCAAGACGCCCCAAGTGCACAGCTATGTGGAGGGGTGATTCTCTGTGGTTGATTTCAAGTGATGAGCCTTTTTCCAGCAACAGCTGTGCTATTTCCAGATGACCATTCCTAGCTGCAAGTGCCAGAGGAAGATCATTGCCATTCAAATCCCTTTCTCCATCGACATTGGCGCCCAGTTCCAGTAGAATCTTGGCAACTCTGACATTGTTCCTTTCAACAGCTGCGGACAAGGGTAGTTTGTTCCTTCTGTAGAGGTTTGGGTCTGCGCCATTATTTAGAAGCAGCTCGGCTGTTTTCACATCATTCTGCTCTGCTGCTGTTACCAGATGTGCCCTTTTGGGTAGAGCGCCTGCCATGATGAGGGTTCTTGTCACGGCAGCACTCTCGCTGACAGACAAAGGTGTTTCTCCATCGCTGTTCTCTGCTTCAAGATTGGCACCTTTCAGTACCAACATCTGAACGATGTGCTTGTCACGTCCCTTTGCTGCATAGTGCATGGCAGTGTTGCCATTCTTGTCTGTCAGGGTAACATCTGACCCATTGTTGAGAAGCAGCTTCACCATCTCTACGTACCCTCGCTCTGCTGCTTCCATGAGTGCAGTTCTTCCTGTGGAGGACTTCTTGACGTTCACGTTTGCACCCTTTTCGATGAGGAACATTGCAGTGTACACGTAGTTGTTTCTCACTACAATCTGCAGTAGCGTGTCGTTGTACTTGTCTGTTGTTGACAAGTCAACATTGTACTTCTGAACTATGTATCTCGTTTTGTCTGGATCATAATGGGCAACACGGAATAGCTCGTATACAGGTTCAAGAACATTGTCTTCTTCTTCCTGGACAACGGCACCTTCCCAAAAATAGTATATTTCCCTCCGAATCTTGCCAATGAAGTACTTGATATGCGTCTCGATGTCTGAGAGACAGGCAGTCTGAAATTCATAACAGAAACGTTTGTCGAGATAGGGTTTTGAGTCTCTAGAAAGCTTCATACACAGGCCTATCTGATCATCTCCTTCCCGGATTATTGTAAATTTCTCGTTCTGATTTTGTTGTGGATGGTGTAATGGTTAGCAGTTGCAATATGTTCTAACTTGGTTGAGGGCAATACATTTTAAACAATGTTTGTTGTGAGATGAACTGAAGCTGTGGTACATTTATGGAATGTATAGAGAACCTGTTCCTGTTAGAGGGTTCCAGGCAGAATTTGACGTCTTTTTCTCGCTCTTTCTGATACCATCTGCAGTTAAAAGCATCTTAAAATAAAGTAGTGTTATCGTAATACTAGAACTATTGCTAATAATACTATCACTTGTACTGTTACTACCGGTACAGGTAGTACTGTTGCTCCTACAAGACCTAAAACTAATGTATTACTGTTGTTACTGCTTCTACTAAAGTTACTGCTGCTATTAATACTACTGCCAGTATGACATACTAATTGCTGTTGCTGAAAGTACTACTACTACTCCTACTGGTCCTACTAATTCTACTAAACTTACTACTATTACTACTACTATAATTACTAAACTTGTAATACTATTGTTACTTGTACTACTACAGTCCCAAACAATAGTTTAAGGCTACCTGTGTTATTTGATATATTTCTTCCTGAAGCTGTATTTATGTTTTCATGTCATGAATAATATATATAATGCTTTTTTTGGTACAACTTACGAGGTTCTGACCATACACTTCATATTTCTACAAGGTATTTTTAATCTGTTAGGCTACTTATTGTTGCCACAAAGGATTGATGGCTGTTAATTCAATTGGCCACAACTTACATATTTACGTATGGAGTTCCTCACATTCCTGTATAGAGTTTTCAACTTGATATTCTGGTTATTGATGGAGCTGTAAGATGGTGGATGCCTTCTGCGAGATTGTCTGTGTGTTTTCGTTTGGAAATCCTGCAGATTATGCACCTTAGATTCTTCTTGTTTGAGTTTTCCCTGCAAAATATATACCATATTATTATTATTATTATTATTATTATTATTATTATTATTATTATTATTATTATTGCTATTGTTATTACTACTATTATTATTGTTATTATTATTATTATTATTATTATTATTATTATTATTATTATTATTATTATTATTATTATTATTAGCCGTAAGAGAATCATGAATATGTGAAGACACAATAGCAGTTCTGAGATCAATATATTCGAGGAATAAATGTGAAATTAAAATGGGAAGTCTTAATGCTACAAAGGGATTGTCACCATTACTGGTACTTTATAAAAATACCGATATATTTATGTATGTAAAAGGAGCATCTTCTGCAGACCTCTAGAAAAAGAACTAAGGAAGGGAGTATTGAAGTGCTTTGTATGGGGTAGAAACATGGATATTGCGACGAAGTGAAGAGAAGCAAATAGAAGCATTTGAAATGTGGATATGGAGAAGAATGAAATGTGTGATGTGGACAGACAGAATAAGAAATGAAGCTATGTTGGAAAGAGTGGGTAAAGAAAGAATGATGCTGAAAGTGATCAGGAAGAGGAAAAGGAATTGATTGGGTCGTTGACTGAAGGATGCACTAGAAGGAATGGTGAATGGGAGAAGAGTTCGGGGAAGAAGATATCAGACGATAGACGACATTAAAATATATAGATCATATGAGGAGACAAAGAGGAAGGCAGAAAATAGGAAAGATTGGAGAATGCTAGGTTTGCAGTGAAATACCTGTCCTTGGGAAGAACACAGAATGAATGAATTTATGTATGTGTTAGGAACTGGTTGAGGAAATGTATCACAATAGGAAATTCAATGAACCAAAAAAATTGTTTACGTACTAAACTGCTTTCTGCTAACGACCAAGTCATAATTACCCAGGCATCCTATAGGTACTGCTGAGGAAAGTAGTAGAAGAGTATACACAATGGAGGTTCAATATAAATTAAAAGAAAATGGAATATGTAACCTCGAAAATGAAATCTGAAGAAAAGCTAGAGACTGAAAAATAAATTAAAATGGTGAATAAATTTAAACGTTTCAGGTGAATTTTAGAAACTGATGGGAAGCATGTAATTGAAATTGAAAAAAGAGTAAGTGAAGCCAGGAGTATAATTGGCATATTGAATCCAGTTCTTTGGAGTAGAAACATATTAAATTTTTAAAAATCTCATTTCTAAGTAATATTTAGGAAGTGTTATGTTGTAGGGAGAGAATGTTGGACATTAGACAGAATAGCCTACTTATATATACTACTATACATCTCTCTCTCTCCTCCCCCTCCCCTCTCCTCTCTCTCATTGGCATCCTCACGTAAGCCCGCTATCAGTTTCTATCTTGAGTAGGATTAATCCAGTCTCTATTATCATATATCCCACCTCCCTCAAATACATCTTTGTTTCGGCGTCCTCAAAGGTCTTATTGCCTCTGCCTCCCAACTAACACACTATATGCATTTCTGGTTTCGCCCATACATACTACATCCCCTGCCCATCTCAAACGTCTCGATTTAATGTTCCTAATTATGTCAGATGAAGAATAAAATGCATGCAGTTCTGCATAATGTAATTTTCTCCATTCTCCTGTAACTTCATCTCACTTAGCCCTAAATATCATCCTAAGCACCTTATTCTCAAACACTCTTAACCTCTGTTCCTCTCTTAAAGCGAGAGTCCCAAGTTTCACAACCATACAGAAGAACCAGTAATATAATTGTTTTATAAATTCTAACTTTCAGGTTTTTTTTGAGCAGACTGGATAATAAAAGCTTCTCAACAGAATAATAACAGGCATTTCCCATATTTATTCTGCGTTTAATTTCCTCCCCAGTATTATTTATATTTGTTACTGTTGCTCCAAGATATTTGAATTTTTCCACCTCTTCAAAGGATAAATTTTGCATTTTTTTCCCCCATTTCGTACAATATTCTGGTCACGAGACATAATCATATATTTTGTCTTTACGGGATTTACTTCCAAACCTATCCCTTTACTTGCTTCAAGTAAAATTCCCGTGTTTTCCCTAATAGTTCGTGGATTTTCTCCTAACATAGTCACGTCATCTGCATAAACAAGGAGCTGATGTAACCCGTTCAATTCCAACCCTCTCTGTTATCCTGGACTATCATAATGGCATATTCTAGAGCAAAGTTAAAAACTGAAGGTAATAGTACATCTCCTTGCTTTAGCCAACAGTGAATTGGAAAAGCATCAGACAGAAGCTGGCCTAAACGGACTCTGCTGTACATTTCACTGAAGCACATTTTAATTAATCAAACTAGTTTCTTGGGAATAACAAATTCAGTAAGAATATTATATAAAACTTCTCTCTTAACCAAGTCATATGCCTTTTAAAATCTAAGATAGAATAGCTTACATGGAAAGAAATTATTGACTACTATCTACTAAAATGGACTTTTGGCTGAGAGCAGGGAGAAAATGGAGAAAAGGGAAAAATTAGAGAAATTATGGAGGTAGAATATAATGTTACTGAAGAAATGTAAGAAAGAAGATTAAAATAGTTTGGACACGTGAAGAGTATGAAAATTGTGGAAGAATACTGAAAACAATGCTGGAGTGGACTGCAGAGGGAAGGAGGAAAAGAGGAAAATCGAGAGAATAATAGATGGATGGCGTCAGAAGGAGTATGACAAGAAAAGATCTTGTTGAAGAAGATGCTGGTGATAGAGCTTTGTGGAATAGCAAAATTTGTTTGAGTGAAGAATAACTACTGTGTCGTAGAAACAGCATATTATTATTATTATTATTATTATTATTATTATTATTATTATTATTATTATTATTATTATTATTATTATTATTAAATAAATTATATGGAATTTTTGACATGCAAATTATATCGCAATGAGGAACTTACTATGACGTCATTGTACCCTGACGAGTAGCAACGCTGTTTTTTTAGCATGGTTCTCAACTGTGACTCCAGCATTTCACAGCGGTTTCGATTCAAGTTACGTGCTTGCCTTTCCTTCTCCAAAGTGCGGTACTGTGCAGTGTAGTAGATTTGGTCAGAACTGCATGAATCATTTTGAAGAAGCTGAGCAATTTGCAGTAGCAACAGCTGAACCATGGGACCAGGAACAGTTTGCTCCTGAGACCATAGAGTGGAAATAGGAGAAGCACTCACCATTCTACCTGCGAAAGATGTGAAACACCATTATGTATTTATATTATTAAGATATTATGTACTGTATATTGCAACACACCAAAAGGGCTAATGTACTAAACATCAGTAACTATTAATATTTTAACATAAATCATTATATAACAATAATATAAGTAAATTAACGCTTAAAGATATGATTTACAACAATAACTATTTTAACATAAATCATTATACATTATGACATTGATTTCGATACGGATTTCTTATTTCAATGAATACCATTGATTTCAAGATGTTAAATGCTTGGATATATCAACCCAATGTTTAAAATTCAGTGTAGATTTGAATACCGGTATCAAATAATTTGTCCATAGTGTTGGTGATTTCATTGTTTGTAACAATTCTTGAAAGTAAACTAGCTGAATGTTCTCTGAAATTGATTAAACATTTTTCATTCTTCTGCAATCCATGGACAGCCCACAGGGCTGGGCAAAATACTGACATCCAAGTATTTCAAATACAAATACAAATTACTTCAAATAATTGTATTTGAAATATAAATACAAAATACTTTTAAAAAATTAACCAAAATACATTTGTATTTCAAATACTTACTCGTTACAATATATAGGCCTAAAGAAATATTACCGTACTGAAAATCTAAAAAATTATATTAATATTAAAAGTATTTTTACCTCGAAGTTTTATATAAACACTGTAACTGAACATTCTTCCTTTTCCGAGTCATCAATGAAATTATGCTACATATGAATAATTACTGCTCCCTTTCAAAACACCAGTTCCTCAAATTTTCATAAGATAAGGATCCCCTTGCTTATGAATGAATAAATCCTGCAAAACAGAACAGTCTTTCCACAGGCACAGAGAAACACAAACTTGTATTATACTTTATAAAAGCTTGTTTCACTGTTGGGTAATTCTCTAGAGTCCACAGCGTTGTCCCTTTGCCATTGAAGAATTGTATGAGCTCATACTCCACAGCAGACAAGTTCTTTTCTTTTTGCTTTTCAAAGTCTGTTTTACTTGAGTTGAAAACATACAAATTGTTTTCATTGTCTTCATCATCTGAACTAACCAAAGATGTAGCAGACAACTGCTCAGCTGATTTCACACACATATTCTGTGTTCTCTTCTTATCATTTAGTGAGGCAATGTCAGGTAGCCATCTCATCTTCAATGATGGGTGGAGCAAGCTGCCAAAACAGCTCAATTTTCTTCTGGGATCAGATCAAACATCGCTTTAAATCTTGATGAAAGTGAACTTATTAATGAATTTAAATTCATTAATATGTCACATCAACGGACGTGTATACGTCACCAAACATTGCAAGATGAAGATTGAACTTATTAGGATTGGAGTTACCTGGAATAGATGGCGTAGATTACTAGGTAACAGAATATGTAATCTGTTTTTAAGGGAAATTAATGTGGACAAAAGTTGGCCGTAATAGCACGTCTTTTCATTTTGCGTTAAATTAAGGGCTACGGCAATGGGTTTCAGAACTGCACAATATTCTTCAAGGTACTGAAACTGAACATCTTTTAAGGTTGGCAATCCCAGTTTTTCACATATACTGGTTATATCATGCTTGAATTGCAATATTTGAGAGATTGAGTCATAAAGAGAATTCCATCGAGTTGGGCAAGTAAACTTTAATGAATATTTCAAGACATCTGATATAATTTCTGAGTATTTGAATCTCCTAGACACATTCCATAATGCTAAACATTTAGCAAGTGTTGGGCGATGGATCCTTGATGCTGTTGGAGATTTCTTTATGGCATTAAGGAAATCAGTTGTGGCAAGAAAACTAAGTGTATGGCTAACACAACTGAAATGGGTAGGCAAATAAGACAAAAGTTCATTCTTCAAATCCAAACCCAAAACTTGAAGAACAAGAAGAAGAGAAAAGTATTTTGAGTATTTCAAATGCAAAATACATCAATTTTATGTATTTAAATACAAAATACAAAATACTTTCGAAAATCCTTACAAATTACAAAATACAAAATACAAATGTACGGTATTTCAAATACAGCCCAGCCCTGACAGCCCATATGCATATTCATATAAGTTCTTTGATTTTGCAGGTAATAAAGTATTGCTCACTTTTACAGCTTCCTCCATTATTTCTGTTTTATTAGAATTACTTGAATCAGGCACTATCGAATAATTCTTATATTTCAGTTAATGTTAAAACCACTGCCTGCTGGATCACATCCTATGGCTGCGTATATTGCCTTCCCAATCAACAGTTATGTGCGAACAGCCGCTAGGTGGCAGGTAATGACTTTGCGTTTACTGATAATGTTAATAACTGTGGGCACTGCCACCTAGCAGTAAAATAACTTTGATTGAGCAGGCAGTTTACACAGGTATAGGATGTGATCCAGCAGGCAGTGGTTAAAACTTACAAAAAAAGGGAACTATTATTTCATTTATTTATTTTTGTACCTACCAATAGGAACTTCAAATAAGAATCACTTGCATTCTTTTGTTTCCTACTGTCTCAAACCTCAATGTTTTGTTTCCCACTATCTAAAACTACAGTCTAGTACATACTGTACAGTCACGAAGCTTGAGTTGAGGGTACTAGGAACAATAGACTGTGCAGGTACTATTTCGCATTGTCTGTGATGAGGCGATAGTAATGAACCTAGTGGTTAGCAACTATCTGTGGATGCATATTTACCACATATTGAGCTTCGTGACTGTATGTACTAGATTGTGCTGAAACCTTTTTCATACTTTCATACTGTCAATATAAAGAAGTATGTATTGTTGTTTGAACAACTGTTCGAAGACAGGTTTGAACCACATAAGTAATACCAATAAGGTGGCATCACTCATGAGGCAACTAGACCAGGAGATAATGGGGTAGGGTGGCCAGTTCCTTTACCCCTCCAATGCATACATCGCCGATTAACTACATATTTCACTAATCAGACTTCAGATGCATACAAACAAATTGTTCTTCCTCTGACACACATCGTCAAGTGAGATGTACTGCCTGATAATAGATATACATATCAGCCAGAACTTCAATCAGAGGTAAAGTATGTATGTAGCCTAAACATTAATTTTTTATATGGGTTAATTAATTTTTGTTTAACCTTGCTACAGATCGTAGAAAAACAGTTGTAACTGTCATATTATAGTGGCTATTAAGTCACTCGTGTGGTTTTCAATGCAAGTGAAATGAGAACTCGTGTCTCAACAGCTATCATTATTATATGATAGTTGCACTTATAAAGATGTGATCACACAACAACAATAACTATTCATATTTGAACATAAATCATTATACTAGAAGAACAATATAAAGAAATTAATGTTTAAAGGATGTCATCATACAACAAAAATAACTATTAATATTCTAACATATAATAATAATTAATGAAACACCATTATGTATAAATATAAAAAAACATAAAACACTAATATTTTCAAAATATCCTTAATAAAACACCAGTAAGTATTAATATTTTTGTACTCAATATACAAAGACCCATTTTTGCCAATTGATAATATATTAATGAAACTTATAATACAAAACATGCAGTTTATTAATAAAAGTGGTTATAGTGGTTAATGAGTTTATAAGAATTTTCTTTCGTGTGCAATGGAGAAAAGGAGAATTCATCTTCTATTTGCATTTACATTAAATTATGTAATTTACTCTGTCATTTTGAGTAGTAAAGGAAGACTATAGAGAGACATATGACTAGTAGCACAAAATAAGGGCAGAACTGTTGTAAAACATATTTGATTTGCAAAGCACCACATAAATAATTTTTTACCTATCAATGATTCACTGAATGTAGAAGGTAAATATAAGACATTGCTGGAAAGTCTCCAAGCCAAAAAGAATCTGTAGGCCGTGCTTTTGCAATCCCAATCACTAAAAATATACAGGCCTATTGTAAATGTGTTTCCGTTTGCAATAATGTGGACCACTAGTCACTGATGTTGGAATCGTTTTAAACTAACAAATGAAATGTTATCTTTAATATTTTAGAACACACTATCATGAAGTACAATTTATAAGCATAAAAACTAGTAATTGCCTTCATTAGAGCCCAAGGGTTTATGTGGAAACAATGAAATAGTCTATAACGTAAAGAATTAAAAGTTTACTGCTGTATCGCTCTCATTTCATATCTGCCATAAAGTTACGAGAGTATAAGTTTGCAGGATGTCTGCAGCAAAAGTTATGTACCTTAATTTGTTACAATTATTATTTCTTTCAGCTTTCGAAAAAACAATATCGATGAAGTTGAAGGACTTACATGAAAAATGAAAAGTGATGAAAATTCCACCAACAAAAGTGGGAAAATTTCAATTTTCTTACTTTTTATTATAATATGTAAGCTAATGTTATTGGTAACCATACAGACCGAAAATATTTTTAATATAAAATAATATACCGACATTGAAGCATATCGATGCACGTAAAAACTTTTCGAATTAGGTACTGGTACTGTCTGTAATAGAGGAAAGAGAAATGTAATCAATATTATAGATGTTAAGATACGCATGGTGATTCAGTAAAGTGTGCAAAAATTAAATAAGAAATAGGAATTCTCTACTCATTATTTTGGGACAAGAAACTTGTGGTCTGCAAAGTCAGATTAAGGAGTTATGATGTTAAATATGTCTATCGCTGTGCTGACTCACTTTATATGTGTGTATTTTTGTATACCTGTAGCACTTAACCCAATACTTGTATGAAATCGATGGTGTTCATTTTTTATGTACATGGAGTTGTATTCCTCAGGGGAATACACAAGTGGGTGTGCAAAAAAAAAGAAAACACACACAAGAATACTAGCATTAGCTGTGTTTTATTTGTGTAGAATATTATTTGCAGTAAGGGTCCAATGTTTAATTTTCATTTAACTCAAAACTCATTTTTATGACTTATCTCTCTTTACCTGAACACAATCGAAATGTGAAATATGTTACATTAGGATTTAATGAAGTAACTCGCAAATTATAATTGGATAGAAACATTGAATAATATATTCCAGTTGTGATGCGCGTAGTGAAAATAAGTTATGCAACAATAAAGTTCAGTGTTGAAGAAAATCTTTGATTACCGGTACTCATAAATTATTCTAGTATTTGAAATATATTTGCTGTGATAGAATATAGAAACATCCTTGACACTACCTCTTCTGATAATTTAATTTTATTTGATTATAATTGAGTTTAAAAGAATAGTGTTACGAAGAAGAATTGTAATAACAATAATAATAATAATCATCAATCTTCTTAATGTATCCAGCTGTTTGCTGACAACGTAAAGTCCACTATAGTCCATTGTAGTCTATTCAGTTGTTGTTTTTCACAAGAAATGAGGGGTATTTTGATCGGTGTTCATTATAGATGCCTGTTGCTAGTAGCCAGAGGTGGGGTGTAGTCAATATATACTGCAGGGCTGTGTCTTCTGCAACTGGTACTCATGATTTTAATTTACTTCTTTTGTGGTTTATGGATGGACAGTATAGAAGAATGCGTTCAAGATCTTCATCTTGATTATTACACCACAGACAAGTAGGATTATCAGAAATGTGAAATCTGTGTAGGTACAATTGTGTGACAATGTGACCTGTTCTGGCTCTTGTTAAAAATGTTTGAACATGTCTGGACAAGTTTTTGTACATTTCCAGGTCATTTGGTTTCTTTTGTACATACTGTAAAATTTTTCCTTTGTCAGAAGAGAGCCAATTATTGATCCATAGGTTTATAAAACGAGACTTTACTGAAGCAAAAGCACTGATAATAATAATAATAATAATAATAATAATAATAATAATAATAATAATAATAATAATAATAATAATCATAGTGTTTAAAAAATAAAAATTGTGAGTTATTTTTCCGTCAAAATTATTCCTAAAGGCCTGCACCCATTTAGTGGAATTAAAACAAACAGAATTTTTCTCTACAATGTATTTAAATGGAAGATAGCAGAAAGTGATGCATCGAATCGAAGAGAACAGAATGCAGGAGCTGGAATATTTATTCCACTGCCGGAACAGAATTTCTTGTTTTGGGTATGATCGTAAGTTCTCGTGAAGCCTTTGTGAAAAAAAAAAATCAAACAAATTAACTATATCTATTCTTACTTACTTACAAATAGCTTTTAAGGAACCCGAAGGTTCATTGCCATCCTCACATAAGCCCACCATCGGTCCCTATCCTGTGCAAGATTAATACACTCTCTATCATCATATCCCATCTCCCTCAAATCCATTTTAATATTATCCTCCCATCTACGTCTCGGCCTCCCCAAAGGTCTTATTGTAGGGATTCGTAACAAGCTCTTTTTTATGGTGAGGTGGCTTAATTTGTTTAGTATTGAAAGTTATTGCTGTAATAGTACTGTATGTAGCCTATACAAAAATTAAAATGTAATTTGAACGAAGAAAAATTAATAAATATTGTGTAGAATTATCCTCTTTTGTATGACAAAACATAAAAGTACTGTTTTGTTCGATTCCACTAGAAGTAAGTGGCTGCAGACTTTTCGTTTCGATTCTGCTAAGTGGGAGCAGGCCTTAAGATTAGGACTAATACATTAACAATGTGGTAATTTCGTATTCTCGGCTGTTTTCCACTTTTGTTTTGAGATAGCCAACATTCTACCGTTGTGTGAGTAGATAATATTTACATTACTGAATGCTAACAAGTTATTCATTACAAAATACCTGAAACAATTTGACTTGAATTTGTGTAGCTTAAAATTAGATTAGAAACAAAGAACGCGCAAATGATTTGTTAGAATAATACTTTTTTATTGTAGTTCTAGATGTAGAACTGAAATAAAATTATAATTTTGAGAACAACAATAATACAGAGAAATACATAAGTATCTGGCATGGCCATCTAATAGCAAAAGACAACCTTCACACTCAAGTGTTTTGTACCCAATACACTTCCTCAACACTTGATATATAGTAGTCCTAATGCATTTCTGAATGTGTCTAATTAAACTTACCCAAGTGGTTTAGTCATTATGTCAGCTACCATTGTTTCTATAATTATTGTCCACTTTCAGTGACATCCCTAATAAAATGATAGTTTGTTTCCACATGTTTGGTACCTGTAGTTATGTTTCATTCCTTATTTTCTATTAGTGTTATGCAACTCTGATTATCTTCATAAACAAGTGGTGTATAATTATATAACCTGCCCAAAATGTTCAGCCAATTCCACTATATCTCCAGATTGCAAAGTGCATACTTTTCTTGAGATATCATAATATATGTTTCATAGTTTCGAGGATTTACTAACCCTTTTTGCTACATAAACTGTTGTTTACATCAAACGAGCAGCAAATACAAACATTTAATGTCATTAATAAAACATTATAGTAAATTTCCATTTTATTTAACAATATTGTTCCAGTTTTTTATTGTACATCTAAAAAAAAAGAAACAATAATGATTTATTGCTCAAACTCACACGAACGTTTTTTCTAATGCAACATTTTAATCCCTCCTGCTTCCATAAACCAATACCATTTTTAAACAAATTTCTTGTTCTGTGATTTTCGGAACGGGGTAAGAGACTCCTAGTTTCTAATAATCATTGAGAAACTGCTACAAAAGTTCGCTGATTAGGTAACCTTCTTTGTGGAAAACATTGCCAGTACGTCCTTCTTGCCTCACTTGAATTACGATGACTTTCTCCATAAATTGATAACATATGATATTCCTAAACTGTGAATGACTTTGTAAGTTATTCATCGAATACCCTGTACTGAACTGTCATCTACTCGGTAGTAGACCTATGGACAGGGAGCTTAAACTCAGCTGACATGTACACTTAACGGCAAAAATAATGGGCCGACTCTTGGTCGATATAAATGCTAAGTTTTATTGCGCAGTTCACTTGCTTAAACGCACTGCACTTCAAGGCATTGCTGTGGTTCTCTTCATTGAAAGTCGTCAGTCTTCAGTGTAGTCAACCTTACGAGCTGTGTGTGATAAGATGTCTGACATCCATACCAGAAGTTGTGAGTTCGCCCCTGGGTACAGTAAAATTATTTTCATTTTATTTTAGTTTTTAATTAATTTATTAGTTTAAATGTGAAATGGGATTTGTTAATAAACTTCGTTATGCCTGCCTTGTAATAGTACATTATGCAACGAGCCTATAATGATAGTAATTAAGAAGCGAGTATGGATGTTTATGAAACTAGCGCAAGCGAGTTTCATAATTTTCATACGAGCTTCTTAATTACCATTATAGGCGAGTTTCATACGACTTTTTATGCTCGACCATATTTCTAACTTGAAATTATTCAGATACATTTTATTTGTATCTGACAAGATCGGAAGTGACCTTGTTCTAGGTCGTGAATTGTGAGATGTGCGCAGACGCGAAAGTATTGATTTTTTCCGAGGAACAATAATGTCATTGACCTTGTGTAATCCCGTTAAACTTGGTATAACCTTGATTATTGAATTCGACATTGAAAAACGAGATGACAAATTGAATTTATTTGAATATTATTTACAATTAACGCTAATTATTATAGTAACAGAACATAACCTTCTGCGACAGTATTGGATTTCCAGCCTCCGTGACTTTTCGCTAATTATCTTTCGATTGCATATCCGAGAATAATCGATACTTGCGGTTTTATAACGGTACAAAGCTGACTCGTTATTGGCTGAACACCTGTAAGCTGAGTTGTCATTGGCTGAAAACACCTGAACTTTAATGAGTAGGTGTACTTTAATGACATGCATTAAAGGACTGCTACCAGGTGTATAATTACTACATTTCGGCATGGTCGAGCATAAAAATATTATCGCCCATCACCTGTGGGCTATGAATAGGTACGCCTTTGGCTTGTATAAATGAAAATACTTGTTTCACATCCTAAAAAACTGGACACATATCAAACATAAATAAATAATTAAATAAACAAAAAACAAACAATTTGTTAATATATTAACAGAAAAAAGAGGCCTGTGGTGGAGACAAGTATCTTGTCCACAAACCACCTGCGTCAACAACTGCTCTCATTCTGCGAGGCATGGAGTCCACAAGATTATGGAACAGGCCTAATTCATGACCACCTCCTCCTACGCATCTAGAACTCTGTCCCACAATTCGTCAGCTGTCTGAATGGGAGGTTGTTCTGCCCAATTAGCGCATAGGATCTGTTTGACTGTAGCCCACAAATTTTCAATTGGATTCATATCTGGTATTTTGGAGGTCAGTCGACCAGGCCTCCTCGTAAACCATCTTTGAATCTGGTTGGCGGTGTGTACTGGGTGATTATACTGCTGGAAGAAAAGTGTTCCTTCTGGATATCGTTCAAATTATGGTTTATTTAATGACACTCGCACTACAGAGATTATATCAGTGTCTCCGGTGTGCCAGAATTTTGTTCCCCAGGAGTTCTTTTACATACCAGTAAATCTACTGACATGAGCCTGTCGCATTTAAACACACTTAAATGCCATCGACCTTGGCCGGGATCAAACCTGCAACCTCGAGCACTATACCACTTGCGCTACCGAGGGCGACCTGGATATTGCGCTTGGGCGGAAGGGATCATTGCATTTGCCAAAATGTGTTCGTAGACTTCTGCCGTATGACAGAAAATGACATTTTCCCAATCGAAGTCCTGTCAGAGAGTAACATATGCTCCATCATCAAATGTTCTCTCCTCACAGCTCGATGACATCATATGCCACGCTTTCTAAAGTGTCTCCTCACGGTGTGTGGGGAACCTGGAAAGTTGGACGCCACCTTGAGTTGTGAGGCAGTTCTAAAGGGGTGGTTCTCAACTTCTCTCAATAACATGGCGCCCTCTTCTTTTGTAGAGATGTGCGGCCGACCAGGAATGGGACGATTTATATTTTCATCATTCTCGATAAAATATTTAGCTCACCGCTTAGCAGATGACAGTGGACTCCAATCTCTCTGGCTGCCATCGACGCAGAATAACCTACGCGAACCAGGGCAATGACTTGTTGATGGAGTTGTCTCTCTGTCATCTTCAAGCATACTGGTAATGACGAGACAGAACATTTTATTAACAGACAGAAGTATTGCTTGGGAAAGAGAGAGAGGTTTATTATTTATTAGAGTTTGGGCATATTCTAAGAGATGTTGCTACATAAATATAGCTTTGCGAGACATATAATTATGATGGCAAATTAGTAATTAAAAAAACGAATGTGGAAGATTCGAACCTTGAGCTACTACTATTAACTCGTTCACTAGATCAATGCCGTAATGACTTAGCTACTGAGAATGTTAATATCGTTTCGGCATAATACATGGTTTTCCTGTTCATATTCGCTTCAATTGATTTTGTATTTATAAATTTTATTATTATTTTCACTCTTCAGAGCCCCTGATGTATCTAGAATCAACCCTTCATTCGATTTTATAACATATTTTAGAATCTTAAACAAAATACACCAAATTTAAATGGTTTAATTATGTGTTACTTGGTGAACTACGGCTTTCACGAGATAAGCATGCGCAATGTTATGTATCTGGAACTTATAAATTGTCGGCAGCCCATTCTTTTTGCTGTTAAGTGTACGTACATCACTGTGCAGAGTATTCCCTGCTCAACATGTTGCCACGTCTCTCACGTCAGAATATTAACAAATTTAAGCATACATTAATATTTACTTTCACGAAAACGTAATAGAAGACACAAAAACTTATTTAAACTAATATTATGCATGTTAAACAGTTGCTGTAGATCTGTGATTTCAAGCAGGAGAAAGATTGACGTGATTTGTGTAAAGGGTATAATCTAGTATCAGTTTCGCCTTCTGTGAAATGGTTTGATATTAAAGTGATGCTTAGGATACCAACACACATTGCCACATTTATATGCTTCAGTTAAGTTTATACTTGTGGTAATTGTGCTCCACGTCATTATAGTAACTTGAATCGATTTGTACCATTACAATAAATGTGAATTAATTCGAAAAGAAACTGTTTCGATCACGATAACATTCTGAGAAATGATATCAAAGTATTAATAGCACCTATGCTTTAATTTTAATAAAAATAAAAAAAAGATAGGAATGGTGGAATGTCAATCAGCCTTGGCATATACAAAACACAAAAAAGGAAAACAACACAAAAAAGGAAACAAAAATACATAAAATAAAAAACACAAAGAACAAAAGTCACTCATCATCATTCCCTATTCACTCTCAAAACACTCCATACTCACTCACAAAACTCTTCTTGTTACTCTTAAAACTCTCTAGTCACTCCAAAAACATTAAAGTCACTATTAAAACGCATCAAGTCACTCTTAAAACAGTCCCTTGTCACACTTAAACACTCCCAAATCACTTCAAACAATCCAAAGTCACTCCCAAAACACTCCCTAGTCACTCTCAAAACACTCTCAAGTCACACCCAAAACACTTCCTAGTCACTCTTTAAAAAACTCCCTAGTCACAAAACACTCCCAATTAACACTCAAATCATTCCTAAAAACACTCAAGTCACTCTTAAAACACATGTCACTGTCAAAAAACTCCAAAGTCACTCTTAAAACACCTCCTTGTCTATCTGAAAACACTCTGTCATTCTCAGGTCACTCCTAAAACACTCACAAGTCGCTCTGAAAATCTCCTTTGGAACTCCTAAAACACAACCAAGTCACTCTCAAAACACTCCCTTCTCACTCCGGAAACGCTTGTCGCTCCTAAAGCATTCTCAAATCCCTCTTAAAACATCTATTGTTACTGTAAAACACTCCCAAGTCACTCTTAAAACACGCAGTTCTCACTCTGACAACATTCCTTTGTCACTCTCAAGTCACTCCTAACACTCTCAAGTCATTCCCAAAAAGTCCCAAGTTATTCTTAAAACACTCCCTAGCCACTAATATAACACTCTTTAGTCAATCTCAAAACACCCTTAAAACAATCTCAAGTCACACTTAAAACATCTCTTGTTACTGTTAAAACACTACTAAGTCAGTCTTAAAACACTGCCTTGTCACTGACAACACTCCTTTGTCACTCTCAAATCACTCCTAAAAACTCTCTTAAAAGTCCCAAGTCACTCTTAAAACACCCCTTTGTCACTGTCAAACAACTCCCAAGTCATTCTTAAAACAATTCCTACCAACTCTCAAAACACTCCTTAGTCACTCTTAAAACACTCCCTTGCCACTCAAAAACCACTCTCAAGTCACTCTTAAAACACTCCCTTGTCACTCTGAAAACACTCTTCACTCCTAAAGCACTCAAGTCACTCTTAAAAGACTTTTTCACTGTCAAAACACTCCCTTGTCACTCTGAAGACACCTTCGTCACATTGAAGCCACTACTAAAACACACGTCACTCACAAAACTCCCCAGTCATTCCTAAAAAACTCATATTCACTCCTAACTTACTCCAGATTCACTCCCGAGTCACACAATTCACTCCCTAGACACTCCCGAGTCGTTCCCGAGTTACCTCAGAATCCCGAATTGCTTCTGATTCACACGCAATTAACTAACGATTCACTCTATTCACTCCCGATTCACTCCCAAGTTACTCCAGATTTACTCCCAAATCACTCCTGAATTTCTCCCGTTTCCCTGCCCAGTCACATCCGATTCACTTCCCTAGCCACTATAAATTAAAACCTGATTTACACCAGATACACTCCCGAATCAGTAACCGAGTCACTCCCTGATCACTCTCAATTCACCCCTAGAAACTTTTGATTCACTCCAAAATTACTCCAGATTGACCACGATTCACCCTCAAGTCACACCGGAATGGCTCTCGAAACACTCTCGTTTATCTCCTAAGTCACTCCCGAGTCACTCCATACTCGCTAAATTCACTCCTGTGTAACTCAAGATTCACTTTCGTTTCGCATCCGAGTCACTCCTTGATCACTCTCAATTTACCCCTAGAAACTCCTGATTCACACCCAAATTACTAAAAACTCTAGTCACTCCAGAATGGCTCTCGAGCCACTCCCCTTTCTATCCAAAGTAACTCCCGAGTCAGTCCATATTCGCTCGAGTCACTCCTTAATAAGTCACATCAGTGACACCATAATCGCTCCTGTGTCACTCCCGATTCACACCCATTTCACTCCCGAGACACCCGATTCACTCCTTAGTCACTCCCGAGACACTCTAAAACACTCTTGTCACTCTCAAAACACTCCCAGTCACTCTAAAACAATCAAGTCACTCCTAGAATACTCATGTCACTCTTGTCACTGTCAAAACTCCCAAGTCACTATCAAAAACTCTCCCTTCTCACTCTGAAAACACTCCCTAGTCGCTCCTAAAACACTCAGGTCAGTCTTAAAACACTCCAATCTACTCATAAATACTTCCAAGTAACTCTGCAAACACTGCGAAGTCATTGCCAAAACACTCCCTAGTCACTCTTAAAACACTCCCAAAACACGTATTAGTCACTCTTAAAACACTCCCAAGTCACTCTCACAACACTTACCATTCTGAAAACACTCCCTTACTATTCTAAAAACACTCCCTTGTCATTCCTAAAGCACTCTCAATTCACTCTTAAAACACTCAACTCATTGTTAAACCACTATATTGTCACTGTTAAAACACTACCTTGTAACTCTGAAGTCACTCCTAAAACATCAAGTCACTCCTGAAACTCCCAAGTCGATTATAGAACACTACCTTATCACTGTTGAAACACTCCCAAGTCACTATTAAACACATATCACTCTTAAAACACCCCTTAGTTACTCTCCAAGCACTCCACAGTCACTCTTCAAACACTCCCTAGTCACTCTTAAAGCACTATGGTGTCACTGTTAAAACAATTTCATGTCACTCTTAAAACACTCTTTCCACTTTAAAAACACTCCCAAGCCATTCTTAACACACTACCTTGTCACTCTCAAAACACTTTTGTCACTCCCTAGTTACTCCTAAACACTCAAATCGTTCTCTAAACACTCCCTAGCCACATCTAAAACACTCGAGTCTCACTAAAAATAAACCAAGTCACTCAAACACTCCAAGTCACTCTTAAAACAGTTCTTTGTCACCGTAAAAACACTATCAAGTCACCCAAAACACTCCCCTTCTGACTTTTAAAACACTTCCAAGCCACTCTCAGAATACTCCCTAGTCATTCTAAAAACCACTCCCTTGTCACTCTTAAAACACTCTCAAGTCACTATTCAAAGATTCCCTTGTTACTGTCAAAATACTCCGAAGTCACTCTTAAAACACTTCCAAGTTACTCTGAAAATACTCCCTTGTCATTCTTAAAACACTCTCAAGCCACTTCTATAACAAGCAAGTCACTCTTAAAACACTCCCAAGTCACTGGAAACACTCCCTAGTAACTCTTAAAATATTGCCAAGTCACTCATAAAACACTCTCAAGTCACTTTTAAAACACTCCGAAGTCAATCTGAAAACAGTCTCTTGTCACTCAAAACACTCCCAAGTTACTTTCAAAAACATTGTCTTGTCTCTCTGGAAACACTCCCTTGTCACTCCTAAAGCACTCTGAAGTCACTCTCAAAACACTCTCTTGTCACTGTCAAAACATTTCTTTGTCACTGTCAAAATACTTCCAAGTCACTCCGAAAACACTCATTTGTCACTTCCAAGTTATTCCTAAGGCACGCAAGTCGCTCTCACAACACTCTAGTCACTCCTAAAAACATTCGAGTAACTCTTGAAACACTCCTAGTGACTCTAAAAACACTCCGAGCCACTCTTAAAGCAGTCCCTTCTCGCCCCTAAAACACTATCAAGTTACTCCTAAAACATTCCCTAGTCACTCTTAAAATACTCACAAGTCATTCTCAAAACTACTCCCAAGTCAGTCTCCGGTCACCCCTAAAACACCCCCTGTCATAACACTTACAAGTCACTCTTATAATGTCCCCAAGTCACTCCAAAAACACACCCTAGTCACTCCTAAACACTCCAGTCACTCCAAAACTCTCTCTAGTCACTTCTAAAACACTCCCTAGTTACTCTCAAAACACTCCATTCTCTCTGTAAACATTTCTTAGTCACTTATAAAACACTTTCATGTCACTCTTAAAACGCTCTTGCCACTCTCAAATCACTCCCACGTCACTCTTAAAACACTCCCTAGCCATTGTCAAAACACTCCTTAGTCACTCTTATAATACTCCCAAGCCGCTCTCAAAACACTGCTTTGTCACTCTTAAACACTCTCTGGTCACTCTTAAAAGACTCCCTAGTCACTCATAAAACACTGTCACTGTCAAAAGATTCCCAAGTCAATATTAAACACTCTCTTGTCTCTCCGAAAACACTGCTTTATCAATTTCAAGGAACTCCTAAAACACTCAAGTCACTCCTAAAACACTCGAGTCACTCCTAAAACACACATTCTCTCTTAAATCACTCCGACTCACTCTTAAAACAGTTCTTTATCACCGTAAAAACACTATCAAGTCACCCAAAACACTCCCTTCTGACTTTTAAAACAATCAAGTCACTCTTAAAACACTCCCTAGCCACTATCATAACACTCCTTAGTCACTCTGAAAACATCTCTTGTTACAGTTGAGTTAGTGATGCCGGATATGCTGCAGCAAGTTTGGCAAGAAATTGAGTTCAGGTAAGATGTATGCCGTATGACCAACGCAAGCCACATTGAATCACATTGAGTGAAAACTTCGCAAGTTTTGCTATTACGTGGCATTAAAATCAAATCTGTATGTTTTTTAAATAAATTTCTATAAACTTACAAAGTTGTATAGTCCTTTTGGAATCATCCTGTATATAGTCCTATGTCCAAGTTGTCCTTCCATTTCTTACTTTTGAATCAAACCTATCTTAGCCACTGTAAAGCTTGTCTATAATAAACCTAGTAAAAAGGAACACTTAGACGCATTCTATTTCAGCGAACCCTTCAGATGCACTGTACATCGAAACATTGCGACTTTATCAACGTGTAGGCCTACAAACTCTGAAGCCTTTTTAATTACTAGCAACCCACTGTTATAACTCTTAATTACAGTACCATTAAACACAACATACTTCAGTGCAACAATTCGCTCATTTATTTGACATGCATAGAACTAAACTGAATACAGTAGTCTTTGTTAGAGACAGCCAATATAAGCTGCTCTTAAGCGGGTGACTGGTGAAATGTTGGTCAATTTCAGTCAAAAGTAGCATTTTCGTTTTCTTCTAAAAAAATGAATCAGTAATCTCTTATTTATATGTTGAGCAAGTTTCAATGCTCTGCAGTGCCCGAAAGTATAAAAATTACGCAATATGTACAGTAAATAGTTACACTCTTGAACTTCAATTCTTTGCGAACTTTACAAGTTATTTTCTCACACTTTTTTGAGCACATTCCTTCAGGTTCCAATTTTGATACTAAGAACATGACATTTTTACTACATGTTCTATACACTATGGTTAACAAAATAGTGCATGGGTTTTATGATTAAATTAATACTTTCTTAAAAAAAAAAGTAATAAATACTTATAGTAACGGATTTAGGAAAACCGATGCATGATGTTTTTTTTTCTAAATATGCCACTGGCCATGAAAAAAAATTCAAACATTTTAGTCAAAAACTGAACGACATTTCATTTTCAAATATGCAGTTTTTCTGAATATTTTCGTTAATAACTCAAGAAGTAATTGACTCATAGAAATGAAACTTCACATTATCACACCATGATTATGTGTACAAAAAATCAAAGACGTGGCTTGAAAAATGTAGAAAATAGAAAATTCACTCATCAACCCCCTCCATTTATGAGTGTAACAATTTCGCCGAAATGAATGATGAAGATGTGAATACAGGAACGCATCCCGTTCCTCGGTATGGCCATTATTTCCGGAATTAGAGACAAATATTTTAGGTACCCAAAAAATAAGGCTAGAAAAAAAGTGCGACGGATTTGCTGGATTCTAGTGGTGATTGTTAATGAACATGCGGGGATGCTAAAGTTAATAGGGCGGGCCTCTGAGCAGCTCCGTTCTCCTTGTGTAGAAAAAGTTCTGTTTTGGAAGGTCAAAATGACCATTTTTTTTAATTTTGCCGGTCTCTCCCGTCCAAACGCACAGGGATAGAGAGTTGTCCTTTATGCTGAAAATAGAGTCCGAGGAGCTCTATTCAATGCACTCATCGGCCTTGTTCTCACTAAATAAAATAGACTATGTTAAATTAAATTAACTGAATGTTAGTTATATAAAATGAATTCAATTAAATTAATTTGAATAAAATTTAATGAAAATGAAATAAAATAATTTGCAGCAAATAAAATGAAATAAATGGAATTAAACTAAACTGAAATTAATTGATTCACTTCCGAGTTATTCCAGATTCACTCCCGATTAGCTGCAAAGTCACTCCAGAATCACTCCCGATTCGCTCCCGAGTCACACTCGATTAATTCCCGAGTCACTCAATGAACTCCATTGCCACTCCCGAGTCACTCCTGATTCATTATCACATTAATCCAGATTTGCTCCTGAGTGAATCCAGAATCGCTGCCGAGTCAGTCCCAATTCACTTTCCTAGTCACTCTCAAATTACTCCTGGGTGACTCCAGATTCACTGCCTAGTCACTCCCTCATCACTCACAATTCACCTTCTAGACACTCCTAATTTACTCCCAAAATACACCAGACGAGCCACATTCGATTAACTCGAGTCACTCTATTCACTCCCTAGTTACTCCAGATTTACACCTCAGTCACTTCCGATTCGCTGCTGCCGAGTCACTCCCGATTCACTTCCCTAGTCACTTTATATTCACTCTACCTTACTCCAGATTCACTCCCGAGTCACACAATCCGCTCCCTAGACACTCCTGATTCACCCCCAAAAATTTTATTTTAAGAGATATTTGAGACTTAAATTGTCTATAAGGCAGCTTCTTTCAAATTTTCTCTCTCTCTCTCTCTCTTTTTTTTTAACCAGACAAAGGAGTAGGCCAATGGATATATGGGTCAATGTGTATTAATATACAAGGGTACAGACAACAGTTCTTATAATTGTAAAGTAAATCATAGTTTTATTACAATATTGTTATAGTTATTCAACAAAATGCGGCAAATAATTCTTATATTGACCAGTTGAATTTAATTTCCAGTTTATAGTGGAGTTGAACGTCACAGATAATGGTTGATTCACACATTGTTTTTCAAGAGAAAACTTTAAAGTTTTGTAGACCAATTTACCATTGGGTGTGCCATAGGACGCACAGATTCGCTCCCGTATCACTCACGAGTTACTTCAGATTTGCTCCCATGTCACTCGCAAGCTAATCCATATTCGTTACCGAGTCACTCCCGAACAGCTCCCGAGTCACCCCAATTCGCTCCCAAGTCACTCTCGAGTAAATTCAGACTCGTTCCCGATTCACTCTCGAATCTGCCGAGTTACTCCAGATTTCCTCCTAAATCACACCAGAATCGCTTCCGACTCGAGAATCACTTCTAACTTCACTCCCGAGTTACACCAGATTAATTCCCGATTAGCTGCCGAGTCACTCCAGAATCACTCCCGAATCGCTCCAGATTCACACTATTAACTACCGAGTCACTATTTCATTCCCGATTCACTCCATAGCCACTTGAGTCACTTCTAATTCATAACGAAGTTACTCCCGATTTGCTCCTGAGTCACTCCAGAATCGCTGCCGAGTCACTCCCGATTCACTTCCCTAGCACTCTCAATTCACTCTTGAGTTACTCTAGATTAACTCCCGAATCGCTACCGAGTCACACCCTGCTCACTCACAATTCACCCACTAGACACACATATTCACTCCCAAATTACTCAAGATTGGCCCGATTCACTCTCGTCACTAGAATGGCTCCCGAGCCACTCCCCATTCTCTCCTAAATCACTCCCGACTCACTCCATATTCGCTCGAGTCACTCCTCAGTGACTCCCGGTTCACTTCCGAGCCACTCCATATTCTCTCCAGAGTCACTCCATATTAGCTCCATGCGTCTCGCGAGTTACTCCTTTTCAATACATATTCACTCCCGAGTAACACCCGATTCACTCCATAGTCACTCTCGGTTCACTCCCGAGTCACTCCATATCAGCTCACGCCCAAGCCCCGATTAACTCCAGCAACACATCCGAATCACTCAATTCGCTTCGGAGTCATTCTCTAGTAACTCCAGATTCAATCTCGATTTATTCTCGAATCACTGCCGAGTTACTACAGAATCGCTCCTGAGTCTCACCAGAATCACTCCCACTTCGCTGCCGAGCCACTCCAGAACCACTCCCGATTCGTTCCCAAGTTACCCCAGAATCGCTCCCGAATCGTTTTGATTCACACGCGATTAACTAACGATTCACTCTATTCACTTCCGATTCACTCCCAAGTTACTCCAGATTTACTCCCAAGTCACACCTCAATCGCTCCCGATTCCCTGCCCAGTCACACCTGATTCACTTCCCTAGTCACTCTAAATTAACATCCTGTCACTCTCGATTCACTTCCAATTAACTTCTAGTCACTCCCAATTCACTCAGCCACTCCAAATTCACTCAGTCTCTCCCAGTCACTTCTTAATCGCTTATTGTCACCCCAAATTCACTCCTACTCACTCGAATTCACTCCTTATCCATTCTAAATTCACTCATAGTCAGTCCATATTCACTCCTGGTCTCCCAATTCACTCATATTCGTACCCAGTCACTCCTAAATAGTCCAAGTCACTCCAAAATTCACTCTTAGTCACTCACAAATTCACTCCTAGTCACTCAATTCGCCAGTAGTCACTGCCAAATTCACTCCTAGTCACTCTCTATTCACTCCTAGTACCTCCCAAATTCGCTCCTAATTCATTCCTAGTCACTCGTTTTTCCTGTTGCCTCGTTTTACGAGTCTCTGGCGTCCCCCACTGAGCCTGGAGGCATGTTTCATGCTTCTCGTTTTCCCGGTCACCGCTTTTTCCAGCGCTGGGGCAGATCCCACAGAACAACGAGGCATATTTCAATTTTCTCGTTACTGCGTTTGCCGAATTTTCCGGGTGATATGTTGTCCACCGCAGAGCCCAGAGATATGTTTCAAGTTTCAAGTTTTTCTGCTTCCCTCATTTTTCTGCTGTGGGGCGTCCCCTGCAAAGCATCGAAGCATGTTTCAAGTTTCTCTTTTTTTCATTTTGCCTCGATTTCCGGCATAGGGGCTGCTCCCAAAGAGCCCCAAGGCAGGTGTGAAGGTTCTCCTTTTTCCGGTTGCCACTTTTTTATGTTCTGGGGAGTCCCTCGCAGAGCCCCGAATCATGTTTAAAGTTTCTCACTTTCTGGTTGCCGGAGAGGAGAGGATATTTTCATAACTCTAGTAACCATTTCACCGGGAATTCTATAATACATAACAATACTAACAATAAATGTTCGATGATTTGGACTTATCATGCTCACAGTCATTGCCGGAAATTGTCTACGTTTGCTGCCATAGACATACCTGACATTTTCTGATCAACAATACTCTGAAGTTCTATTCTTTCACCAGTCTAATCTCATTTTTCTTGTGTAAGAATACTACATTTTCTCTTTGATTTTGCATTGTTCACTGAGGCTGTTTCTTTCAGTGAGTTTTGAAATTGTTTGAACAGAAAAGACAGGTGTGTTTGGAAATTTGTTCGGAGTTTACGTCTAGTTTTCTTGGTGGGCTACACTTCAGGGATGAAGAATTTTGCAACTGGACTACAGTGAATGCCATATGGAGACTGAGGGTCTACCCGCACATGTAACAGCCTGTCCATTGCAGACTGTCAGTAACCCGCCATTTTCTCGCTTCATGTCATAATGTCTCTGAATAATATTATTTGTATTGGCAAAGAAAGTTAATAGGTAATATGAAGGGAATGTCATCATTTGGTATTTTATGTCAATTAAATTTTGTAACAGTTTACATCTTAATCTGAGATGTTTGCCTGATAATGTGTTTAAAAGTGAATTTAAGTCTATTTTAACAAAGGAATGTTTTGTATAATGTTGATAATATTTTAAATATATATTTGAATATAAATGTTTGACTATGCCTGTATACTTTGTGTTTTATGGCAATAAAGTAATATTAATTGTTTTTTGTTGTTGTTTATTGTTAGGGAAATAACATGTACAAAAATACAGTCTTAATTCTTCCCTGAAGGAGTAAAAACTCTAATATAAACAAAATTACATGAAGGAGAAATGCATCCTGTGTACACTCTGCTCGGTAGCAATCAGCACTTTGTACTTAACCACATAAGCTAACATAACATGTATGTATTTATGTCACTGAGTTCATATCTTGCATCGCAATTGAGGGTAACCACACATGTGTATGACTAGATTTCAGTCTGGTGTGAATTGGGAGCACAGGTGAGTAGGACTTAACACGTCGAGTGCCTGAGAGGTACCTGGGGACTGCTATCGATATTTTCTTGTGCGTGAAGGCGGTCCATATGACTGTCAGCATCCCACTTTATTTCGCTAGCTCTACAGGTCACCTGACCGCTTCAGTATTGAATATGGATTCGAGCCACTATTGATTCACTCTCGAGTCATTCCCAGTTCATTCCAGGTTCACTCCCGACTCACTTCTGACTCTCACATTCGATTCATATCCTAGTCACCCTCGAGTTCCTTCCGATTCACTCTCGAGTCACAACAGTCGGTCCCGATTCACTCCCGAGATGCGATTCACTCCCGATTCACGTCCGAGTCGCTCTCGATTCACTCCTGATTCACTGCGGAGTCCCTCAAGATTTACTCCCGTTTGACTCCCTAGTCTCCACCGAGTCACTCTCGATTCACTCCCGAGTTACTTCGGAGTCCTTCCGGGGTAGCTCTCGATTCACTACCCAGTAACTTCTCGATTCATCCGATTCACTGCCGAGTCACTCTCGGTCCACTCCCGACTCACTCATGAGTCACTACCGAACCACTCCCGTTTCACCCCCTACAGAGTCACGAGACACTCCCGAGTCACTCCCAATTCACACCCAGGTCCCTCCTGATTCATTCCCAAGTCACTGCCGAGTCACTCCCGGGTCACTCCTGTTTCACTCCCTCGTCATTCCGCCGTCATGTACTTCCTTTTCGTCGTCGACTTCGGCCAGGTTCCCTGTCCAGGACGCCGGGATCTATGTACAGGCCTCCGCTTTCAGGATTCCGGGTTCCGGGAAAACTACTTAGCGTTCCGGGTCCAAGACTCGCGGACCTGGATAAAGAACAACCGGTTCCGGTTAGGGTTATGGGACAACACTGTCTTCCAGGTCCAGGACAGCGAGTTCCGGGTTCAGGACTCAGGTTACGGGTGTACACCCAAACTCCCGGTTCCGGTTCCCAAACTACGGGCAGGATTCCAAACTCAGAGTTCCAGTTCCCAAACTCCGGGTTCCGCTTCCCAAATTCCGGGTTCCTGTTTCCAAACTCCGGGTTTCGGTTCCCAAACTCAAGGTTCCGGTTCCCAAAGTCTGAGTTCCGGGACCGAAACCACGGGTAGGGTTTCCAAAATTCCGGGTTCCGGGTCCCTAACTCCGGGTAGGGGTTCCAAAACTCCGGATTCCGGTTTGCAAACTCCGGCTCAAAAACTCCGGGTTCCTCTTCCCAAACTCCGGGTTACGCTTCTCAAACTCCGGGTAACGCTTCCCAAACTCTGGGTTCTGGTTACCAAACTCCGGGTACCAATCACCGGCTTCCGGTACCCAAACTCCGTGTCCCAAACTGCTGGTTCCGGATCCCAAAGTCCGGGTTCCAAACTTCTGGCTCCGGCTCCAAAACTAGGGGCCCCAAACTCCAGGTTCCGGGTCCGAAACTCCGGGTTCCTGTTCCAAACTCCGGGTTCCGGGTACCAAACTCCGGGTTCTCAGTACCAAACTCCGGGCTCCGGCTCCAAAACTACGGGTCTTAATCTCCGTATCCCAAACTCCGGGTCCCGGGTCTCAAACTCCGGGTTACGGGTCCCAAACTCCGGACCCAAACAAGGGGCCACAAACTCCGGGGTCCAGATTAAAAACTCCGGGTTACGGTTCCCAAACTCCGGGTTACGGTTCCCAAACTCCGGGTTCCGGTTTCCAAACTCGTATGTATTCCATCCATATTTGGATCACATGTAATCCACGTATTTGGATCACATATGTAATCCATCCATATTTGGATTACATATGTAATCCACACAGATTTGGATGTCATATGTAATCCATCCATAATTGGATTACACATGTGTTCCACACAGATTTAGATTACATACGTAATCCATCCATAATTCGATCACATATGTAATCCATCCATAATTGGATTACACATGTATTCCATACAGATTTGAATTACATACGTAATCCATCCATAATTGGATCACATATATAATCCACGTATTTGGATCACATATGTAATCCATTCATAATTGGATTACGTATCTAATCCTAAACTCCGGATAGGGATCCAAACTCCGGGTTCCGGTTCCCAAACTCCGAGCAGGGTTCAAAACTCCGGGTTCCGGGTCCCAATTTCCGGATTCCGGTTCCCAAACTCCGGGTTTTGGGTTCCAAAACTCCGGGTTCCGGTTACTGAACTACGGGTAGGGTTCTAGAACTCCAGGTTTCGGTTCCCCCAACTCCAGGCACGATTCCAAACTCCGGGTTCCAGTTCCCAACATCCGGGTTCCGGTTTCCAAACTCCGGGTTCTGGGTCCCAAACTTCGGGTTCCTGTTCCCAAAATCCGGGCAGGGTTCCAAACCTCCGGGTTCCGGATCCCAAACTCCGGACCCAAACGACGGGCCCCAAACTCCGGGTTCCGATTCCAAAACTCCGGGTAGGGTTTCCAAAACTCCGGGTTCCAGTTCCCAAACTCTTGTTCCGTTCCAAAACTCCGGGTTCCGTGGCATATACTCCGGGTAGAAGTCCAAACTGCGGGTTCCGGTTTCCAAAATCCGGGCAGGGTTCCAAACCTCCGGGTTCCGGGTCCCAAACGACGGGACCCAAACTCCGGGTTCCGATTCCCAAACTCCGGGTTCCGATTCCCAAACTCCGGGTTCCGGGTCCCAAAAGTTCAGGTTCCGGTCCCCAAACTCCAGCTTCCGGATTCCAAACTCCGGGTTCCAGTTCCCAAACTCTTGTCCCGTTCCCAAACTCAGGGTTCCGTGGCATATACTACGGGTAGAAGTCTAAACTGCGGGTTCCGGTTTCCAAACTCCGGGCAGGGTTCAATAACTCCGGGTTCCGATTCCCAAACTCCGGGTTCCGCTTCCTGTTCCCAAACTCAGGGATCCGGTTCCCAAACTCCGGGTTCCGGGTATAAAACTCCGGATTTCGGATGCACACTCCGGGTAGATTTTCATTCGTGTTCCTGGTCCCAAACTCCGGGTTCAGGTTCCCACACACCGTGGTTCCGCTTTCCAAACTCCGGGATCCGGGTACCAAACTACGGGTAGGGTTCCAAAACTCCGGCTTCCGGGTCACTAACTCCGGATAGGGGTTCCAAACTCCGGGTTCCGATTATCAAATTCCGTTTCCCGCTTCCCATACTTCTGTATCCGGTTTCAATACACCGGGTCCCAAACTCCGGGTTCCGGTTTCGAAACTCTGGATCCAAAACTCCAGGTTCCCTTTCCCAAATCTTCGGGTCCTGTTCCCAAAATCAGGGTTCCAAACACCGGGTTTCGGGTCCCAAAAGTCGGTTTCGTAACACAAAATGCGGCTTCCTGTCAAACTCAGGTTTGCGGGTCCTAAACTAAAAAAAATTAAAAAAACAAATTGAAAAAATCATAACGATTTCCAAAAAGGTAATTTAAAAAAGAATAATTTAAAACACTTTAAAAAAAATTCAAAAAGGTTTCAAAAAACATTTCAAACAGATTTTACAAAAAAAATATAAAAAAATTGTGAAAAAAAAATTTTAAAAATATTTAAACAAAAAAAGTTCGAAAAGAAACAGAAAAAAATAATTTTTCAAAAATCATTAAATAAAAATTTAAAAAAACTTCAAAAAATAAAAAAAAGAATTTTGCAAAATTATAAAATATATATATATTCAAAAAAATTTTACAAAAAAAAAAAGTAATATTTTTTTTCAAAATTTTTCTAAACTTATTCTTTTTTAATATTTTTTTAAATTTGCTCTTAATTTCTTTTCATAATTTTTTTAAATTTTGTTTAGAAATTTTTTTTGAAAAAATGTGTATTTTTTTAATTTTTTTATTCTTCTTGAAATTTTGAAAAAGAATGTTTTCAAAACAAAAAGAGAAAGGAAAAAAAAATTCTCAGAAAAAAAATTTGAAATCTTTTTTGAAAGTATTTTTTTTAATTTGTTTTCGAATTTTTTTTAATTTGAAAAAAAAAATTTCAAAACTGTTATTAAATTTTTTTAAAATCATTTTTCCATATTTATTTTTCAAATAAGATATTTTGAAAATTTCATTATTTTTTTAAATTTTATGAAAATTTTTGACAATTTATTTGAAATAATAATTTAAAACAAATTGTCAAATTTAAAAAAAATCTTCAATACCAAAAATTTTCCAAAACAATTTTTCAAAAAAATTTTTCTAAAAAAAATTTACAAAAAAAAATTGAAACAAAATTTTAAAAAGAATTTCAATTTTGAAAATATTTTTGTTTTTTTTTAACATTTTTTTTCAAATTTTATTTTTGAATTTATTTTGCAATCTTTTCTTGAAAAAAATATATATTTTTTAATTTTTCAAAACTCTTTTCTTTATTTTTTTTTTAATTTTTAAAATCTTTGTTTTTTATTGAAAAATCATTTTTCAGTTTCTTTTCTAAACGATTTTTATTGAAAATTTTTTTAAAATTTTCTTGACAATTACTTTTATATTTTTTTGTAAAAATTTTTTGGAAAATTAATTTTGAAAACTTTTTTGAAAATATTTTTTTAAAAGGGTTTTAAATTATTTTTTTCAAAATTGCCTTTTTGGAAATCGTTTTGATTTTTTCAATTTGCTTTTTGAATTTTTTAGTTTAGGATCTGCAAGCCTGTTTATGACAGGAACCCGCATATTGGGTTACGAACTCGACGTTTGAGACCCAAAACCCGGTGTTTGCAACCCTGATTTAGGGAACAGGACCCTGAGATTGGGAAACGGAACCTGGAGATTTGGACCCGGAGTTTCGGAACCGGAACCCGGAGTTTGGGATCCGGTGTTTTGAAACCGGATGCAGGAGTTTGGAAAGCGGGAACCGGAATTTGGAAACCGGAAGCCGGACTTTGGAACACCTATCAGGAGTTACTGACCAGGAACCCGGAGTTTTGGAACCCTACCCGTATTTTGGGAATCGTAACCCGGAGTTTGGGAAGCGGAACGCGAATTATGGGAAACCGAACCCGGAGTTTGGAACCAGGAACCCGGAGTTTTGACATCCTACCCGGAGTTTGGGACCCGTAACCCGGAGTTTTGTGCCCGGAAACCGGAGTTTGGGAACTAGAACCCGGAGCTTGGGACGCAGTGACCGGAGTTTGGGACCCGGAACCCGGAGATTTGGAACCCTGCCAGGAGTTTGGGAACAGGAACACGGAGTTTGGAACTCTACCCGGAGTATGTAACCCGGAACCAGGAATTTGGGACCCCGGAACCGCAGTTTGCGAACCGGAACCCGGAGTTTGAGAACCGGTATCCGGAGTTTGGGACCAGGATCCCGGAATTTCGATAACCCTAACCGGACTTTGCGACCCTTTTATCGGAGTTCGGGACCCGGAGTTTTGGAACGCTGCCCGGATTTTGGGAATAGGAACCCGGAGTTTGTAAAACGGGAACCCGGAGTTTGTAAACCGGAACCCGGAGTTTTAGAACCGTACCCGGAGTTCACGAACTGAAACCCGGAGTTTTGGAGTTCAATAGCCGGAGTTTGGGAACCGGAACCCGGAGCTTGGGACTCGGAGTTCGAAACGGAACCCGGAGATTCAAAACCGGAACCCGGAGTTTTGGAAGCCTGCCAGGAGTTTGGGAACCGGAACCCGGAGTTTGGGAAATGGAACCCGGAGTTTGGAAACCGGAACCCGGAGTTGGGGAACCGGGTTCAGGACATTTGGGACCCAGAACCCGGACATTTTCAAACCCTACCCGGAGTGTGGGAACTGCAACCCGGAGTTCGGAATCCTGTCGAAGTTTGGGAACAGGAACCCGGTATTATAGAACCCTGCCCGGAGTTTAGGAAACGGAACCCGGAGTTTTGGGACCCAAAAACCGCAATTTGGGAACCGGAACACGGAGCTTGGGACCCGGAGTTTGGGGACGGAACCCGAAGTTTGGATACCGGAACCCGAAGTTTTGGAACTCTGCCCGGAGTTTAGGAACCATACGTAATTCAATTATGAACGGTTTAAATTTGTGATCCAAACACGTGGATTACATATGTGATCCAATTATGGATGGATTACGTATGTAATTCAAATCTGTATGGAATACATGTGTAATCCAATTATGGATGGATTACCTATGTAATCCAAATCTGTTTGGAAAACATGTGTAATCCAATTATGGATGGATTACATGACATCCAAATCAGTGTGGAATACATATGTAATCCAAATATGTATTACATTTTTGATCCATTTATGGATGGATTACATACGTAATCCAAATCTGAGTGGATTACATATGTAATCCAAATATGGATGGATTACATATGCAATCCAAGTATAGATGGATTACATGCGTAGTTCTAATGTGAGGATTCATATGTAATCTAATTATGGTTGGATTACATGTGTAATCCAATTATGGATAGATTATATACGTAATCCAAATCTGTGGATTACATACGTAATCCAATCATAGATGGATTACATATGTGATCGAAATACGTGGATTACATATGTGATCTAATTATGGATGGGATACATACGAGTTTGGAAACCGGAACCCGGAGTTTGGGAACTATAACCGGAGTTTTGAATCCGGAACCCGGAATTTGTTATTTGGGTCCGCAGTTCGGAACCCGGGGTTGGGAACCGGAACCCGGAGTTTATGACCGGTTACCCGGAGTTTGTGACACGGGAACTGCAGTTTTTGAGATGCAGAGATTGGGACCCGTAGTTTTGGAGCCGGAGCCCGGAGTTTGTGACCCGGAGTTTGGTCCCCGGAACCCTGACTTTGGTACCCGGAACCCCGAGTTTGGCACCCGGAACAGAGTTTGACTCCCGGACTCCAGAGTTTCGGATAGGAACCCGGAGTTTGGAACCCGGAACCTTGAGTTTGGGCCCCAAGTTTTAGAGCCGGACCTGGGAGTTTGGAACCCGGACTTTCGGAACCGGAACCCGGAGTTCGGGAACCGGATCCCGGAGTTTGTGATCCGGAACCAGCAGTTTGGGGCGCGGAGTTTGGGAACCGGAAGCCGGTGCTTGGTACCCGGAGATTGGTAACCAGAACGCGGAGTTTGGGAAGCGGAACACGGAGATTGGGAACGGGAACCCGGAGTTTGGTCTAGGTACCCGGAGTTTTTTTGACCCGGAACATGGAGTTTGGGATCTGGGACCCGGACTTTGGGAACCGGAACCAGGAGTTTAGAATCCTGCCCGGAGTTTGGGAACGGGAACCCGGAGATTTATACCCTAAACCGGAGTTTATGTACCGGAACACGGAGTTTATGTACCGGTACCCGGAGTTTTGGAACCCAAAAACCTCAATTTGGGAACCGGAACCAGGAGTTTGGGAACCGGATCCCGGAGTTTTGGAACCCTACCCGGAGTTTGGGAATCGGAACACGGATTTTGGATCCCTACCCGGAGTTTAGGATTACGTACGTAATCCAAATCTTTGTAGATTACATACGTAATATATTGATTGATGGATTACATATGTGATCCAAGTATATGGATTACACATGTGATCCAATTATGGATGGATTACATATGTAATTCAAATCTTATGGAATACATGTGTAATCCAATTATGGATGGATTACATATGTAATTCATTTATAGTTGGATTACATATGTGATCCAATTATGGATGGATTACCTATGTAATCCAAATCTGTTTGGAAAACATGTGTAATCCAATTATGGATGGATTACATGACATCCAAATCAGTGTGGAATACATATGTAATCCAAATATGGATTACATTTGTGATCCATTTATGGATGGATTACATATGTAATCCAAATCTGAGTGGATTACATATGTAATCCAAATATGGATGGATTAGATGTGCAATTCAAGTATAGACGGACTACATGCGTAATCCTAATGTGTGGATTACATATGTAATCTAATTATGGATGGATTACGTGTAATCCAATTATGGATGGATTATACACGTAATCCAAATCTGTGGATTACATACGTAATCCAATTATAGGTGGATTACATATGTGATCCAAATACGTGGATTACATATGTGATCTAATTATGGATGGGATACATACGAGATTGGAAACCGGAACCCGGAGTTTGGGAACTGTAACCCGGAGTTTGGAATCAGGAACCCGGAATTTGTAGCCCGTTGTTTGGGTCCGGAGTTCGGAACCCGGGGTTTGGAACCGGAACCCGGAGTTTATGACCGGTTACCCGGAGTTTGGGACCCGGGATCCGGAGTTTGGGATACGGAGATTGGGACCCGGTAGTTTTGCAGCCGGTGCCCGGAGTTTGGGACCTGTAACCCGGAATTTGGTAGCCGGAACCGGAAGTTTGTTACCCGGAACCAGGAGTTTATGACCGGTTACCCGGACTTTGAGACACGGGAACTGTAGTTTTTTGGGATGCGGAGATTGGGACCCGCAGTTTTGGAGCCGGAGTTTGTGCCCCGGAACCCTGACTTTGGTACCCGGAACCCCGAGTTTGGCACTCGGAACACGGAGTTTGGCACCCGGACTCCGGAGTTTCGGACAGGAACCCGGAGTTTGGGACCCGGAACCTGGAGTTTAGGACCCCAAGTTTTAGAGCCGGAGCTGGGAGTTTGGAACCCGGACTTTGGAAACCGGATGCCGGAGTTTGTGATCCGGAACCAGCAGTTTGGGGCGCGGGGTTTGGGAACCGGAAGCCGGTGTTTGGTACCCGGAGTTTGGTAACCTGAAAGCGGAGTTTGGGAACCGGAACACGGAGATTGGGAACGGGAACCCGGAGTTTGGTCAAGGTACCCGGAGTTTTTTGACCCGGAACATGGAGTTTGGGATCTGGGACCCGGAGTTTGGGAACCGGAACCCCGAGTTTAGAATCCTGCCCGGAGTTTGGTAACCAGAACCCAGAGTTTGGGAAGCGGAACCAGGAGTTGTGGAGCCGGAGTTTGCTAACCGGAATCCGGAGTTTTGGAACTCCTACCCGGAGTTACGGACCCGGAACCCGGAGTTTTGGAACCCCTACCCGTAGTTTGGGTCCCGGAACACAGAGTCTGGGAACCGGAACCCGGAGTTTGGGAACCGGGACCTTGAGTTTGGGAACCGGAACGCGGAGTTTGATCGAGGACCCGGAGTTTGTGACATGGAACTCCGAGTTTGGGACCAGGGACCCGCAGTTTCGGACCATTTGATCCATTTATGGATGGATTACATACGTAATCCAAATCTGAGTGGATTACATATGTAATCCAAATATGGATGGATTACATATGCAATCCAAGTATAGATGGATTACATGCGTAGTTCTAATGTGAGGATTCATATGTAATCTAATTATGGATGGATTACATGTGTAATCCAATTATGGATAGATTATATACGTAATCCAAATCTGTGGATTACATACGTAATCCAATCATAGATGGATTACATATGTGATCGAAATACGTGGATTACATATGTGATCTAATTATGGATGGGATACATACGAGTTTGGAAACCGGAACCCGGAGTTTGGGAACTATAACCGGAGTTTTGAATCCGGAACCCGGAATTTGTAGCCCGTTATTTGGGTCCGGAGTTCGGAACCCGGGGTTTGGAACCGGAACCCGGAGTTTATGACTGGTTACCCGGAGTTTGTGACACGGGAACTGCAGTTTTTGAGATGCAGAGATTGGGACCCGTAGTTTTGGAGCCGGAGCCCGGAGTTTGTAACCCGGAGTTTGGTCCCCGGAACCCTGACTTTGGTACCCGGAACCCCGAGTTTGGCACCCGGAACAGAGTTTGACTCCCGGACTCCAGAGTTTCGGATAGGAACCCGGAGTTTGGAACCCGGAACCTTGAGTTTAGGCCCCAAGTTTTAGAGCCGGACCTGGGAGTTTGGAACCCGGACTTTCGGAACCGGAACCCGGAGTTCGGGAACCGGATCCCGGAGTTTGTGATCCGGAACCAGCAGTTTGGGGCGCGGAGTTTGGGAACCGGAAGCCGGTGCTTGGTACCCGGAGTTTGGTAACCAGAACGCGGAGTTTGGGAAGCGGAACACGGAGATTGGGAACGGGAACCCGGAGTTTGGTCTAGGTACCCGGAGTTTTTTTGACCCGGAACATGGAGTTTGGGATCTGGGACCCGGACTTTGGGAACCGGAACCAGGAGTTTAGAATCCTGCCCGGAGTTTGGGAACGGGAACCCGGAGATTTATACCCTAAACCGGAGTTTATGTACCGGAACACGGAGTTTATGTACCGGTACCCGGAGTTTTGGAACCCAAAAACCTCAATTTGGGAACCGGAACCAGGAGTTTGGGAACCGGATCCCGGAGTTTTGGAACCCTACCCGGAGTTTGGGAATCGGAACACGGATTTTGGATCCCTACCCGGAGTTTAGGATTACGTACGTAATCCAAATCTTTGTAGATTACATACGTAATATATTGATTGATGGATTACATATGTGATCCAAGTATATGGATTACACATGTGATCCAATTATGGATGGATTACATATGTAATTCAAATCTTATGGAATACATGTGTAATCCAATTATGGATGGATTACATATGTAATTCATTTATAGTTGGATTACATATGTGATCCAATTATGGATGGATTACCTATGTAATCCAAATCTGTTTGGAAAACATGTGTAATCCAATTATGGATGGATTACATGACATCCAAATCAGTGTGGAATACATATGTAATCCAAATATGGATTACATTTGTGATCCATTTATGGATGGATTACATATGTAATCCAAATCTGAGTGGATTACATATGTAATCCAAATATGGATGGATTAGATGTGCAATTCAAGTATTGACGGACTACATGCGTAATCCTAATGTTAGGATTACATATGTAATCTAATTATGGATGGATTACGTGTAATCCAATTATGGATGGATTATACACGTAATCCAAATCTCTGGATTACATACGTAATCCAATTATAGGTGGATTACATATGTGATCCAAATACGTGGATTACATATGTGATCTAATTATGGATGGGATACATACGAGATTGGAAACCGGAACCCGGAGTTTGGGAACTGTAACCCGGAGTTTGGAATCAGGAACCCGGAATTTGTAGCCCGTTGTTTGGGTCCGGAGTTCGGAACCCGGGGTTTGGAACCGGAACCCGGAGTTTATGACCGGTTACCCGGAGTTTGGGACCCGGGATCCGGAGTTTGGGATACGGAGATTGGGACCCGGTAGTTTTGCAGCCGGTGCCCGGAGTTTGGGACCTGTAACCCGGAATTTGGTAGCCGGAACCGGAAGTTTGTTACCCGGAACCAGGAGTTTATGACCGGTTACCCGGACTTTGAGACACGGGAACTGTAGTTTTTTGGGATGCGGAGATTGGGACCCGCAGTTTTGGAGCCGGAGTTTGGGCCCCGGAACCCTGACTTTGGTGCCCGGAACCCCGAGTTTGGCACTCGGAACACGGATTTTGGCACCCGGACTCCGGAGTTTCGGACAGGAACCCGGAGTTTGGGACCCGGAACCTGGAGTTTAAGACCCCAAGTTTTAGAGCCGGAGCTGGGAGTTTGGAACCCGGACTTTGGAAACCGGATGCCGGAGTTTGTGATCCGGAACCAGCAGTTTGGGGCGCGGGGTTTGGGAACCGGAAGCCGGTGTTTGGTACCCGGAGTTTGGTAACCTGAACGCGGAGTTTGGGAACCGGAACACGGAGATTGGGAACGGGAACCCGGAGTTTGGTCAAGGTACCCGGAGTTTTTTGACCCGGAACATGGAGTTTGGGATCTGGGACCCGGAGTTTGGGAACCGGAACCCCGAGTTTAGAATCCTGCCCGGAGTTTGGTAACCAGAACCCAGAGTTTGGGAAGCGGAACCAGGAGTTGTGGAGCCGGAGTTTGCTAACCGGAATCCGGAGTTTTGAAACTCCTACCCGGAGTTACGGACCCGGAACCCGGAGTTTTGGAACCCCTACCCGTTGTTTGGGTCCCGGAACACAGTGTCTGGGAACCGGAACCCGGAGTTTGGGAACCGGGACCTTGAGTTTGGGAACCGGTACGCGGAGTTTGATCGAGGACCCGGAGTTTGTGACATGGAACTCCGAGTTTGGGACCAGGGACCCGCAGTTTCGGACCCGGAACCCGGAGTTTGGGATTCGGAACACATAGCTTTGGGCTCGGAACCCGAAGTTTGGGATACGGAGATTGGGATGCGTAGTTTTGGATCTGGAGCTCGGAGTTTGGGACCCGGAACCGGGAGTATAGGATCCTGAACCCGCGGTTTGGGAACAGGAACCTGTACTTTTGAACCCGGATTTTTGGAACCGGAACCCGGAGTTTGGGAACCGGAGCCCTGAGTTTGGGAGACGGAAGCAGCAGTTTGGGAAATGTAACCCGGAGTTTGGGACCCGGCGTTTCCGAAGCTGAACCCGGAGTTTCGGAAGCGTAAACCGGTGTTTTACCCGGAAACCGTAGTTTGGGATGTTGGAACCCGGATTTTGGGAACCGTAACCCGGAGTTTGGGAACCGGAACCGGGAGTTTGGGTGTCCACCCGTAACCTGAGTCCTGAACTCGGAACTCGCTGTCCTGGACCCGGAAGACATTGTCCCAGAAACCTAACGGGAACCGGTTGTTCTTTATCCAGGTCCACGAGTCTTGGACCTGGAACGCAAAGTACTTTTCCCGCAACCCGGAATCCTGAAAGCGGAGGCCTGTACATAGATCCCGGCGTCCTGGACAGGGAACCAGGCTGACGT